>NW_003852399.1:433763-650198 GCF_000181295.1 Otolemur garnettii
TGCAGTTTTTGGCCAGGGTTGGGTTTGAACCAGTCACCTCCAGCATATGGGGCCGGTGCCCTACTACTTTGAGCTACAGGCACATCCCCAGGCCAATTTCTTTAAGTGTTTTCCCTGCACCCTCCTATAATATTTTCTTAGGACTGCCTTTGCAGTATCCCACAGGTTTTGATAATTTGTGTCTTCGTTATCATTTTGTTCCAAAAATTTGGTGATTTCCTTCTTAATCTCATCTTTCACCCAGCTATCATTCAGCATAAGATTATTTAGTTTCCATGACTTTGTTTGAGTATGAAGATTCCAGTTGCTGTTGAGTTCAACTTTTATTCCATGGTGCCCAAGAAAATACAAGGAATAATTTCTACACTTTTAAATTTACTGAGGTTAGACTTGTGTCCTAGGATATGATCTATTTTAGAGGATGGCCCATGGGCTGATTGAGCAAACACTGTCCCACTGTGGGTGCCATCAGAGCCGGAGGTTCTGCATTCCATCCTGCCAGACATAGCCCAAACAGAGGGTCAACATCACCTCTGGCCAGGCATAGTCATAACCAGGGGACTACTCCTCCTCCAACTGAGTGTTCCTTTCTTCTCATACCCTCTTTTTTCCCCTTTAGACACAGATTTCATCCTGATGGTTGGTGGTCCACACTATACCCAGCTTTCTCAGGATAAGACCAAACACTTTGCACTCTGCAGAGGGCAGAACTTCATATTACCATGCAAGAGTGGAAGGGTGGACTGAGAGTCTGGACTTGTGGGGGGAAATATGTGTTTAATTATAAAATTGAACCCTGGCAGGGTGGTGTCTAGGTTTATAAGTGGGACTTCCCTGGAGAAAGAGACCTGGAGTTTAGCAGCTCTCTCCAGTGAGGTAAAATGGGATGTCTTTTGTTCCCTGCCTACTCACAGATAGCCTGTTGCAGGTCTTCTGCTGGGAGAGGGATGTCCTATCCTCTAGTTGATAGGCTTTGTACCTGTAGTTTGTTTTCTTGAATGTTCTTCCTTGGAGTTACAGCTTGCCAAACTTCTTTCCCCACCTTTGACTTCATAGAGTCCGATTCCATCCAGTTTTTCTTTCTCTGCTCAGGAGCCTCTGCCAAGGCTTGCTACCAGTCAGCCATCTTCCCAGAATGCCTCTCTCTCTCTCTTTTTAACAAGCCCTTACATGAGCTTTCTGTGTTCTAAGTTCTTTACAAATGAATATTTACTTACTTTATCCTTATAATAATTCTACATGGAAGGTATTATTAATATTATTAATCCTTATTTTAAACATGAGGAAACAGAGAAAGAAAGTAAAGTACTTCTCCCCATAGGCTGTACAGTTGTGGAGGACAGGACAGAGTTCAAACCTACAATTTGTGGCTCCACAATTCATGTTGCTGCCCATTATGCTGTTTTAAATGACGATGATTTATATGTATTGATGTGGAAATAGATCCAATAATGTGCTAAAATATTTTAAAGCAGGCGGTGCCTGTTGCTCAGTGGTTAGGGCACTGGCCACATGCTCCAGGGCTGGTGGGTTAGAACCCAGCCTAGGCCTGCTAAACAACAATGAAAACAACAACAACAACAAATAGCCAGGCATTGTTGTGGGAACCTGTAGTCCCAGCTACTTGGAGTCTGAGGTAAGATAATCGCTTCAGCCCAAAGGTTTGAGGTTTCTGTGAACTGCGATGCCATGACACTCTACTGAGGGTGACAAAGACTCTGTCTCAAAAAAAAAAAAAAAGTCTTAAAGCAGTTTCAAAATAGCATGATTACTGTGATTTACATACCTATAAAACTACACTTTTAAATTTATGACTGGAAAACTAGGTATCAGCATACCAACAATAGTAGCTAACCTTTACTAAAAGCTGAATATTATTCTAGTACAATACTTCACCTAAATCACATAACAATACACTGAGGTACCTTTTCATCATTTGCCTTCAACAAATAGGATACTGAGGCACAGGACCTAAGATATTTGCCCGAGGACATACAGCTTACAGGTAACAGGGCCAGGATTCAACTCCAGGCAGCCTGGCTCAGAACCCCAAAACTTTTTTTTTTAATTAAGAAAACTATATGGGGTCCTGTGTTGTTTGTTACATGGACGAATTATGTCTTGCTGAAGTCAGTGTGCCCATCACCAGAATAGTGCACATTGTACCTCGTAGATAGATTTTTATCCCTCACCCCCTCCCACCATTATTCTTAATCAATGTCCATTATACCTCTTTAATGGCCACTTTTATCTCTAGCTGAGCTCCCACTTATAAGGGAGAACATGTGACATTTGTTTTTTTCTGAAATACTACACCTAGGATAGGGTCTCCAGTTCCATCCAAGTTGCTGCAAAAGACATTATTTCATTCCTTTTTATGGCTGAGTGGTACTCCATAGGGGTGTTTGTGTGTATGTTTTTATATGTGTACACATATATACGTATGTATACATAAGTAAAAACACCGATTTTCTTTATTCACTCATCATTTGATGTGTACTTAAGTTGCTTCCAGACCTTTGCAATTGTGAATCGTGCTGCAAATGCAATTAACATCAGGGTCCAGGTTTCTTTTTCATAAAACAACATCTTTTCCTACAGCTATACCCAGTGGTAGGATTGCTGGAATGAATGGTAGGTATACTTTCAGATCTGTGAGGAATATCCATACTGCTTTCCATAGCAGTCATCCTAGTTTACATTCTGACCAACAGTGTATACATGTTTCCTTTCACTGCATCCAAAACAAAATCTGTTGTTCTTTGACATTTTTTTTTTTTTATTGAATGGTAACTGTGTACATTAATGCACTTCTGGGGTACAGTGTGGTGTTTTCACAAACAATCCAAAACACTTCCATCAAACTAGTTAACATAGCCTTCATGTAATTTTCTTAGTTATTGTGTTAAACTGTTCATATTCTGCTCATAGAAAAATTCACTTGTACCCTTGTAAGATGAACCACAGAAGTGAACCCTCGAATCCCCCTCCCTCCACCCAGTCCCCCCTCCCTCCCCTTTTCCCATATCCTTAGGTTGTTATTAGGTTATAGCTTTCATATAAAAGGTATAAATTAGTTTCATAATAGGGGTGTGTACATTGGATACTTTGTCCTCCATTCTTGTGATACTTTGCTCAGAAGAACATTCTCCAGCTCCATCCATGTGAACATGAAGGACGTAAAGCCCCCATCCTTCTTAATGGCTGCATAGTATTCCATGGTGTACATATACCACAGTTTGTTGATCCATTCGTGGATTGATGGGCACTTGGGCTTCTTCCATGACCTGGCAATTATGAATTGGGCTGCAACAAACATTCTAGATATTTGTATAAGAATGTTCTTTGACATTTTAATAATGGTAATTCTGATAGTGGTAAGGTGCTATGTCATTGTGTTTTTAACTTATATTTCCCTAAGAATTGGTGGTGTTGAGCATTTTTTCACATCTATTAGCCATTTGGTCTATTTTTCTTTTGAGAAAAATCTATTCAAGTCTTTTGATCACTTTTTTTATGGAGTTATTTTTTTTTCTTGTAGAATTGTTTGAGTTCTTTGTAGATTCTGGATATTAGTCTTTTGTCAAATGTACAATTTGCGACTGACTTAATACAATTTCTACCAAAATGGCAAGATCATTTTTCACAAATCTAGAAAAAAAAGATCCTAAATTTCATATCAAACCAAAAAAGAGAACCTAAGTACCCAAAACAATTCTCAAAAAAAAAAAAAAAAATCAAGAAGTACCTGACTTCAAATTATACTACCAGTATGTAGAAACCAAAATAGCATGGTACTGGTATAAATGTAGGCACATGGACCAATGGAAGAGAATAGAGAACCCAGAACAAAACAATATAGTTGCAACCAACAGACAGAAGAAACATACACTGAGGAAAGGATGCTCTCTTCAATAAATGGTGCTGGGAAAACTGGATAGTCATGTGCAGAAGAATGAACCAGGGTCCCTATCTCTTATCGTATACAAAAATTAACTCAAGATGAATTAAAGACTTAAATTTAAGACATGAAACTATAAAAATTCTAGAAAAATGTGGGAAAAAATATTCTAGACATTGACCTAGGCACAGAATTTATGAGTAAGACTCTAGAAGCAAACTTAGCAACAACAATAATAAATAATTTGGAAGCTTCTGTACTGCAAAGGAAATAATCAACAGAGTAGACAACCTACAGAATGAGAAAACCCAAAACACTTTCTACTTCTTTATGTTTTAACCATAGTGTCTGAAATTATTCCATGGGTTAAGGCCATTGTTACAGTCACATTTAAGGATAGAGCAATTTTCACTTTGAAATAGAAATGTTTGATCACAGGTGTCACAGTGGGAGAGCTGTCCTCCTACATAGCCACAGAGACTGCAGAAACCCCATGTGATCTATGCCCTGGCATTCTCAGGGGTCCATTGCAATGGAAGCTTTCTAACTCCATCACCCCAGGTCTTACAAAGCCAACATGCTGCCTCCAGCCCTGTTGCCAACAGCGCAAGGCAGGTTCACTTCTCAAGGTTTTGCAAAGTACATTGTGTGGCTTTTAGGACTAAATCAGAGAAAATCATTTTTATTTTGAACTTCTAGCTGTTTGTGTGGCCACAGTGGTCCCTACAGGGACAAAGTAAACCAAGGGGATGTGAACGAAGATAGCAAGGCCTGTGTTGTATTTGAAAAGAAAGACCTTAGATTGCAGAGTGAAATGGGTGTCTTTGGCACTCTCAAAAGCCTCCTCTATCCTCAAAATTGGAATCAGATATTCAAAGTATTATACGGACCAGTCTTTTAAGAAATAATAAGAACAACAAAGGGTCTAGATGGCTGCCAAGTTCCCTGCCAGCATCTGAGTGCTTCCAGTTCTTCCAACACATTCCCCATGGAATCAAGACTTTTGCTTTCCCATCACCTTATTTCAGGAGGAGGATTTACACCTTCTTATCCCATCCCACACCACTCACTAGGTTAAGAGACACTAAGTAATAGCAGTAGTGATGATAATAATGATACTAAGCACCATAGATTTTATACTTTATACCCGCTCTCTGCTTTGCATTCTACAAAGCACATTAATATATAAATGCCAATCATTACAGCAACATTGCAACTTGCATAGTACTAACATAGGGGAAAACTGAGACTTGGAGTGGTTAAGTCACCCGACCAAAGCCACCCAGCCACGTGTTGTTGGCATCAGAACTAAAGACCAGTTTCATGGTTTCAGAGACCACACCTGTCAGCTCTAACACATGGCTTCTTCTTTAAAAACCGTCTCTGGTCTCCTGTATGTTGGAATCTTCTGCCTCTAGCATAGGTCAAGGAGCAGAGTAGAGGTGAAATAATTAATTAATTAACCTCCAGATATTCCTTATTTCACTTGACTGTCTAAAATGTAAATCTGGCACATAGCATCATCAAAAGTTTTTGATAACTCTTTATATTCTCAGACTTTTAGGGTAACTCTTCATACTGGCACCATTTTAAATAGTAGGCATTAACAGCCTAAATGCCCACCAACCCAGGAATGGATTAACAAACTGTGGCATGTATATACCATGGAATATTATTCAGCCATTAAAAAATATAGAGACTTCACATCTTTTGCATTAACCAGGATAGAACTGGAATACATTCTTCTTAGTAAAGTATCACAAGAATGGAGAAGCAAGAATCTGATGTACTCAGTTCTGACATGAAGGCAGTAGATGAACCAATACATACCATAATAAGAGAAAAACTAAACCAATTGAAGTGGGGGGGTTGGCAGAATCAGGAACAGGGAGAGGGGAGAAGAGGGGGATGGGGCTCATGGTTTCTCTTGGGGAAAGAACACAATTATAAGAGGGAAACTGACAAATGCAATCAGTGTAACCTAATTCATTGTATCTTCAATGAATCCTCAACAATAAAAAAGAATACATAAAATAAGTAAATAAACAACAAAATAAATAATAGCCCTTAGTTACTGTGCCTCCTGAGTATTTGCAGTGTGGCCAGTTCCAACTGAGATCTGCTTTAGTGTACGATACACTGGAGGAAGGAAGGAAGGTAAAGAGGTTAAATATCTCTTTACTAATTTTTATATTAATTAGATGTTATAAAATTTGGCTATATTGGGTTAAATAAAATGCATTATTATTTCACTTATTTCTTTTTACTTTTTGTAAGGTGGTTACTATAAATATAAAATTTTGTATGTGACTTTCATTTTTAGCTCATATCATGTTCCTACTGGACTGCATTCATGTACAATACTAATGGTAATAAAATCACGGATTTCTGAGCTGCAGACAGGCACAAATAGTGAGTGGCCATTGCAGGTATATCTAATTATACCTCATGCCAAACTGAGTTGGAGAGGTTTACTATGTAGCTTCTCCAATGTTGCAAAACTAGTCTGTGACTATTACATAAACCAATCTCCCTATTGCAACTTCTCTCCTCTTTCAAAGTTCTGAGTCTTCAGGTCCTGTTGAGCAGCCATTCATTTTGTCACCACAATCAATTTGTCAATACTGTTTGGGATTGGAACAGTGAACTAAAATCAAGACGATTTGGGTTTCAGGGCTGTCTCTTCTCCCAGCTCAGTTCTCCCCTCACTTTCTTCCTTTACCTCCTTGAACCAGACAATCTAAGCCAATATCTATTCAGTATTTCGTATGTGCCAGGCACTCGCAGAAGCACTTTATTTAGTAACTTGTGTAACCTTCATTACAATTTTATGAGGTAGTTACTGCTACACCTACCTTTTTCAGGTGAGGCAACTGGGACACTCAAAGGTTAATCACCTTTCCAAAGATCATACAAAACAGAAATAAAGGAGACAAAATTTGAACCAGTTCTTTTAGCTCCAAAATCCATGCTCATAAATTCTAGGGGCACGCAGTGTGGGACTAGGAAGCAGTCTGCCCTGGGTGCAGGCAATAGGAAGTGCATTGTCTGGAAGGATTTAAGAGCAATAACACACCTGGCTAGATGTCAGTCTGTGTTTATTGTCACCCTGTGCTGGTAAATCCAAATGATGTCAGGGAGAAAATACACATCCTCCAAATTATTTGCTGTTGTTGCAAATTCTAAACAATTGCTGCTACTAGTTGAGTTTTGCTAATATGAATGTAAGCTTCAAATTATCACATGCTCATTGTCCATTAATAAGATGGAAGTTAATTCAGAGAACTTCTAATTTTAGAGTAGGCCCCTGACACAGGTGGACCCAGGTGCAAAAGTAGATTTTGAGCATAAGTCTGTGTCAATTAGAAATCATTTGGAGTCACTTCAGGTTCAAGTGTGGCTTGTCTCCTAACCTCTATGGTACTACTTATTCCTATATTTAACCAATAGGTGAAAAATAACCAGCAATAGGCCAGTGATGACAAAGATGAAGAAAAGGAGTTGGAGTTGTTTGAGTTGCTTCAAGTCTGTCATTCTATGCAACCAAGAGAATGTTTATCTCTGGTTAAAATGTCAAACAATGAAAAAGTATAAAATGCAAAGTGAAATATTTTTTATTTGGCAAGTACACATTTCAGTTTCTTCATGAAACACAGGCATTCCATTTCATGATTATCACTGAGAAGAAGTATGCCCTACAGAAGAAGAGGACATCAAAAGCAGATCCGATGAAGTGTGGACCATGCTAGATTTGCCACTTCATTCTCCGAGTTAGTGTCTAGGAGCATCAGACCCTTTTCCTGTCCTGCCTGGCCTAAAATGCCATGTTTTATGATGCTATCAACTTTCATTCTTCCTATTTCTGAATTTAACCAATTTAGAGTGCTTGAAATCCTCCTACAAAATGAAGCCTAGAATAAACAAACACAATTTAATTCTACCATGTCCCTGAATCATCTTCATTTTATTTGGATGCTTCACTGGACCTTCTCCACTGTGTTTCTCATAAATGTGGTTCCCAGACCACAATGAAAGGTAATGTCTCTTTGTAACTCTGAGCCCAAAGTCCTCCCCAGCTTTATCTCATTGAAATAAACTCTTGCGATTACTTTAGCTGTGGCACTATCTTCCTCACCTCTATTCATATGTGCTGTGCCTTCCTCTGCTTGGGGAGCCTTTCTGGTTTCTCTATGACCCACTTGGTCTTTGGAAACATCCCATTTAATCCTTTAAGATTCACTTCATATCTGAGCATCCTCTGGGAAAACCCTCCTGAGAGCTCTGGGGAAGGTAATGGTTGTATCTTTATTGAACACTTGCTGCAATTTCTGCTTTGCTTGTTTCATGTCTGGTTCACTTTCCCAAAGCCTAAAAGTGATCTTCTAAAGTTCAGGAATAACTTTCTCTGTATCTTGGTACTTAAAAGGCCAGAAATGAAGTCTGTTTCCTAGTGAGACTTTAATAAATATTTCATCAATAAATGCACAAATGAAGTCCAATGTTTTCTAATTGTTTAGATCGATGCCCCTCAGGAAGAATATGATGGATTTTAAAACAGTAAGAAAAATCATATAAGCCCAGATTTCCTGCAAAAAAAGCTTGAGGCAAATCTTAACAGCTCACCTTTAAGGCAGGGTTCAATGCCAGGGCACAAGAAAAAGGAAAACTCAGAAGAAAGAGAGGAAAAAAGAGAAAACAAATACAAGGTGGACACTGCTATACTGTTCTAAGCTTCAGAAAAAATGAAATGATCATGAGAGCTGTCCCTGTAAAAACCAAATAGGACCACTGTGTTTCACTGCCACAGAGGGAAGGAGGGTAGGCACCTTCTTTATCAACTTTCTTATCTCCATCTCTATCTGGTCCAAGTGCACCCCAAGGGTTACCAACTCCTCCATGGTGCTTGGCTATGTGACTTGAATTCTCTAGACAGCCTCTTGGAAGCTGGAGCCTCCTTGGTCTGGTGGGGTCAGATCTCAACCCTGTTGCTGCCATGCTTCTCAGCACTAGGGACTCCATGTGGATCCTGACTCTTGTCCCCAAAGGAGACAACAGCAACACATAGGGAATTAAAGCAATAGCTAGGTTTACTACTAAAGAGATGCCAGGAGCCAATGTCAGGAAAAGGAGAAGTGATGGGTGCCAAGCAGCTGATAGGAAGACCCCTAATAGGCTCCACTAAAAAAATAATCAAGAACAAATAACAGCTGGAATGTAAAGAGCATTACCTTGAACCAGACCCAATATTGGGTTCTAAGGTCACAGTACTAAGCAAAAAAAGTGACACAGGTCTTTTTCACAGAGCTTAAATGGTCTAATAAGAAAAAGGGACATTAATCAAAGAATCACTGGCCAATGAAAAGTTGAAGATGTGAAAAGCACAATCAAGAAAAAGTCATGTCACCCTTGCAGAGCCTGTGGTAGGAGATGATGATCAAATCAGAAGATGAGATTTGATCCTCAGGGAGAGGATTTTCTGATGATACAACAATGAAGTGGAGATATATTGAGGCCACAAGAGGGGAAAAGGAAAACAGAGACTAGAGCAGTGGTGAGCAGAGGCCCATCAGTACTGAGGAAGAGGAGCTTAGAGGATGTGATGAAATAGGTCACTCAGGGCCAGGTAGAGAGATCAACAGAGGCTGGCTCCAAAGAGGCCAGGGAGCCAGCACTCAGGGTTTTGATTTAACCATAATATCAATAGGAATCTACCAGAGGAGGTTAGCAGATTTGTTGTGCATTAAATTGATGACCACGTTATCATTGCCAAAAGATCACACTGCTGGTAGACAAGAGACTAAACCAGAGGGAGGAAGGGTGCTAGAAGACCCATGATAAGCTCGCTTGGCTTGACCTGAAGGAGAGATGGCAGAGTTGGGAGAAAATGCAGACAGATTTGAGGTTGGCAGATTTGAATAGGACAAGGTGTCTTACCATTGCAGTGGGACAAAACCAGAAAAGGACTGTGGCTGACTGCTACATAAACCTAGTTTTACCCCAGCCTTATGTGGCCGGAAATATATGGGTTACATGCGGGCTTGTATGGGCTTGTATTATATACACTTTCCTGGATCATGTACCTTTTTATATTCTCTCCTGAGATGTAGTGAAGCACTTTTTCCTATTGGCCAAGTATTCCATTCTCCAAGGCAAAGAGTCTTCGACAGGTAGACGGATTATTCTTTCCCTGCCCCTGCTATAATGTGTGATAACATATTACAATGAGCACTAGCATGGATTTCTGAGATTATTTATACATTCCTAAAATAATGATAATGGTAAGCCTCTTCCTAATAACCAACCTAAACCTTAATTACCTGGTTTGGATGGAGTCACCTCTCATCTCAAAGAACTCTGCATGGGGTCTGCAAAGCACAATGACAAGAAGCAAAAAAGACGAGCTGTTTACTTTTAGAATAAATGCAGGCAAGACGCAAACTTGACAAAGACAAAAAGCATCTGCCTTACTCACCAGATTGTTATATAATCTAGTAAGAGTTTTCTGTTCAAATAAACTGTAAATCACTTACAAAAAGGATCATTATTATTACCACAATGGAAAACTGTACAAGGAATATTTAGTACAGTACAATGCAGGATTTCTTTTACTGCAATAGGAAATATGATACCATTATTCAGTCCACTGATGCTGATTGCAGAGAAAAATTCATTACATTTTACTTAGAAAACATAATTATGATAAGAAAAGACAGAATTCAAAATATTACAGAATATATTAAATATTAAACTTACATGAAACACACAGAAAAAAATCCGTCAAAATTCTAATAGTTACCCTGAACTTATTTCTGTGATGCTAACTTTTATTTCACTGCGGATTTTATGCTTGAGTTGGTCACATACAATTTCTAATGGATAATTTTTAATGAGGGTCTTTTCAAAGTTTTTAATAGTCACCCAACTAAAAACTGTCTTTGTTCAAGTAGGTGATAACAAAATGCAAAACGATTTTATAACCCATTCAATATTTGCAACAGCCGAAATTAAACTTGCAGAGTCCAGAAGAGCTTTCTCTTCTTTCATCAACAAAAGTGATGAGGACATTTCTTGTGATAATGTGAATGGACTTCAAATGCAATCCCACATTCTTACATAGAGTATTTCAAAACAATGAAGAAGTTCACATTTGAAAACACACCTGAGTTCTTACAGTGATTGTCCTCACAGCTAGTCTGGACAGAAAAAACATAAAAGTTTTGTCATGAGAAGAGTGCAAATAGAGCCACAAATGGAATGGAAGCCTCCAATATTTGTGAGAGCGGAGCCTCCGCACTGGTGCCTGGTGTGTGGCTTCAATCCTCACAGAAGCTTGCCTTCCAGCTTTTCCATCTCTCCTGCCATCCAGGCTGAAGGGTACATTCCCAGAGCACCTGGAACATGAACTCCCTCCTAGACTATGGAGGCATCTGGTCACAACAAATGGAAAAGTATTCTATGACTGTGTTTCTCATTTCACCATAGAATAAGAAATGGCTTATTCTGGTCATTGCCCCTAGTGAACCCATTTGACCTTGGCCATGAGCTCCTGACCTCAGCCATCAGCTCCCATGCTTAGCCCCAAAGCTCCTTTGAGTTGATGAAGCCAATAACCATGGGGTGGATCCTGCTGCCGCACAGAACCAGACAAGAAAGCCACCTTAGTAACCCGCCATTTGAACCATATTCTGAAACACAATAGCTTTACTTCCTTCACCCTTGGTATGGAGAAAGGCAAGAGCATGTGTACATGAGAGACTTGCAGATCCAAGATGGTAATCAGATTCAGATCAGTGGGCCCTGGTCCTTCCACAAGTGGCCTTGTGTGTCTGTCCTCTGAAGTCTTGTGCAAGTGCTGTGGAAATTTTAATTACTGAGAAAACAACTGAGCTTTCAAATTTAAAGGTGAGCCCGAGTCAACAGAACATTATACAATGTATGGAGACTGAAAATAACAACTAAAGGTGCAATTGCGTCTAAGTAACACCTCAGAAGCAGATTCATAGAAATAAAGCTCATTCATATTCCCCAGCCCTTATCAGATAATAAAAAGTTTGACATAATTCAACTACTGGCTTTGTTTGGTTGAACAATTATCAAGTGGAAATCATGATTCATTTACAAATGCCATCAGTAATGTCCCTTAAACATGGTTATATATTTCCTTGAATAGAAGATACCTCTGCTATTATCTCTCTTTTTTAATTTTTAATTTTCTGTACAGGAAAAACTCTAAAATAGGAACCTGAAGAATTAAATTCCTCAATTATCTTACATGTGGCCTTAGATGTGTCAGTTAAGATCTGTGATTCACTTTTCCATTTATAAACCAAAGACATGATCTGAAATTATATGTGAGGTCACACAACTCTAAAATTCTGAAATGGTATCTTAGATTTTATTTCTTCACATCGTTCCATCAATTTGGAATATTTTCCTCAGGAACTGTGTGTTTTCCTCAATATAAAAATGCTGTTCAGATTATTATTGAAAGTCAAGAAAACAAGGTAATGGCATAAAAATATACAAGCTTTCAGTCACATGATGATCAATAAGAGATATGGTCTTATTTACCTCTATGCCTTCAAAGATGTTTGGCATCTATTCAGTGCTCAAAATATCAGTAGATATTCGATGAATTCAAAGAAAGACCTTCACAAACTTTTATTTATTCTGAAAATATGGTAATATGTAGATTCCCCTTCTCCTCTGAGAATTTGTCACAGCCCTATGACTTGTAAGGCCAGTGACATAGGAACAGAAGCATCATGTGTCCCTTCCTGGAAGAAGATTTATGAGCCTGTGTGTGACTCCTCACGTTTGCTTGCCTTCATGGCAGTGTCTGAGATCAGGTATCAAGAAGGAAACTCTGTCAACTCTATCAGGAATCCTCCTGCCAACTCTGAGCAAATATGTTGCATGAATAAGAGATAATTTTTAGTTATATCAAGTCATTGAGATTTGGGTGATACTAACCTGGTGGTGTGAGCAGGACTCTTCCAGTCTTTCAGTGACTAATTAAATTGGTGGCAGTGAACAAATGCTTTGGACACTAATGAATTAAGTGTCAGAGTTTGCATTTTAACTTGCAGCTTGTCCAAACTCTGTCAGCTTTTTCCTTCTGCATGTCTGTAAGAATTTGGCTAAATGAGTCTCAAAGGCCCATTTTCTGATTTCCCATAAAGTACTTACTTTCCCATTTGGCTAGAATATTTTCAAGAGCAATTCCTTTGGATATATTTCAAGATCTATCGGTGTGAGGAGGGAAGATCTGTACATGCCCTCACATACACATACGCATGCCCTCACTCACACTTTTCTTGTGAGTAGGCATATTGTACAGAGTCTTCAACAACTAGTTTCGATATGTCACCAGAGCTTAAAGTCCTATCGTCATCAGGGGTCAGGATGGAGATAGTTTGGTTGGTGCTCTGCTATGTTGTCTTAAAGGTAGGATTCAGGGTCATTTGTATGTGGGAGCCTCCTCATCTCCACCTATAGTAGGATCTAGGTTTCACCAGTATATTGGGCACATCATTTAATCTTTAATCCTTCTGAACTCAGTTTGCAACTCTGATAGCCATAAAAATAATAGCAGCAAAAGATCACCTATATTAGGTGCCTATGTGTGTGCAGAATCCTATCTGTCTCTCTCTGTCTCTCTCTCTCTCTCTCTCTCACGCACACACACACACTTACTAGTGCTAGTGTCCAGACCCAGACCAGAAAATTGTTATAGAGATTCACCTTGACATTGTTATAAAGATTCACCTCACCCTCCTGAGATACTCCTCTCCAGAATAGATAGGAGTTTGCTTTATCTTTGCAGAAGCAAAAGTCATGTAAAGTCATCTCCAAAAGTTGAAATCTAAAAAGAAAGTAATTGTTGGCAGCTTCTTAATAGCACCCTGACCATTGCAGGATGCGTGTTTACCTGTGCCAATGTCTTCACAGTGTTGCATTTCATCTGCATGCTAGCTACATTCTGGGACATGAATTATTATTCTCATTTTGAAGATGAAGACATTCAAGTGGGGAGCAGTCAGGTTACATGCCCAAGGTCAGAGAGGAGTTAGGATTCGTAGCCAGATCCAACTTCCAAACTGTCTTCATCCTACTCTGATGGGTTTATCAGTCCTGTGATGAGTAGATGAGGGCTCTAAGGTTGGCTTTGCCATGAGCTGATGTCAAGATTGTGCAGAACTCCTTTAACCTCTCTGTGCTTCAGTCACCTCACTTGTAAGATGAAAAGATACGAGTTCCCACAGTTTTTCCTGCTGTAAGTCAGTGGCTTAATTATAAGCACAATGTCCTATATTTCTTAGAACATGACACCATTATTTTATGTCTTATTAAAAATTTTAAAATTCTGCTAATTAAGCCATCAGGCAATGTTTTTGTTGCTTTGAATTTTAGTTTTTGTACTTACTGAAAAAGCATTTTAAGTATAACTAAATAAGGATTGTATCATATATCACAGTTGGGTACATATAAAAGGGCAATAAATCATAAAGGTTACGAGGTGGGCAATACAGTCCTGAAACGGTTAAAGTGGTACTCTGCCTAATAATTTGCAACACCAGTTCCCATAGTTCCCAGAAAATATTGTCTTCTATACCATCCACATCGTGCATCATTTCATTTCTTAAAATAATATTTGTAATTGTCTCCTGCTATTCTTCAAGTTTTAATTGGGGCACTTTCTGAATTTTAGCAGATCCCATCAACAGAAGCTGATTTTAGGCAACTTCAGGGAGATATATTGTCAGTGGTAAATCTGTGGTCCTTTGGCATTGTGAAGGCCTGAGACAAAGGGCCACCCTATGCTGGGATCCCCACTTAGGGCTATCATGTCACTCCAGGTCACCCTGGGAACTCCCCAGCTTTGGTCAGGGTCTTAGGCACATGGGAAACTTATTACCAAATCCTGCCTTGGAGCCATCAACATCGCTGGGAACCAAAGGCAGAGAGCTTTGCTTTGTTCATGACGACCTCCTTCTGAGTTCCATGCCAAGATGTCTGACACTATTTATTGGCAATCCTCCTGGGGTTAGTAAGGAGTACACCCAAATCTAATTAATCAGTCTGACTACTAGCATGCCCAGTCGTTAAAAAGTAACCACAGCTTTCATGAAGACAGAAGAACACCACATGTGCCCCTTGATCATGACTCTGGCTACTTTGCCTTGTCTCTCCCTGTTCGTCCTTTTTCTGGCCTGACTCCTCCAGGGCTCCATTTGTTTCCCATCATCTCGGGTAAAGCCTCTGCCGATACTGTGCTCCACCCTGGAATCATCCGAGTGAATCGCTGTGAGCTTCGTGAAGCCAGATTTCCACATATGCGCTGTGGGAATCATGAGTTCTACCTTGCAGGATTGTAGAGCAGGTCAAATGTAATACAGTGTTTGAAAGTGCTGGGTCCACACTTCCTTTTCTCTCCTCTGCCTTTCTTGGGTAATTTCTTCTATTCTTCCTTCCTTTTCTCCTTTTATATCATGTTCTTTTCCAAATCTGCTCCACTTTTTATTCCTCCTCCCTCCCTGCCCCTTCCTTTCCTTGCAGCCTTCTACCTTTCTTTCTTCCCTCTTTATTTCCTCCCTCTTTTCTTTCTAGTCCTTTAGACTTTCTTTTTTCCTTACTCCCTCCATTCACTAACTAAAGTTGTCATAGACATAGAGATTTGAGAGTTTTCTGGATGTCTAGCAAGACTGGCAACTTTTTAAAAGACTAAAACACAAGAATAGTATTTGAAGTGGCAAAGTGATAAAGGTGTCTGTTGTTTGTTATTGCAATGAGACCATCTTTCTCTTAATATCTTTGCTAGAGAGGAACACAAAACAAAACAGGAGATTGAGGAGGCCAGGAGAGAATAAAGGGATCAGCCTATCCTAATTGACAGCGCCTGTTCATATGTTGTTTTGATCATCAGCACAGGGAAAAAGATATATGGCCAGTTGTGGTCCTTAAAAAGTTTCAGATATTTGAGTACTTTAAATCAGTTTGAAGTGGCATAAATAATTTAACTGAACTATAAGTAAATATAAAGAAGATTTTTCTTATGTTGTGGATTTCTTACTTATTTAATTTTTTGCAACACAGTTTAGTTGCAAAACTGGAGATTGATTCTTCTGTCTTAATTCCAGTCCCAAGCGGATTTCTCTTATCACCATGGCCAAATGTGGAGGAATGACCCAGCCGTATCATTCCTATTTCTTATTTGTTTGGCTTCCTTTGCAGGTTTGGCCAGGGAAACCATTTGTGTTCCAGTTATGGCCAGTCACATCTAAGTAGAATCTGTCAAAGATGAGATTTGCGGAAAAGTGGTATCTTCTAATACAAGGAGCACAGACGGACAAGGATGACAGCCTCAGTACTCCCCTCATGCCTTTCTTACTGATTTGTATACAGACATAATGATTGAACCTACAGAAACCATCTTATGAACATGAGACCCAGGATAATTTTCACCTAAGTACCGTTGAGATTCTGACTCTATGCTTGCAACCATCTACCTTGAGAAAAATAAACCACTATCTATTTATGCTAGTTATTCAGGTATAACCATAACTTATAGCCAAAAGTGTTGCAAATCAATACTCTCCTGGTCTTTGGAGAGAAGTTGAAGCCCAACTCTCCCACAGTTCACATCCGAGTGAGAAAATTACTCCAGATGCATACAAATTCGTTCAAGGAAACTTCCTAAGGTTCTTACAAGGATAAAGTCAAATAACTCAGGTAAAGTATTATCACTAATTCCAATATATAATAGATATTCTAAACCCCTGGTTTCATTCTCTTTGGGAGGAAATCACTCAATGAAGAAGAAGCGTCTCAGTTAGAGCCAGTGATGTTTCTCTCCTTTCCTTCTTTTGTTTGTTCTGTTCCAGCTCATGAAAGGTATCGGTTTTCTCCTAATATGGCTAACTCTGCTGAGCGGTTCACCTATATCAGAGTCACAGCCAATTAGTTACCAAGGGTCATTTTTCACTCATTCATTCAAAAACCATTCAGTAGGCTTCTTCTAGCTTACAGCATGGTGAATAAGATGAAATGGTGCTTCCCGTCAAAGAGCTTGTGTCAGAGAAAACAGAAAACATATAAATCAACCCTAAATAAGATCATTACTGATGGTTAAGATGTGCTACGCAGAAAATAAACAGATAATTCTTTCTGGAAAATTCTGGAAGGATGGAATTTAAATAGCTTGGTCAAAGATCACTTCTCTGTGAAGGTGACTTCTGAGTGAGAAGCAATGAGGCTACTAAGCAATGACCCAGAAAAGCAAAGACAGAGGAATGCCACATAGCAGTGCAGGGCAGCTTGTCCTCTTTACTTTTGCTTCTTAGTTAATAATTGAGTTTGTGTGCCCATTTATCTTTCAAAGTGTGGTGCAAATGTCTTTGCCTGCTATCTCCACAGTATATATATCCAGTTATGCACCAATTAATTAACTAATTAATTGTAAGAAACAGGAAGTTTTACTAAATATGACAACAGTAAGTAAGTGAATAGTTTTAAACCAAGAAGTGATACTTTCACATACTGGTTCTCACGCCAAGTTGCTCATCTGTTGAAATAAAAATGATCCCTGGAACCACACAAGAATTCTCCTTTCTGTATGTAATAAGTTAAAAACAAAGAACTGCCTTTCTGCTGTCTTACTAGTTTATAACTGAAGGCTGCTGCTGTTGTTGCTGTGCTCTTGTTTGGGGGTTTGTTGTAGGAAATGTGCCACCTTCTGGGGCAGTTGGGTAGTGCACTAGTTTCTACTGCTGCATAACAAATAGCCCCAATCTCAAGAGCATAAAACAATAAACATTTATTATCTCACAGTGTATGTGGGGCAGAAATTCAAGAGCAGCATAATTAGATGATTTTGGTTCAGTCTCACATGAGGTTCTGGCCAAGCTCTCAGCTGGAGCTGCAATCATCTCACAGCTTGACTGGGGCTAGAAAATTCTCTTCCAAGTTGAATGGTTCAAATGGCTACTGGAAGGGATTATTGGTTTCTTGCCAATTGTTGCTATGAGGCCTCAGCAACTGGCTATACAAACTCCTCTATATGGTGCCTGAGTACCCAGCACAGTGATTTCCTTGAGAGTGGGCACCCCAAGAGAGAGTTGGGTATAAGCCAAAATGTCCTTATACCCTAGCCTTGGAAGTGACATGCCACTACTTATGTTGCACTCTAATGGCCCACAGACTAATTTGAATAAAATGTTGAATAAGACCATCAAAGGAGGAACAGGGTCACTGGAGTCACCATGGAATCTAGTTTCTGCAGACAAGTAGAGGTGATTGAACAGGGCTGAGAGGAAAATGTATAGTTTGCTGAGCAAAGAGCTAGTAGGATCTTTAAAAATATCTCTGTTGCAGGTGGTGCCTGTGGCTCAAAGGAGTAGAGTGCAGGCCCCATATGCCGGAGGTGGGGGGTTCAAATCCAGCCCTGGCCAAAAACTGCAGGAAAAAAAAAAAAAACAAAGAACAAAACTCTGTTGCCTGTTTAAGATCTCTAGATACCATATGTTTCTTTATATCAGATATGTTGATCACTGGGAAGGTGGCCCCAGGTCCTGGCCTAGGGATAAGCATGGAATACAGTTTTGGCCAGTGGAATACATGTGAAAATCTTCTACTGGCTTAATGGAAAGACTTCTCTTTTTACTTCTATTAAGAAGGAGATATTCAGCCAGGCGTGGTGGCTCACGCATGTAATCCTACCACTCTGGGAGGCCAAGATGGGTGCATTGCTTGAGCTCACAAGTTCAAGACAAGCCTGAGCCAGAGTAAGACCTTGTTTCCAAAAGTAGCTGGATAGTATGGCAGGGACCTGTAGTCCTAGCTACTCAGGAGGCTGAGGCAAGAGGATTGCTTCAGCTTAGAGTTTCAGCTTGCCTTGAGCTATGACACCATGGAACTCTACCAAGGGCAACAAAGTGAGACTCTGTCTCCAAAAAAAAAAAAGGAAGTATTCCAAAGAAACTCTAGCACTCTGGTCTGTGTTTCTACCCTACTAAGAGAGACTTAATGTTTAGAGAAGCTGTAGCTATCCTATGACCATAAGGGAAAGGCCTCAAGAATTCTACAATTGCCAGCACAAAGTCCCTGATATAATTGGCTTCTTGAACCAAACCAACATATCTTTATATCCACTCTTCTCGTTGTACAAGGAAAACAAACTCCTATTTGTTTAAGCCATTCTTACATATGTTTTACCCCCATCTGTAGCCAAAATCATTTCTAACTTACAGAGACATATAACCCAGAAGGTCAGGGAATGTTTCTCAGGGATAGTGGTATCCAGGTGGATGGGAGTAGGAAGAGAGTTCCAAACAAAGGGAACAGCAATTCCATAGATTCAGAGAAAAGAAAGAGCAGGGCACATTTGGGGAAGTTGTGAGGCTGAAGCCTTGAGAACAAGATGAGTAAGAGTAAGAGACAGGGCTGGAGAGAGAAGCAGTAGCCAGTCCTAGACCTTTGTCTTCCATTTTAAGGCCGTTGAGGGCGAAGCAGGAGTCATCACAATATTTCAAGCAGGAGACTGACATGATCCAGTGGGGAGGGGCAAGGGAGACTTGTTCTTTGGTAGGCATAAGGTTGCAGTTGTGGGGGCAGGGCTGTTTGGGGGATCTGCTGCAAGACAGTGTACTGTGCTAGACATGTTGCTCTGTACACTTGGAAATTGTTGGGATAGTCGATTTTATAGTGTGTGTGTGTTATTTAGAATGAAGGAGAAGGCAGCTAGAGAGAGAGAGGTTAAAGGTCTATTGAAACCATCTAGGTGAGAGAGGACAGTAGCCAAAATAAGAAAATAGCAGTGGAGTTAAAAGAAACAAGAAAGTTGTGAACTATTTTGCGAGTGGTCAACAGGTCTTGTTTATTGGGGTGGAGGGGACTGAGAGTTTACTGTGTGTGATGCATGGTACCAAGTGCTTTATGTGAACTGCCTTTAGTCTTCTCAAAGCCTGGCAAATTTTTCATGTTCCACTATATTATGAAAATTTTAAACTGTTAAATCACCTGCTATGGTCACATGCTGAGTCAGAACTCAAAAATAAGTCTTCCTGAATACAAACTGGACTCATTGCCCTAAATCAGAGCTTCAGTTAAACATGACATGCAATGATTCTAAAAAGGAACTCAGGGCTAAACCAATGCCTTCTAGGCATATTTTTGCTGTAATTCATACTAAGAAATCCACTATATATTGTGCCCAGGACATGTAGACAAGTGTGTGTGTATGTGTGTATGTGTTTCATGCTGTCCAAATTTAATATTTGATTTGTAATTGGATAATGAAAGCTCAAGTATCAAGTTGTATAGTAAAAAATATTGTATTAAGTCACACTTTATGAGTTTTAGATAATATAGTATCAATATTTTGATAACTATTCTTCTTAAACTGTGTCTTAATTCTTGACTGCGGAGAAGAAAAGTCTGTATATTAAAAAATGCCTTTGTATACAGTAACAAAACAATAATTTTAGTTTACTAAAATTTAGCTTACTATTAGTTTACTATTAGTTTACTAAAATTAGTTTACTATAATTTTAGTTTACTATTTTACTGTTTTATTTTTTAAATGCCGACCTACTTAGTTGATTTTTCTTAGTCATCAACCCCCCAAGTCAGGTGGACCCTGCAGGGTGAATAAAAATGATGTGGGAGGATTTTATCCATTTGTAGATGTGGATACCATTCTGTGATATCAATTTGGGGGATTCACTCTTGTGTGTTCCCTTTTCCCTTTACCTCATTCAAGCTCTCTAGCAATCATTTTAGAAAGAAAGAACAGAAAACAATAGTAGTCTTTCCATCTTTCCAGCTTTTGTTTTTCCAAAAACATAATCCCAAAAGAAAACATTAAGGGTTTAGACAAAGTACAAGGAAGTACAGGCATGTACATGGTAACTATGTACATTAATGCACTTCTGGGGTACAGTGTGGGGTTTTCACACACAATCCGAAACACTTCCATCAAACTGGTTAACATAGCCTTCCTGTCATTTTCTTAGTTATTATTTTAAAACGTTCACATTCTGCTCTTAGAAAGATTCACTTATACCCTTGTAAGATAAACTTCAGAAGTGATCCCTCCAATCCCCCTCCCTCGCCCATCCCCCATCCTCCCTCTCCCTCCCCCCTAAAATCAGGGGATCTTAAAATACAAGCATTCTCATTAGACCAAAAAGAAGTGCTCCCAGACTGGTGGGGGTGAGGAAGAGTCTGTGCATCCAAATGGTATTCTATTAGTGCCCTGGAGAAAGTGCAGTACCTTAAAGGGCCAGGGCAATGTGCTATGTATGGTAAGCAAATGGGGCAATAGGCCAACCTGTAGGAAGACTTACCTGTATCTGTGTTGAAGTAAAGCAGTGCAGAGGGGCTTCAGGACCTAGAGGATGGGACTGTGTGGGTAGGATCAAAGAATGCCACAGCCAAAGACCAGACAGCAAGCATGTGCTTGCCTGTGTGCCTCCAGTGCACACCTGGGCACTGCATAAAAGCCTAGAACTACAGCATGTTCCTGGGATTAGAAGGGTACAAAGGAAAGCTTCAGGAAGGTCATGGGTTAAATGTCTCACCAACTGGCTAGAAAAAGAAGTATAGTGATTTTGAAAAGGAGAGAGAGATGCTTATTCCACACTAAAGTAATGAACTAAGATGCATATATGCAATGGTATCAATGCATGTGATATACAATCTTTGCATTAGAATGTCTTTTACAAAGTGCTAGCTTAAACAGTCTACATAAACACCAACGGTAGTAATAGGATGATTTTTTAAAAGGAAGACGTTTTATGATGTTAAAATAGCAGTTGGATAGATTAAAAAAGAGAATATGGGAAATAATCTGCTTTATTTCCTACTGACTGTGATCATTCTGCCCCATGACTTTAGGTGTGTGTCAAGTTGAAAGTCAGGTGGTAAGCCATGGCCAAAACAAGGTTTAGAGAATCGGGCAGCTGACCACCACCCTCCACTGTTTCTTTCATTACTCCTTTTCGTTACTACTCCTTAATGTAGCTTCTTAAGCATTTCTCCTGTAGTATGTGTATGTGATTGTGAGCATGTGAAATTTTAGGAATTTAGTAAATAAAGTCTTAATTGGTGATTCCACAGTTATTTCATCCTCTAGAGATGGGGAAATCATCTTTTTAGAAGAAGATGCTTGCCTGTCTCCCTTGAAGGTTTCTTCCTCTGACTTGCCTGACTGATGAGCGCTATCTTTCTCTTCTCAGAATTGTTTTCCCACTGATGAGACTCTTCCCCTTCCAGGCACCAGAATCTAATTTAAACTAGTTCCTGCGAAGATCCAAAATGTCTACAAATATTTTTTTCTTTCATGAGTTTTTCATGGCAGAGAAAATATGAGATAGGAGTAAATTAGATATTTTCTTTGTTCTATTATACCTTGTACTGCATTTCAGATGAAATGTAAGTGCAAAGTTTTTCATGCATAGACATTTTCATGGATGAGTCCTACTTACTAAAGACCTTGGCTTTTCCTGGAGTTCATCAAAGCAGTTGATGCCTTAGACATTTCCTGAGAGCAGTGCTTCCAGGCAAAGCAAGCATGTAATTGTCCTTTAAGGATTTCCAACTTTGGAAGCTGCCTTGTTGCAAACACACTCCTTCTCTTTGGAAACAGGATCTGTCTGGTTTCAAGTCCCCTCCTGAGCCGAGTCCATCTTTTCTTTTACATGTTAATATTTTATATGTCTTCAGTAAGTGTTAGAAGTTCTATGGGCATTTTGCATAGGGCACAGCTCTTATAAAATTTAAATTCATACATTAATATAATCAACCTAGGAAGTCAAAGGTGTATCAAGGGAGAAAGCAAATTTCCTTTTATTAAACATATATACTGTAAATGTAGCCGGTGGTATCCAGGAAAAGCACAAAACAAATACGTTATTTTCTAATGAGGCAAAAGGATATTTGCTCTATCGTCACAACCACCCAGACGAAATAAATTAGGCCAAGTCAACTATTTTGGTTAAATCCAATATGTGAAAATCTGTTTTTTCACAAATTATAGAAATAATGTCTAAAGCTTGAACTGAGCCAAAATTAATAGGCCCTTCATTCAAAGAAGAATAAGTTCTGCTACCTATATCTGTCACTCAGGCTCATCCCAACAGAATTCTATATATCTCAGAAGTTTCTTATTTGATATGCCTTTGGAAAGGCAAAATATATTCTACATTTCTATTTCTATCAGTCCTATTTAAGTTGACTGCTTACTATGGCATTTTTATTGAATATGTGCAGGCTAGATATGATTCGAATTTAGTCATTGCAATTTCACTATCTGCTTACTAACTATGAGATCCTGGGGAAAGTACTTAGCCACACAAAGCCTCAGTACTCAGTATCTTCCTCAGTAAAATGGGAATAATAAACAGATAAGACCCTGATGCATAGAATTGCTAGGATGAATAAATGAGATGTTTGGAAACAATTTTAAGGGGAAGTCTAACACCGAGGAGGCACTTAGTATGTTCTTGCCCACTTTATCATTATCCCAATGTAAACTACAGTTGCTCGAAGCTAGAGGACATAGGCCCAGGGAAAATCAGTCACTTCTTTCAGGGAGCTCACTGTTTCATGGGGAGAAATTATAGCAAATGGAAAATAGTCCCTGTAGCAAAGACCACACTAAAAGTACCCAGAACAGACTACTGAGCAACAGAGAAAGAAGTTATTAATTCCCACTAGGGATATCAGAAAAGGCTCACGCAGAGACAGCACTGCTCAACTTCGAAGGATGAGGTGAGTAGTGTATTGAGGGAGGGACATGGGGGCAGCAGCCCAGGAGGAAGAAACTGTGTGTAGAAACTCTGAGCTGTCAAAACACTGTCCCTGGATCCCAGCAGAGACCAGACTTAATAAATACGCAGGGACTAAATAAAAGCATGCTGATGAGAGGTCTATCACAGGCTCAGAAGAGTGTGTTGACGTCTCTTGTTTTAAGTGATACTTGATCATTTGTCCCCAAAAGCCTCTCCGTCATTGAGATGAGCCACTGACTTGTTTAAAACAGAATGCCTTTTGGGCTGAATGGCACTGTGTCGTCCCAAGAAGAACATTTGGTACTAATTTTGTCATGTTCTTACTTTAAAACAACCTACGGTAACACTCCTACAGCAAAGAAACTTTCGGAGTCAGCTGAACAGATGTGATGTTTTCTCCCCAATACGTTAGCTTTAACCTCTTGAGTTCATTAAATTATTTTTTGAGTTTCCTTCTGCAGCATGCAATGTTCATTCATCAGCCTGAGTCATTTTATCTGACTGGGGCCAATGTCCCCCTCCTTGGCCCACCTCCTTTTGCTGCTGAATAAATCATCCTGGGATATGTCCAGGTTGGAGAGAGATTTTTGTAGGAAAGTTCCATCTGCAGTCAACCCATCATTTATTCAGGCTGAGTCCTCAGGGGCCCAAGGAGAAAGAATTGAGAAAATAAAGAGATGTCCTGTGTTGCCAGGTTTGTTAATATGGTCATTAACACACATGGCTGGGAGCAATGTCAGCAGAGAGAGGGCACATCTCCCCATCCTGGCTCAGAGGCTATATAGGAAAACTGCCCTCTCTGGGCTCCTTCTCCAAGTCAAGAGGCTTATTACCCACCTCAGAGTTCCAGGAGTGCTGATAAGGTTAAGGAGTCCAAGGAATTCATGGAAGAAGCAGCGAGTAGTTTTTCTTTCCCAGGAATATAATTGCTGGAGTTATTTCAACAAGCTGCACAAACTGAGTTTTTTGAGGAACTTTACCCTTAACTTCTGGCCCTTAGGATAGGCCAGCTACTCTGGGAGATTTTTGCAGTTAACAAATTATCTATACAGCCGGGTTAAAAATAAAATCCCCCTTTTATTTAAAACTAAGCATTTAATTTTGCTTCTTTTCTTGAGGAATAGTAGAATACAAGTTTAAAGGATTGGAATTTAAGGAGGCTTTTCCAGGTTGTCTATCAAATACCAGAGATTTACTGGTTAGGGATAGGGGAAAACGTTAGAGCATTCTTTCCTCTTCCTTCTGGGATTCTCTGTGAGAGGCAGGTGACCTGTTGTGGGTTTAAACTGAAGCCCATATGCCTTGAAAACAGAGCATTAAAAAGGAAAGAATTAAACCCCGTGTTTCAGGACACAGCCTAGACAACTAACCCTGGAGACAGTGTGCGATTGGGAGGGAGAGGGGAATGGGAAGCTATTCTTGCTTAGGGCAGGTGGGAAGGAGGGGAGTTTCTCTTCTGAGCTCCAGGGAAATCACTCCCTCAGGAAAGGATGAGAGGGCAGAGAGGCCAGGCGGTCACTTAGGCTTTCATGGGACGGGACTGGGAGCCAGAAAAGCTCCCAGGGCCTGACGTCATTGGCCATCAGCTGACTGTGCTCAAGGCCGGGCTACACCGGCTGCAGCCGCAGTGGTGGTGGCCACCCACCCTCTGCCACCTGCATGGGGCTCGGGACTGCAGTGGCTGCATTGCCCTGCCACCCGACACTCCCAGGGACTCAGCTCAGCTTGGCGCTAGCCCGGGCACAACGCGCCCTCGGCGCTGCGACTTGGTCCTCTGCGAGCGCCACCCCATGCTTTGTCTGTGTCCGCTCGGTGGAGACTGAGCAGGCGGGAAACCTGGACTCAACGCGAGCCCCTGGAACTGCCTTTCTCCAGGTCTTCCTCCCCAACCCTTACTAGAAACGGGAAGAAACTTAAGTGCGCGAGGCAGACAGGGGATGCCCCATTTTGATGACCCGCGCCCTCACCCCTCGGCGATAGTAAAGACACTCCCGCAGGAAGCTGCCTGCCTGTATGAATCGGCGGCGTGGGAGATTTTGCTTTTACAGGAAAGTTAGCTTTGACACCAGACTAGCGGGTGCAAAGGACAGAAAGGAGACCCTTTATTCCCTTGCTCAGGGCTCTTGGAGTCCATGGGCAAAGCGACCTGCGGGTGCTGGTTCCGCACCTGCGGAGGACAAGAGCCAGTACCTAAAGAACAGCAGAGGACCGTGGCGACACGACCACTGGAACGCGGGATAGGAGTGCGGAGGGAAGGCCGGGGCTCCTGCTGCCCGCGGTAGTCCTCTGCCTAGCTGGTCAGAGCGTGCGGCTGCCTTCAAGACACCGGCGTCCTGGGCATTAGGTTTCCGCCACCACCCGCTCCGCACCCGGTTCCGGGGGTGTGGCTTCACGAGGGGGCGGGTTTAAGTGGCCGCGGGTGTCTGACCGCTCTGACAGGTTCCCAAATTCCTCGCAGTCGCCGGATGCCCGCAGCGCTTTTTAGAGCACCAGGGTGGCACGCCTCGGGGCTTCGCTGGCTCCTCCAGAGACATCTCTGTCGCCTCGGCCTCCCTTCTCGTCCAAAACCTTATATTCGCCTCACCGCCAAGCTTGGGTTCTCAGCCGCAGGGATCCGAACCAGTGGCTTCCCTTCGCTCTCAGATCTGTTAGCTTTGGCGCCCTCCCCGCTTTCCTTCCCTCTCCTCTTGCTCCACCTAGCTGCGGGCCAAATGGACTCGGAAGAGCGAAGTGAAGGGCCTGGGAACCGTGTGCTGCGACACCTCAGAAGCGCAACTGGAAGCGTTAACCTCGTCTTCTAGGCAAGGCCGGGACCCTGGGGCCAGTGTCCCTTCACTCCCTCCCTGAGGGATGCTTCTGCCCAGAGCCAGAGCCGCTGCGCTGTCAGTCCTCGCCCTGGACCCAGAACCGAGCTTGGGGGATACTCAGCACAACCTTCCTCCAAATTAACTGTTTGGTGACTTGTTAGCGCTGAGACTACCACCTCTGAAGGCGCTCTGCCACCTCACAGTCCAACCTCCCCTCCCGCCCCGCATTCTCTCCCATGTTGCCCCCGCCCCCAGCTCCGCCCCGGCTCCCCATCCCGGCCGCAATGGAGTTCTCCCGAGGGCGATGAATCCAGCCACAGCTGCTAACTTCGCACCCATCGCTGCCGCAGGTCAACCCTGGCCAGCCCCCCTGCAGCTGCCGACCGGTAGGTGTCCGGAGCCCAGTGCCGCAGCCAGGACCCCCCAGACGCGCAGCAAAGGCACGGTGCCTCTTGGAGAGCAAAGGCTGCGCCAAGACGCCGAGCCTAGAACCAACCAAGAAGCCTGAGTCCGGGAAGAGGGCTGCGCTACTCACAGCTCCGCGGCTTCTGCGGACAGATAGCCGCCGCCACCGACCGCGGCGTACTCAAGCTGTGCGGGCCGGCGGGAGCGCAGCGGGCAAGGACGTGGGGGTCTGCTTCCATCTTCCTGGCGCCTTTTGCCCCTGGGCACAGTATGACCTGACCTGCGGAGTCGCCCTGCCCAGGGTTCCTGAAACAGGGCAGCCCAGAATTGAAGGACTTGGTGCAAGCTCCAACCAGGTTGTCTTCCAGTCTTTAGGAATTCCTCCTTCAACTGCCTCCGCCAGGTTCTACGCCTCCCTCCCTGCGGCCCAGCGCCATGGAGCTCTCGGATGTGCGCTGCCTTAGTGGTAGCGAGGAACTCTACACCATCCACCCGACGCCCCCGGCCGGTGACGGCGGGAGCGGCTCCCGGCCGCAGCGGCTGCTGTGGCAGACGGCGGTGCGGCACATCACCGAGCAGCGCTTCATTCACGGGCACCCGGGAGGCAGCGGCAGCGGGAGCGGAGGCTCGGGCAAAGCCTCCAACCCCGCGGGCAGCGGCCCCAACCACCATGCGCCGCAGCTGTCCGGTGACTCTGCGTTGCCCCTCTACTCTCTGGGCCCGGGGGAGCGAGCGCACAGCACCGGCGGCACCAAAGTCTTCCCAGAACGAAGTGGGAGCGGCAGTGCCAGCGGCAGCGGCGGCGGGGGCGACCTGGGCTTTCTGCACCTTGACTGCGCCCCGAGCAACTCGGATTTCTTCCTCAATGGGGGCTATAGCTACCGAGGGGTCATTTTCCCCACTCTGCGCAACTCCT
This sequence comes from Otolemur garnettii, assembly GCF_000181295.1. Taxonomy (NCBI): domain Eukaryota; kingdom Metazoa; phylum Chordata; class Mammalia; order Primates; family Galagidae; genus Otolemur; species Otolemur garnettii. The sequence goes on from NW_003852399.1 coordinate 461,583, forward strand.
TCAAGTCTCGGGATCTGGAGCGCCTCTACCAGCGGTATTTCCTGGGCCAGAGGCGCAAATCGGAGGTGGTGATGAACGTGCTGGATGTCCTGACTAAACTCACCCTTTTAGTCCTGCACTTGAGCCTGGCCTCGGCCCCCATGGACCCCCTCAAGGGCATCCTGCTGGGCTTCTTCACGGGCATTGAGGTGGTGATCTGCGCCCTGGTGGTGGTCAGGAAGGACACCACCTCACACACATACCTTCAGTACAGCGGTGTGGTCACCTGGGTGGCCATGACCACCCAGATCCTGGCAGCAGGCCTCGGCTATGGGCTCCTGGGCGACGGCATAGGCTACGTCCTCTTCACACTCTTTGCCACCTACAGCATGCTGCCTCTGCCGCTCACCTGGGCCATCATGGCGGGCCTGGGCACCTCGCTGCTGCAGGTCATCCTCCAGGTGGTTATCCCCCGGTTAGCTGTCATTTCCATCAACCAGGTAACACTCGCCTGCCTTGTTTTCCCCCTCTGATTCCTTCCATTTATTTATAGTTTGGTTCCAGAGAGCCAGGGTTGCCTCACTCTTTGTCCCCCTCCTCCTGCCTGACTTGGTGCTTTGCACCTAGGGGGCCTTGGGATCAGGTGGGATGGACTCGCTCTTCTCAGAGGAAGCAGAACTAAATGACCTCTAAAAGTTTCTAGCGACTCTACCCTCTACTTTGATTATATGAGTAATCTCTGACATCAGCTGAGAAAGTCTTTCTACTCCTCACTCTCCCCCTCCCCTTTCCAGGGTCGGCAGTCTCTGAACCAGGAGGCAGAAGGGAGACGTATCTAGATGTAAATACTTCCTTAACAGCTTCACTCTTCAGAGTCGCAGCAGGGTGTCCTGGGGGACCGTGGGATTCAGAGTTGGGTTTCTGTGTGTCACCAGGCCACAGACCCTCAGTCCTCCAAGAAACCAACTTGTTAAACAAACAGTAATTGTGCTGGTGCTGTACATGTTACCTCAGCCTGTCCTTCAACAATCCTACAACACATCTTACTGGGGAAATTTTTTATTGCTTTGGGGCTCTAAGATGATATCTTCTCTCATGACAGGATCCAACCCAGAGTGGCAAAAAAAGCAAGCGTTGATTAATTGGAAAAGGGGACTTCAATGCAGATAGTTTAAAACGCTTCAGTGAAATCTTACCCTTCATGTCTTGTTCTTTTTTATCTCCTTTTTATTCTGTCCTCCTGCATCAAATATGGCTGTGTTTATGTGAACAAAATTCATATTGTCTGTGGATGAGAAAATAGACAATGGTTCTATTGTTTATATTCATTAATGCCAATCGTTAATTAATAAGCTGGCACTTTTTAAGAAACCACATGTCTAGAAGGCTATGTTAACCAGTTTGATGAAAATATTTCAAATTGTATATAAAAACAGCACACTGTACCCCGTGATAGTAGTAATGTACACAGCTATGATTTAATTAAAAAAAAAAAGAAAGAAAGAAAAGAAAGAGGCCACACGTCTAATAGGTAACAGGAGAGTGGATCTGTGGGCTTCTCGAAAATGAGGGAAACTTCTCAACTGGAGTGTTTCAAAGTAAAAGGATGATGTAAGATGTGTGGATAGGGCCTTCTTTGTATGTACCTGCTCTGTCCTCAACTTCTGTGTCACTTTTACCATATTAGAAGCTTAAAATTCCTTTTCCTTATGGTCGAGTTTGAACAGGTGGTCCTTAGAATAAACAGGTACACTGTCACTGAAATTGCTCATGACTTTTTAGATCAACAGCACTGTTAGGAAGCTTTCCCTATCATTGACCTTTGGAGCTTGTAGGCATTTGGGGATCCCGTCTATTCTCTGATGGTTTGGCATTCATTTGCCCAAGTTACTTATCTGGTTGGCAGCTTTCACAGTTCTGTGTGAAGTCTCTCTGGATAAAGCAAAGAAGAGATAAAGTACTGGGCTGTGATCATCAGGCATGACCTGGGGAGATGAGAGGCTTTGAGAAAGGGAAGATCAGCTGAACTTTTTGACTATTATTTTAAATCATCAGGGAACTTTAATACTTACATATAAGAAATGAATCTCGGCTCGGCGCCTATAGCTCAACCGGCTAAGGCGCCAGCCACGTACACCTAAGGTGGCGGGTTCGAATCCCCAGCCCGGACCCGCCAAACAACAATGACGGCTGCAACCAAAAAATAGCCGGGCGTTGTGGCGGGCGCCTGTGGTCCCAGCTACTTGGGAGGCAGAGGCAGGAGACTCGCTTGAGCCCAGGAGTTGGAGGTTGCTGTGAGCTATAATGCCATAGCACTCTACCCAGGGGGACAGCTTGAGGCTCTGTCTCAAAAAAAAAAAAAAAAGAAATGAATCTCAATTTGGAAAGGGGGAATCTTTTGTTGTTTTTGTTTGGGATTTTAAAAAATTATACATGGTATTAATTGCCTTCCTCAATCCTACTTACACATGAATCTAAACGCCAGTGAGCTAAATCTTCCAAGTTCTCTCTTTTTCTTTTTTTGCATTTTCTTTGTCATCTACTTGTATAACAGCAGATTTTTTCTTCCTTTTCTTTCCTTTCTCCTCTTGTCCTCTTAACTTCACCCTTCTTCACCTTTTCTTTTTCCTTTTCTGCTTCTCTTTTTTCATTGAACTCATTATGAGTTTCTTTCACAATATATCATCGCTATCTAATTATGTAAAGAAAATCCCATGTATTATAATCCACTGCTTCTCATGAAGTAGCCTTTCTTATACGCACTACTAAAAGACTTTGTAAGTAAGTTTGCAATAGTATTTGGAATAACACATCCTAAGTGGCAAATTATGAATATTTTCAAAGTTCTAAGTATAGATATATTTTTCTTGCCAAATGAATCCAGAAAGTAAATTTTGGCTCCATATTTGTTTTATACTCTACTCAAATACTACCAGATGGGAGAAGATTAAAAATAACCCCCAAATGTCTTCCCACTCCCACCCCATCATAAACAATCCTCCACTGTGAAAACCAAGGTCCTGATAAATGTAAACCAAGCTCATTCAACTTTCCATTTGGGTAGAAAATGTAGATAAAGAATGGTGTCATAGGTTGAGTCACCTACCAGTTTTAAAGGAACAACCAGATATATCTCCCCTCCCTTACGGGCAGAAGGGTCCTTTAAAGGTGCTTTGGCGCCCTCTATGGGTTTAAGCTTTTTTGCCTAGTCTTGTGGATGGATGAGGTGGAGAATAAATCACATTTTAAAAAAATACCACCCATTTTTCTATCTTTCTAATATCCCAAGCTATTTCCTATTTCTGAGTCTTTGCACCTGCCACCTAGAACAATTTTTCTCAGTCTTCACATCACTGTCACATTTTCATCATTCTGTACCGGAAAAGCTGCTTTCTCTAGTATATAACATGTTTTATTTCTCCAGAACACATACACTATCTGAAATTCTCTCATTTGTCCTTGTTTATTGTATTTATCCTCTCCACAATAATGTAAATACCATAAGACTGTGGATGTTGCCTATCATATTTACCAATGTATCTTTAGCACCTAGAAAAATGCCAGGTACACAGGAGGTGCTGAACAGTCACCGAATGAACATTACTCATGACATAGGCAATTTTATAAAACACCCAAGTGCGCTGGTGTTGTGTTAGTGAAAGCTTTCTCCAGGTGTATATGCCCACGTACATCACGTGTGTAAGGCAGCCATGCACATAAACATCTTTTAAAGAAATCAGAGAACATTTGCACGATATTTTACATGTAGCAGAGCTCCCTCATATGCACAACCACATCTAATGGTGACAAATAGATGATAACATACTTCATTTTCATTTCATAGAAGAAATGACAGAGTCTTAGACATTTTTTAGGAGATAGATATCCTTAAGGTCAGGAAGAGCCTAGCAAGTGGTTAAGAGGAGTTCAAACCCTGGTTCCAAGCCAGTCATTCTCCAGATCCATTAGGCATGTAAGCATTTGAAATTGTTCCAGAGTAAGGTATTACCCTTTCCCTACTTCAAGAGAGTAATACCCTGTGTAGCACATGAATGAACATTCAATGAAGAAGCCAAAGGAAAATGATGAGAGAAAAATGAGTGAATTTCGGGGCATAGGCTCTTTGTAGCTAACTCATCATTCTGCTTTGCTGGATACAAATTTGTCAACCAAAGTCCATAAACACTGCACTATCATCTCTCCCTGCATTAATCTTACTTCTCATTAGGATTACAGCTAACATTTAACTTAGCATTTTCAAGAGTCAGGAAACTAAAATGAGAGTATGGAATCAACACACCTTGGCAGCTATTTCACTTCACTGAAAATGTCACTTTCGAAAGTAACAAATGAGCCAATGATTGCGATCCCTTAATCCAAGCTATGAGAATCTGCTCCTCTTTTCTTCACTCTTGAAAGAAATTACATCTGTGGCTTGACAGGGTAACAAGCATCCTGCAGATCTCTGCAGACACTGTATGAAGAGACAAAGTCCTGGGTTAATTTCCATCACCATTTACTCTCCACTGTGGAGGAAAAAGGGCCACTCATGAGGCTCCTTTGCCATCAGCAAAGAGACGGTTTATGTTTTCTCTACTCAATTAACAGTTAGATTAAAATCATCAACCTCCTGCCCAAACAAAGAGATTATTGTCCAGGGCAATACAATCACCCATATGTTTTCTGGGTCCAGAGTGACTTGGAAATGCTGAAGAACCTTTATAAAGTTCAAAAGCCAGTTCAAAGGGCTCCTTTTATTTCACTCTGACAAAGCTCAGTTATAGGTAACACTAAGTCTCCAGTTATCTCTCCCTTGGGAAGCCTCACCCAATTCAAGTTAAATCAGCTTCATGCGTGTGATTCAAATCAATGCTAGGAATGCCTTGTCCAGACTCTCTCTAAGACATTTCTTTTTTTCCACATTTTAAACCAACGTTTGATCCTGCCAGTTCAATTTATTCCCATGAAATCCTTTACAAAGTGATATTATGTATAAATACAATATTAATGATAAAGTTGTATTTGCTAGGTTCTTTCACTAGCTAAATTCTAAAAACTGTTGCTATAATTAACATTTTACCCTATTTTCATGCTAGTGACAATAATGTCAGCTGCCTCACATTTGAAGCTCATCTCATTCTCATTTTTCAGCTCATTAGTGGTAAGATGGTAGAAATAATTTAGTTATTGGGAAAGTAAAAGGCAGCAATATTTAACCAGAAATACTGCCACGTTGTGCTTTCCTCCTGGGAATGCAAAATGTTACAGCTAGTGGCTAATTAGTCTTCTGTGCCTTTTGGTAAGGCAGATAAGCAGGAGTGCCAGAGTGGAGGTGATTTCTCCAAGATAGCTATGCAATCAAAAGCAACCAGGTCGGAAAATCCACCTTAGTTAGCGCTCAAGGTCATGCTGTCAGATTTGAATTTCCCCAGCAGCATCTTCACACATCTCACCAAGCAGCAGCAAGGAGCGCCATTAAATAATGATCCTTAAACTTGACTAATAATGAGGGACTTTCAGCCCACAATTGAGCCTTTAAAAAATACTTTAGGAGTGAATTTATTTTTTGTACCGGGTAAGATATTGGGCTATGGTATGAGTGGGGGTTAGGAGAGAAGCAGACTTTGTGGGTGACTTAAATATGGATTTCTTTTTAAAATTTGTTTTGCCTAATTTTTAATTAAATTTTGGATTAATATAGGGTATGTATTCCCGGAAATGAAAAAATTTGAAAAATTTTTTTGAAAATTTACTCATCACATGAAAAAACACTCATCATCTCTAATCATCAGACAAACGCAAATCAAAACCATTTTGAGGTATCACCTGACCCTGGTGAGCCCACATCACAAGGTCCCAAAGCTGCAGATGCCAGTGTGGGTACAGAGAGAGGGGAACACTTATGCACTGTCCGTGGGACTAAAAACGAACTTCTTTTGTAAAGAAGTATGGAGAATCCTCAATAACTAAATGTGCATTTCTGATCACTTAAATGAGGGATCAACTTTACAGGAAAGGTGAAGTGAGTATAATGAAATTACCGACATCCCTCACCCATTTATAAAATGTAAACATAAGTGTATCATTTTATATGTTCTCTTTCAAAGTCCAAGACTCTTTGTAGCTAACTCAAATCAAATAAAGGGAATCCTGTGACGACTTAATGTGCATAAATGGCATGTGAGGATCATTCCAATTTTACAGTCGATGTTAAGGTAAACACTCACTTCAGACACATAAATATCTATTAAATGAGCATGATTGAGGCTCCAGTGCAATGCACCTCACCAGTTAGAGTGTACATTTCTTTAAATCTAAAATATCTCCATTTCTGTACATTTTCCTTTAGGAAATTCATATAGGCTTTTAAAAATAATTGCAACTTGCCAGCATGTCTGAGAAAAATGCCTTTCAAAATCAGATGTGAGTGTCAACCTTCCCAAGAGGTTTCTCTGAATGCCAGGAAATGGAAATATTATTCTCTCTTACTTGTGAAAAATGCCCAGAGACGACACTTCTCGTTCTTTCTTTCCTTTTTTATTTATTTTCTTTCTTTCTTCACATGTGTGCTCAGGCATGTGTGTGCCTCACACCTGTGTGTGTTGGCAGTGAATATTTTTAAGGATCGCTGAAATGACCAATTAAATCCCTCCAGCCCTGGTCTGTCAACATCTTTGCCCTAGAGTTGCAAATAGCCTTGGTGTCTGCATATTTGGAGAGAGTTGTAAAATGATTGTGTGCTGTGTGCTTTGCAAGATTGAATTACAAATTTGATTTCCTTCATATCCAGTAATATCACCTGACTGTTATCAGTGGGTCAGAGCATAATTAGATTAGAACTGGGAGGACCAGGAGGACTTTGCTTCTGGTGCAGCTGCTGCAATAGCATGCTAAGTAGGACAAATGCATTAGTCATATTTATACTTTGATGATTGATGGCATTTTAAGAGCTCATCAAAAATAAGTGAAACCAAGCATAAACACAAAAAATGGGGGGGGAAGTTCATCCCATATGCAGAGCTGCTAGCAACATATAATCAGAGGACACTACTACAATCATGCTGATGTGACATTTCACTGTTGTCTAAATATTTCTTAGCATGCTAATTTATTCATTTCACAAGTGTATCTATTTGAGTTGATCCTACATGTATTTATTTCCAGAACATAGGAGACACTTGCAACACTCCTCTCACCAACAGATAGGCTCAATATTGATTCTCTGAAACACCAGCAGGCCCCAAATGCAACACATCATTTCACTAGACATATTGCTTCTGAAATGGGTTCTTGGTTCTTTCTTTGGGCCAGAATTAAAATAACAGAACCTGAAGGTTAGCAGCACTGAAGGTTGGAACATTTCTGTGATACATACAGGTTATGTAAACAATTTCTTCTCCAGGATTTTCTTGGGGCTTCAATAGAGAAAGGCTGTTTCAGCCAGCCCTGACTAGGCAGGAAAAGCCAGTATAATCTGCCTAGTGCTACCCCAGGAAATGTAATTGGATTTATACACTCAAATTATACCATGTGAGTTTTATTTTATGAAGGACTATTTTAAGAAGTCAGGTCACTTAAACAGCACTTTGGAAGCCAGATTTTCTCACTGCAAGATTTTTCACAGTCAGCCCTGTAGGGCAGAGGAAGAATGCCGAGGAGATTAATTAACTATGGAGATGCCAGACATTCTGAAGGAGGCCTGGCCACATTCTGGCCGAAATAAGAGCCATTTACCACCAAATGCTACTATGTGACTACCTCCTCAATAAATCAACTGAGCTTCTGACACAGGTGTTGTCAGATAAACCTATTTCCTTGTTTCTTTGATATCTCTGCATTGGATTTTAAACAAGCATGCAATTTGATATTTGAATTCCATTAAGCTAGATCATACATTTTAACGTGTGCCATACTTTGTACAGTCATTTGTTACTGGGGTTTTCTATCCCTCTTTCACTCCACTTCCTGCCTTGTACATCTAAGTTCAGGTTTTACTAATAGAAAAATATCTTTAAAGCACAAAATTCCCCCAATTAAGAAATGATAAAGTTATATAGGACGAAAACATGAACCAGATATGGAAATAAATCACATTACTACTGGGGGTTGCTTTACGAATTAGTAGATTTTAAAAACTGCCATCTCTATATCATGTGCATGCCAGTGTAAAATTTTCACATGGAAACAGAAAGTATAGCCACCTTATTTTGTAAACGACAAGTCCCTTTTCTGTGTCACCTGGTTTTCTAGTTGACTGGATTTCAGAATCTTACTTCATTTGTGTGTGTGTGTGTATGTGTATGTATGTGATTATATGCTGACTGCACATGATGCTTATAAAATAGAGTCTACTAAGGATTAAGGGGTGTGTAATCAAAATACATGATTTCTTTAACTCAGAACATACAGAGAGGAAATATAGCATAAAAACTCTAACAGCATCCATTTTAGCCTTCTGTAATGAAACACCTGAGACTGGGTAATTCATAAAAACCAGAAATTTATTTGACTCATGGTTCTGGAGGATGAGCAGTCCAAGATGAAGGGGCTATATCCGGTCATGACACAGAGGAAGGCATTTACCTGAGCAAGAGCAAGCAAGAGGTTGATCTTACAGCCGCAACCCCCTTTATTATTGGCATTCATTCTTTCATGAGAGTGGAGTCCCACTGTTGCACTGGGCACTGGGGAGGACACATTCAAGCCAGAGCAAGGACAAAAAAGAAAGAAAGGAGGGAGGGAGGGAGGCTGAAAGGAGTAAAAATAGAAGGGATAATAGAGAAATATGCTAACAAATATTTGAGGTTCTGCTATGACAAAGAGGTTATTTTATATATGTCTCATGTGGTTTTTTTTATTATTAAGTCAAATGCACATAGATCATGAATACATTCATGCATATGTGGGGTACAATGTGCTGATTTAGATTTTTTTTTATACAATCTGACGTGGTTACATTAAACTGATCATCATAGCTTTCACCTCATTTACTCGATTATTGTGCCAAAACATATATGTTCTACACTTCACAGATTTGACTTGTACCTTTGTCACATGCTCCATAGGTAGGGTCCCGCCTTTTACCCTCCCTCTGCCAAACCTCCCCCCACCCCTCCCTTCCCACTCCATTTCTCTCATTTGGGATGAAATAAAGACAAATGGATGGTCTTCGTAGCAGGAGGAATTTTGATTCACTAAAATATGAAGCTTGGTAACAAATAGACCTGCCCAAGGGGCTGCTTTTTGAAATGATGAGCTCCCTTGTGGGGATTCTTCAAGGAGAAGCTGTGTGTTCATCACAGATGTCATAAAATACACCCCTATAGAGGGGGGTCTTTTCCGCAAGATCAGCTGAAAGCCACTGTCTGCATTTACAAGCCATCACAGTTACTTTGCAGTCAGAAGAAGTAAAAGGGCAAAGGCCCAGGGACCCAAATGGCAAAGGTGTACATGTCAACAGAATCCGCTCCCCTTTTAGGGGCTCATCTGGGACCCCTACCTAACAAAGCCTGCTTATATTTCAAAGACTAGAATTGTGACCCATGGCCTCTCTATCAACAAGAAAGATAGCAAAAAGAGATTAGATTTTGCCGCCCCTCAAAAAATCATGATTACATTAGGAAAAGGGATAGAATGATTATTGAATAGATAAATTATTCAACACATACTTGTTGATTGCCTGTGGATTCTAGGTTGGGATTAAGGTTATTGCTGTAATGGAGGCAATGCTTGAATGGATTTGGGTAGTAAGTTTCTGACTCCTATGCAGAGATTGGAAGGTTTGTACCTGGCTCTTACAACATGTTTGAAGTACGTGGTTCAGTAAATATTTTATATGATGCAAGTTCTTACTACAGACCTCTGAAGTATGGAATATCAAAGCTGTAGTGGATTTCTTTTATGAGTTGCATGAAAGGGAAGGTCAAACTCTGGAAGAAAGGACAGAATGGATATGAATCTTCCTTTCTGATGAATAGAGTATAAAAGGACCTGGGGGAAGGGCCAAGAGGTCAGTTGTTGAAGCATCACTTTATCACAAACTGTGTACATCCCAGGCCTGGTGACCTGGAGCATCTGCAGCTCTAGGAACACACAGTCACTCTGCACTCACAGTGACTCCAGCTAAAAACTGAGAAGCTGCCCTGGGAGCTCCAGGCAACCCATCTCCATGCAAGAGTGAGCGGACAGAAAGCTTAGACAAGGCTCAAGTCCCCTTCATTGATACATCACTGCTCCCTGTGTTTTCTTTGATAGGAACAATGTTGTAATGTTCCCTGTACCCGCCAGACTGTGAGCCCCTTGAGGTCAAGAATTGTTTCTTACTCCTTTTTGTGTCCCTAGCACCTAGGATAGTACATGGCACATAGATGGCTCTGAATGCCACACTTCTAAATGAAGAGAATGAATGCATATTATCTGCCCATCTCCTTCTCCCTACTGTGCACACACACAGAGTCATCAACAAGGAAGGAGAAACCAGCAGACAGGAAGAGTCAGTCTCTCTCCTCAGTGCAGTCAAACTACATTAGAAACAACCCCATGAAGTGCTTTGAGCAGAAAGCCACAGCTGAGTTTTTGCTATATATAAAGAAGTTATTGGATAACATGAAGAAAAACTCAAGTAATTTTCCAGGTCACCTAAATTAAAAAAAAAAAAAGTTATAGGCCTGAGTCATCCATGGATACTTGTTTATTCCTAAGCATTTTATATGGAACAGGCCCAGCCACTCAAAATAGAGTCTAAATGCTAACACGGGTGTCACCCCCTCATTCTCTTCCCTCTTTTTCTTCAGCGCTGCTGTTCTGAATCCCAATACCATGCCCAAGAGCTCTTTGCTTTATGGCACACTCCAAATCACACCTTTAGCGTGATGTCCCAGTGATGCCGTCTTCTGTGCACTCTCACCCTCTGGCTCCACCCAGATGCATTTGGGGCAGGAGATGCTTTCCCCTTCTAACGTCACTCCTAGCACCCTGCTCGTGGAGTTGGTCTGCCTCAGTCCTGAGAGGAGGATATTGAACAAAGCAGGTTGATTGCCAAGCTTAAAGACTGGATAATTGCTTTGGCCACTGTTTCTCACAGCTTACAACCTATCATGTAAAGACCTAATTGTACCCTAAGTGGACCATGTCAATTTGTAGACTTTCAAAGAGCAAAGGCTGATTTTACTGGAACTCAAGACAGCTAACTAAAACAGTCCTCATGAACTGCAAAAGAGGTCATGAGAAAGTCTTCTGCTTTTGGTTCTGTGAAGCATTATCCATCCCACTTAGGTCATGTTTTTACTGTCAATTAATTCAAGAAACAAAATCATTAAGAGCAAGCTTGTTTTCTTCTAAGCTCAAAGTCAAATCCCTCCCCCAACCTCTTTCCTTGGGTGAGCCTTCCTAGCCTATGGGTAGTGAGCAGCTCATTTGAGAAGCAGTTCATGGCCCCAGATGGTCAGTGTTCAGTGAGTACAAAGTCGTTCCTTTTCTATTTATGAGGCAGAGATGCTTCCTTTGTCTCTTACCAAGTGAATAATGACATCATATGCAGCTCTTGGGGTCCTGCCCAGGACATCTCAGCAAGGGAGAAACTGTGCCAATGGACAGTTAGAGATATTTTTGAAACCATGTAAGTACATTTCCTTAAAAACATAGAAACCACAAATTCTCGTCCTATTTTTGCTATAGATTTTTCTCAGTGACTTTGGCCAAATGGCTTTGGCTTCTATGGGCCAAAATTTCTTCATGCCTAAAAGAGTTTTGTGTGTAGCGGACAAAAAATAAAAAATAAAGAACAGGATGATGAAGGGCTTCTCAGTACCCAAGACCAAGTTAGATTTCCTTCTCCTTTGGCCATGTTACCCTTTCTCTACCCAACCATCCTGCTCCATGCTCCCCTGCTATTACCTTCCTGTCTCTCAGCAGCTGGGCTCTGAGTTTCACAGTAAGGGAAGGCCCTGGGTCACTGTCAAGTCTCTACCACACACAAAGTCCAGTACCAGTTACATAGTCTTCATTCTCAGGTGCCTTCAGGGCTTGCTTTTCAGTTCACCTCTTTAGTATTGGGGGCCTGTAAGCTTTCATTCTCTCCCCATAATCTCCATACATCTCCCTGGGCAATCAAACCCCCCTCCCTTAGTCTACAGCAGCCGTGTATCTGTGTTTTGCTCAGTCCTAACTCTCCATCTCTAACTCAGTGTTTTTCTGCTAAACTTAAGAATTGACAGTTAGTAACCTCCTAGACGTCTCCATTTGAGTGTCCCATATGCAGCTTCAATAAGTCAAAAATCAACTCCTCACCCAACATCTACATGACACAATGATGATTTAGTCTCCCATGGCTGGGATCTATCCACAGGTCTCCATCATTCTCTTCTGTTCTAATCCTTCTAATCCCCAAGATTTCTCAAACCACCCCACGTTCCTCCAAACCACCTCCCCACTCTCCAGTATGAGCATCTCCCAAATGCTAATATTCTGACCACAGCACTCCATGGGGTAAGTTCTACCCTTGAACTTTGTCACTAGTTTCCCATGTACCCCATGCCAGCCCCTGCCTGTGTGTGTTACCTAGGATAATTCTTTCTCTTCCTTGTCTAACAGTATTCACTCTAGTGTCGCCAGTTCCAGGAAGCCTCTCAGGTGCCCCACCATCCCCAGGGCAGGTGCATGTGAATAAGTGGTGTGCACTTGATTGGTGAATTGTGTTTGTCTGAGTTTGCAAATCCGAGCTCTGGTAAAGTGTTTAAGGGAAGGAGAGGCAGGCAAATATTACAGAGTTTGACAAAAAGACAAGCGGTCCTTCAAGTAAGACTCTTTCAATGGTGTCAAGATCGTAAGACTCTTTCAGTGGTGTATGTGTGTCAAGAGTTACCGTGTGCTGGACCCACACGTTTCATGAGGAAGGCACCAGAGTATTCAGATCACAGTACGGTATATGGATTCAGGCTGCCGGGGATTGTCCAGCTATTTGTTTCTTTTACGACACTAATCAGGGCATCAATCTTGCTGCACTTTGCTTTCTTCAGCTGTAAAATGCAAATAATAATAACAGCCCAGAAGACTGTTGAAGAGAGGAAATAATACACAGGGAATATTTAAATCAGAACCTGATAAAGAGAAATCATATAATACATTTTATTGGTTATTATAATATAAGCCTTGAAATAGTCTCCCTTTTTCCATGAGGTTTCTGCCCTAAGTGTCCCATTCCTGGGCTTTACCTGACTAATCCCATGGTCCTCTAGACCAATGCCCCTCTAATTTTAGGGTAAATAGAAATCACCTAGAGATTTTGACAACATTTGGATTTGAGAGGAATCTAAGAGTCTGTATTTCTTATAAGTGGACAAGTGATAGATGCTTTCAGTCCACAGATCATAATTTGGTGAAAAGCCCTTGGAATTCAGCACAGACTCTTCCTGCTTTCTGTAAAGGGTCCCCGCCACCTTACCTGGGTGGGTTCAGTTCCCTGTCCTTGGGAATCTAATTCCTTTTACATTTATCTTAGTCTAATGGAGCTACCATAACAAAATGTCATAGACCAGTAGCTTATAAACAGTTCTGGAGGCTGGGTACCAGCAGATTTGGTATCTGGTGAGGACCTGTTTCCTGGTTCATATGTTCTTTCTGGCTGGCAGTGTCCTCACAGGGTGCATGGGACAGGGAGCTTTGTGTGGCCTCTTTTTAAGGACAGTAACCTCATGCAGAAAGGCTCTACACTTCATGACCTAATCACCTCCCACCTCTTCCATCACCTTCGGGTTTAGGATTTCAATACGTTAATGTTGGGAGGTCACAAACCTTCAGATCATGGCAACCTTCTTTCATCATTAATTAATTCATTTCTTCATTTAGTCTCATATGAAAAACATTTCTGGAGTACCATGATGTGCTGGGTCTAAGATTTAGAGATCCTATGGTGAGAAAAAGAATCCAGAATCCTGCCATTAAAGAGTTTATAATCTGGAGATGTAGAGAACCATCTATTGGCTCGGTGCCTGTGGCTCAAGTGACTAAGGTGCCAGCCACATACATCTAAGATGGCGGGTTCGAATCCAGCCCGGGCCCGCCAAACAACAATGATGGCTGCAACCAAAAAAAAAAAAAATTGCCGGGCATTGTGACGGGTGCCTGTGGTCCCAGCTACTTGGGAGGTGGAGACAGGAGACTCGCTTGAGCCTAGGAGTTGGAGGTTGCTGTGAGCTGTGATGCTATGGCACTCTACCCAGGGGGACAGCTTAAGGCTCTGTCCCCCAAAAAGAAAAAGAGAACCATCTATCACATAACTCCCAATTAAGTGAAGGATTTCGAACTGAGAGATGTGCTTTCAAGCCATGTTTTGTTCAGGCCCAAGACTAGGGGGAGGCAAGTGAGGCATCCAGGGTGCAAAGCCCAAAGAGGCATTTAATACCAAGTGTCCGCACCACAGGTGTGCAGTCCCAAGAGGGAGCAATACTTGAAATTGTGTGCTAAAGGCATTGACCTTGCTCATCTTACTCCTGGCCTGCATTTCCATTTAAAAGGAAGAACCTAACTACAACTAAGATGAGGAATTTTTTTTTTTTTTTTTTGAGGCAAATTCTCACTCTCTTGCTCAGGCTACAGTGTTATGGTGTCTGCTTAGCTGTCTGCAACCTCAAACTCCCGGGTTCAGGTGATTCTCCTGCCTCAACCTCCTGAGTAGCAAGCATCTTGATGCCCAGCTAATTCTTCTATTTTTGGTAGAAACAGCATCTTGCTCTTGTTTAGGCTGGTCTTGAACTCCTGAGCTCAAGGAATTCTCCCACCTCGGCCTCCCAGAGTGCTAGGATTATAGCAGTGAGCAACCATGCCTGGCCAAAGAAATTATTCCTAATATGGAAAAGAAGGGCAAGGGTTAGCAGGGAGGAGTGGAATTAGGTTTGTGTTACTTGTTTCCACTACTAAGCCATGTGCTCTTTGAGAATAGTGTCTATTTTTTGTATGTCCCTGGAATAGGCACTGCCACATCACTAGGGAATCCCACAGGCTCGTTGAATAAAAGCCTGAACCATCATGTGAGCATCAGTCTCGTTTCCCTTTTTACAGATGAGCGTGCTGAGCTTGGGGCTGTCACATCCTTTCCCTTCAGTCACATGACAGAAAAGAAATTTCAGCCCACACCTGTCTGCTTCTAAAGCTATCTCCTGGATTTGATGGTGTTTAAAGACCATTTTATCTCAATTATCTATACTTGTTTCAGAGGCAATGAATTAAACGTGATAAAGAGGAAGAAACACGCAACTTATGTTCCAAGTAGTAGAGTAGTAGCAGGGCTTATAATGATATTTTTTTCTCTGTGGAACCAGAGGATAGACCATTATATTGAAAACAGCACCTGCTCAAGCATTCTAGACCAACCTGCACAAGAGCAAGACCATGTCTTTGCTAAAAATAGAAAAAAAAAATAACTAGCCAGGCATTGTGGCAGGCACCCAAGGCACCTGGAGTCCCAGTTACTCAGGAGGCTGAGACAAGAAGTTCGCTTGAGCCCAAGAGTTTAAGGTTGCTGTAAGCTATCCAGGGGTCCTCAAACTTTTTAAATAGGGGGCCAGTTCACTGTCCCTCAGACTACTGGAGGGCCAGACTGTGGGCCCCAGGACGAGTCAGCTGCTAAGCAGGACAGGCAGCAGCGGCAAAAACACCCGGCGGGCCGGATAAATGTCCTAGGTGGGCTGCATGTGGCCCACGGACTGTAGTTTGAGGATGCCTGTATGATACTATAGCACTCTAACCAGGACACTGATTGAGATTCTTGTCTCAAAAAGGAAAGAAAAACAAAACGTGAATAGTCATCAGAAGACTCACCTCAGATTTTACAGCTAACACAGTGCAACTTTGAGGCCAGACCATTCAATCTGGCCTTAAAATGAATTCCTTTTGGCTTTAAAATTCCCTGTGAAATGGCTCCTGAATTCCCTTTGAGCTCTAAAAACTTTATTCCCATGAGTTATATGAATGTGAACGTGAGGATTTCTCGGTTTCCTCATTTATGTGGCTCTCAAGACCAGATGACAACAATTTTCATAGAACACGTAGCTTGTTGAGCTCTTTGACCTCTGAGAATCTTAGGAAGAGAACTATGAATAATGATGTAGAAAATACTCAGAAAATTAGTCACTAGATGGTGTTTAATATTTAATTTCTCCTAGTTTAATTATGTTGACACCATCAGTTGCAAAATTGTATGTCATTTTAGTCATTCACTTTGTTTTGAAGGGACTGGTGATTGTGAGGTTTAATTGAGAGACATTTGTTTCTTCTGAATACCTGGGTAGTGAATTTGTGGCTCTCATTTTCCAAGTGTGCCTGTTGGCTGTGACCAACAGCCACTTTATGTCAGGATTACCCAGCAGTGACTGGGTTGGCATTTATGCAGCCTGCAGACCCACAAGTGGGGTCTGGCTTTTGTGGGTTTGTGTTATTTGTCTGTGGACTGGAAGAAATAGACACGGTGGCCTTGAGGAACTCACTTAATCCTGCTGTCTGTCCATCACTCCATCTGTAACAAGATGAGAATAAGGTACCTGCTGGCAAAACTTTACCTTTTATAAATAAGTGAGTTAATGAAGAAGAATGTTTTTAACCAGTAAGTGGCACTCAACAAGTACAGGGTGGTATTATTATCATTTCTGTGGCACAAACATGGCTGATGTCACACAGTAGCAGACTCCTTCCCCCATCATGGACGTGACACTCTGCAAAACACAGGACAGTGGTCCCCAAGGTGAATCCATCTATTACCTCCACAGTGGGGGAGACTGGAGGGCTCTGCCATACTGGCCTGTCTCTGGCAATAACAATCACTGCACAGAAGCAGCATCCCTGGTGAGAGGATGTCCACCAAGTTTTAAGCCAGATGATACTTCAGTTACTGACAAAAATATCACCCTAGATCATGCTAGAAATCACCCTTCGGCCATATGTCTAGAACATTGCTTCTCTAGGGGAGAGAAACCATTTCACTCTCAATGCTGGTATAGCTTCCTACAGATCCCACAATGAAGTCTTTCCTTATGTAAAGTCCTTCCTAATTTTGTGAAAGATAAATAAAAATTTCCACTTAACATCCTGTAAAAATGACCTGACTAACCATTGGTTCAAGATCATTGGGATGTAAAAAAGACTGAAAAGATCTTTTCAAAATCAAGTTAACAAAATGTGCCTGTCTTGTGCACATGTACATATTTCAAACTTCAGACTTACCCCAATATAAAAAAAAAGTGACCATAAAATTAACCCATAGTCAATACAATTATCAAAATATGCAGACCAAACCCTTACTTTTACCCTGATCTCTACTAACAAAAATAAATTCCTTCTTATCCTGCTTATAGTCCTGAAAGTAATCCAGACTTATTTGTCCACATGATTCTGAATTATCCTAAATTGTTTCTGCATCTGTTTTAAAATGATGTGCCATCTGAGGACATGCTTCTCCACCTGGGGCAGGTTTCTTCACATGAGCTGTGTATCAGAGACTACTATTTGGCCGCCAGTATATCCTGTCTCTTCTTCCTTGCATAGACCCAGAATTTTATCTTTTTTTTTTTCAAATTAAATCATAGCTATGTACGTTAATGCAACCATGGAGTACAATGTGCTGGTTTTATGTACAATTTGAAATGTTTTCATCAAACTGGTCAACATAGCCTTCATGGCATTTTCTTAGTTATTGTGTTAAGACATTTGCATTCTACACCTAGTAAATTTCACATGTACCCTTGTAAGATGCACCATAGGTGTGGTCCCACCAATTACCCTCCCTCCACCCATCCTTCCTCCCTCCCCTCCCCTCTCTCTCCCCTTTCCCCTTCTTCTTGGGCTATAATTGGGTTATAGCTTTCATAAGAAAGCTATAAATTGGTTTCATAGTAAGACTGAGTACATTGGATACTTTTTCTTCCATTCTTGAGATACTTTGCTAAGAAGAATATGTTTCAGCTCCATCCATGTAAACATGTAAGAGATAAAGTGTCTGAATATTCCCAGCTGCATTACTGGAGGGTTTGGGAAACCATTTAAAAGACAAATGATCCATCTGGAAGGCTCACCTTTTGCCAATCACCTTATCCTCTTGAGCCATCTTTCCTCTTAGTGAGCAGATGCCATGACACCTCCACTAGCCATCTTGGACCATCAGGGGAGATGGGAGCCACACAGAAGGATGGTGGACCAGAAAGAAATAATAATCCTAGGACACTGATGATACGATTAGCTCACCATGCCAGCTTTTGACTGCTCATTCCTAGGTTTTTTAAATATCATATAAAATATACTCCAGATTTGTTTTATCCATGTCTGTTTTATGTCTCCATTACTAACATCCAAATACAATTTCTAATCAATGCTTGCTGCAAAATATATTGTGGTACATTGACCAATAAATTAACATCGACTATTCCTTGAGATAAAATTGCAACTGCAATTCTTCTGTATTTGACTATCTGATCTTATCATCTATGACAAATAGAGCCATTTTCATTTTGTGGGTTGCTTTTTTTTGTTTGTTTTGTTACAAACTTGAGATTTGGGGAACAGAAAACCCCAGATCAGATGTTGTGTCATCTGATGTATAATTTATAGCACAAGAATAACTGCCAGGCAACAATTACGACTAGAGAAAACTGATGGGACTATTTCCCAAGGGAAGAAACTGAAGCCCTCCTATTTATAACTCTTTGCTCTTTGAAAGTGCACCACACCTTGTGGGAGCAGTGAGTCGTCCCTAGGGGTGCCCAGCAAAAGTCAGATGCTTGTCAAACAAAATGGGTTTTAAGATCCTTTCCTATTAGAAACTCATGACTCCGTGAGTCTTGAAGTTATGAATAACTGATTAGATATAGAACAACTGGACTCAAAAAACAGTCCAAGAAATATGGTGACTCTCAGAAAGGAATGCTGGATGTTAACGTGATCCTCCTGGACCTGGAGCTCAGTGAACCCAGGGTTGTTTTTTTCAACGTTGCAGGTGCCCAAACCAGAAAGCTCAGAAGGCATGGCTGTCACTTCCCTGTCTCTCAGTCCCATGCCAGTGCATTGCTAGCTCCTGACAAAGGTACTTCTGACTATCCCTTAGTGTTGCAGACACTGCCCCTCATTCAAGTCACAGCAGCATCCACTGTTGCCCCTTCCAGGCTATCGCCTGCAGTGCTACCAAGGCGTAACTTCTTATGATGATGCCTTATCACCTTCAGTATGTGTGAGTAGCTTCCTGTTGCTGTTAAGACAGAAGCCACACTCTTTCCTGGGATCCACCTATTGGATCTGGCCTCTGTCTCCCTCAGACAGTCCAGTCTTCAGCTTGCTCTCATTCCTCCAGTCACGATGTCCTTTGTTCAGTTCCTCAAAGACCTGAGCCTCCTTCTATCCCTCAGCTGTCTCAATTTCTGTTCCTCCTTTGCCCAAAATTACATTCTCCCCTCCTCTCAAGGCAAGGAACCTTTCTCATGGAAGTTTCCTCTACCCTCTCTAAGTCACAATTTATTGCATTTTCAAATCCTTTACATTTTTTCTTAAAGAACATCTCTCTCTCTCTCTTATTTTTTCTTTTCTTTTCTTTTTCTTTCGTTCTTTCTTTCTTTCTTTTTTTTTTTTTTTTTTTGGTTGTTGTTGTTGCAGTTGCCACTGCTGTTTTAGCTGGCTGGAGCTGGGTTCAAACCGCCACCCTCGGTATATGGGGCCAGCGCCATACCCATTGAGTCACAGGCACTGCCCCCTTGAGTATTTTTTTCTGTTTTTCACACCAGACAGTACCTGAGGTGAGGAAAAGAGTATGTCAAGTTTGTTATCTCAGCATCCCATGTTTGAAAAACATTTAATAATAAATGAATGGATGAATAAATGGGAATACTCACGGGTGGAGCTCAGCCCAGTGGTATTATACAGTGAATGTTAATATCCAAGAAGGTAAGATTAACCTGGGCCGGGCCGAGGTTCAGGTTAATACTTCTACCAGACTTCTGGCCTGTTTCCCTCTAGCCCAAATCCTGGGGAAGGCTAAAAATTGCAGATAACATTTTTTTAAGTACCAGAAGCTTCCAAGGAATTGTACCCATACAAAGAGAAGATGACCTAATGAAGCTACCAAATTGTGACATCAGTGATGCTACACAAAGTCACCATGCCAGGATGATGTTCTTTTTAAATTGCTAAATGTCCTGGTGAAAATATTCACAGTTTCCGTAGCCTTTAAATAGAATATATTATTAAAGAGACAAACATCAATTTTTATTAAACATAATTACTTTTATTGCATTGTTTACTTTATGCTGGTTCTCAATAAGGCTGAGTTATCAAACACATAAATCTGTTGACCTCATAAAGAGAAAGTTGACACTAGCCCTGGACTTGGTATAGACACAGGTAGATGGGTGGATAGTAGATAGACACATGCAGTCACAGGAGTTTTGAGTCGTGCTGACTCATTTGTCTTCTCAATTTTGGAAAAGAAACTGGGAAGAGAATTGAACAACATAAGAAAGAAAGATGTGGACTTAATGTGCTTAATCTATAAATATTCTATCAAAATTTTATCCTTGTTTTGCTTGAATATCCCAATTTTGGGGTGCTCACTCCATCTCATGTGGCTTTTTGCTTTGTGCATCAACTCCAGCTATAGAGTTGACCAGTTGTGGTGCTCACACTTGTAATCCCAGTATGTTGGAAGGCTGAGGCAGGAAGACCACCTGAGACCAGAAGTTTGAGACCAACCTGAGCAACATAGTGAGCTATGTTGCATTTTACACACACACATAACCAAAGTGTGGTAGGGCACACCTGGAGTCCCAGCTACTCAGCAGACCGAAGTGGGAGGATCACTTGAGCCCAGGAGGTCAAGGTTGCACACACTAAGCTGTGATCACACCACCACACTCCAGCCTGGGCGACAGAATGATACCCTGTTTCTAAAAACAAAAAGAGAGAAATAAAACATTTGATGCTGACATAATGTGGACAGCCGCCATATTTATACTGCAAAGGGCCAGGACTGCCAAATGTACACCAGGTGAATTTTCTTTCATACCAACATTGCCATCATTTTCACACCACCATCTTCTTTTTCTTCCCTCTTTGTCATCTTCACAAGAGATCTTGATATTTCTGTAGTATTTTGATCTAGAAGGAAGATGTTATTACGTCTGACTGGGAGCATTAAGGAATACTTCACCATGGAGGTGGCAGGTGAACTGGGAATTCAAGGGTAAGATTTACAGACACCCACAAAATTGACTGGTTCTATAGTTAGAACTTTACCACTCGAAAAACGTGATACCCATATTTGTATCTTTCACTCTATTTTTACCTTCAGGAAATGTATATTCTAATATTTCCTCTCAAATGGAAGCAGTTGGTTTGGCAGAATGAATGACAATTCTTGCTCTGGGATAAGACAAGTTGGTTTGGATTCTGGTGTTACCACCGATTAGCTTTTGATCTAAAAAGTTGTTCAACTTCCATGAGCCTCAGTTACTTCATCTGTAAAATGGGATAATTATAGTAACAGAGATGATATAAGTAAAGTCTTGGAACAGTGCCTTGCCCATAAGTGTTACCTGTCATTGTAGAGCTTGCGGTGGAAGCCTCAGGATGGCAGGGATCTTGCTTCTCTAATTTACTGCCCTGTCTGTCTCTAATCCCAAGAACAATGCCTATCACACAACAGATGTTTCATGGATATTTATTGGATGAATGAACAGAATCACTGAGGAGAGTAACATGGCCAACCAATGAAGAACTTAGCAGAAGACTCTGGTCAAAACACTAGCAAAAGTTGTGATTAAGGAAAATGTCTGTCATTGATATTTTAAACTGTTATTTCCAAATCACTGTACCCAACACTGAAAGAGTATGTTGAATACAAACCATTCCTTCAAGATGGTGTAATTTACCAAGAGAGGGGAATAAAAACACCTCTCTGTTTTTTGAGTGTTCTCTGTGACCTTTTAGAAATAATAATAGCTAAATGAGACAGTATTAGAACTATACTGAATCACTATTTTGATTCAATATTGAACAAGAACAAGTATTTCAAAACCCACTTTCCCTTAAACCAACACTTACTCCACATGACAACCTCTCCCCTATGTGCTTCCCTTCCCCAACCCCATGTTCTCTACCCTTTAACTTTATCTTTAAAAAATTGCTTTTTACCTTCTATCACTCCAAATAATGCACTTACCCGAATAAGTTGCCTCTGTTAGCAAAATAGACACAGAAATTCGAAATGGTGTCCATTTTCCATGGATATTCCACAGCAGTGCCTGACACATAGGAGGCACACAAGGATTTTGAATGAAGAAACAGATTTCCTTCAATAACTGCGTCTTGATGTTCACTTTTGTTCTTAGGTAGACACAGGCATTTAGGCTCAGCCCTTCGTACCTAGCCATGTGCACGGACAAACTGTTTTTCATCCCTGAGCCTCACCTTTCTCACCTGAGAAGGGGGCACAGTAACCTTTATACTGTCCTGCTATTGTAAGAACCAAGATAGCTTTTTAATAAAGCCCTGAGCACCTCAAAGAAAATAATAAATTTAACTATTATTTTTAGAATAGTAACATCTGGATAAGGCTATGAATTATTTAAAAATAGAATAGCCAAAATTACAGGGGAGGCAATAAGCCCATCTGAACCAAGTTTTAAGAGTTGATTGGTTTACATCTTTTCTATCAGCCCCTGTGCCATTCACACTTACTAAGGCAACTGCTGTAAATATGTGTAGATAAGGGGATATGTACCTAAAGCTACTCCTTTGAATTCCTACACGGTTTGCTCAGCTTTCTTGGGATCTCTGTCCACATACGAACTTAGCCGCGAGACCTTCCCTGGGCACCCACATTAAAGAGACTCTCCCTTCTCCCATCATCCCTCCTTGCTCATCATCAGCTTTATTTTTCTACATAGCACTGTACACAAAGGCAAAGGAAATGTTTTCATTTTTTGTTTCTTATTTTCCATCTCTGCATAAGATGAGGGAGGGCATTAGTCTGTTTTGTTGACTGGCACATCCCCAGAGCCTGGAGTTGTGCCCACTTTAACTGAGTTTAAGAGACTGCTCTTCATTAATCAATTACCCCAGAATAAAATTTGAAGACTCGTATTACTGTCCCACAACCAGCCTAAAAGTGTGCACCATGGGTAAGATGACCACACAGCTCAGTGTGCCCAGGATACTCGACATTTATGCCCGTATCCTTTCTATCTGAAAACATCTCCAGTTTGCACAATAAGTGACATTGACACCATAGCTGTAGAGTCCAGAGAATTATGACCCACAATCCCACATTAAGGGAACAGAAGGTCTAGAAAAGACAGAGAAAGAAATTATCATGGATAGTGACAGCTAACGGGTATCAAATGCCCAGAGCTCTATGCAATGATGTGGCTCAGTCTCCACCACCCCTGAAATAGGTGCCATCTTTATTCCCAGTTAGCATGTGAGAAGCTTAGCGAAGTTAAGTAGATCCCCTGTCTTCCCACAAGTAGGATTCAAACCCCAGAAAAGGACCTTGGAACTGTCTAGAGCACAGGCTCCGTGGGGCTTTTCCACATACGACCTCATTTTATCACAGTAATCCTGGAAGGTAGTTTTTAATTATCCCACTTTTTTTTAAGTTGGTAAAATAAGCTTAGCTGTGTTCAGTGACAAAATTAGAATTTAAATCTAAAATAAGCATATTTATAAAAGAAATTGTGAGCAGGATGGTGTTAGATATGAGTCACCACAGGCTGAAGACATTTCATGTCCCTGGATTCCATTGTATTTTTACTAGCTAATGTGTCCCAAGGTATATAACCCAGTGTTGTAGACCAAAACACATTGCACTTACTCATAATCCCCGTGCACTTTAACGGTGGGGGAACGTCTTATCTGATTCAAACATTAAATGAGCAAACCTGAAAAACCAAAAGTCACCTAAGCCCTTGTTAACAGACTTGCTGATGGTTATTCCCTACTAAGGATGTTAACTGAGGTGTGTCCTTCGCGAGGACATCATTTTTAAACTGCTATGCACTCTTTACTCATCAGAGAAAAGGAGTGTGGAGGAACAATTTGATTCCTCCCACCTTGTCAAATAATACAGCTGAGAAACTTTATAAGGTTTTCCCATGTGAAGTCACCTATTTTGTGAATTGGGCTACTCGATTTGTACCTTTACTATTTTCATCTCTCTTAAACCGCTATGGGGTTCTTTGGCAACAAGAAGTACATTTATTTTTTTCGGTAAAGTAAGACGGAGATAACATGGACTTCTTTGAAGGAGTCAGGATCAAAACTTAGATAACTTGGGGAAATGCTCCAATTTGGGATGCATAGTGTACTTTACCAACCCTGAGCGACAGATGCGTTTTAGGAGAAAATAAGCTCTTGGTAAGTAACTATTTTTAGTCCAGTAACTAATGATGAATCAAAATGTTTCTTCAAACCCAATTACCCAATAAAAATTGCCATAGTAACCATCACATTACACCACACATCCTTCAGCTTGCACCAAAAACTTCCTTAGGAACTGCTGCCACCACCTCCTTGACACTGCCATCTGCTGTGTATGGAGAAGGAGGACATGGTGGGGGAGGTTGGCAAGGAAAGGTAATTCTGTTTTGTACAAATCACTGGGGGAGGGGATTTGGGGACAGAGATATATTGGCTGGAAAATTATTTTCTCTGGATTTCTATAGTGGTTTTCACCATTATCTTGAAGTGTCTCAGTTTAATAATTTCAGGCTTAAATTAAGGCTTAACTCTAAAGGACCCTCTTCCTTCTCCCTTCCCTTACCCTACAGCATCATAGGGTCACCGCCCTGCTCTCCTTTTGCCTGGAATAATTGTAGCTTGGCTGTATTCTTGGCCAACTTCTCCTCATTCTTCAGATTTTCCATAAATTCTTCATACCCAGAAAAGTTTTTCCCTGACTATTTTATCTAAATGAAAGTTCCCACAGGATGTCCCATAGGGAAGGGATCTTAGCTGTCTTACTTGCCACTATAACCTAAGTGGCTAGGTCATACTTGGGACTCAATTAATACTCATAAAGTAAATTAGTAAAGGGGGACACTATCTATGAGAGTCATCATCATCATCCATCTAATGGTCTGGATGGTACATACTAATGAAATTCATCAATTAAATTATTTATTCAACAAATTCGTCATTCAACAGATATTGGAATCTGACTACATTCATGAAACTAATGAACACTTGCTGGTTCTTACAGGTTAGGTCTTCTGAGAAGTAGACTCTCGGGGTATATTAGTGTGGGGGAAATGTATCAGGGATGCTATTGGGATGGTAGCCATGGAAGGAAAGAGAAGGAAGCAGAAATCGACAAAGGGGCAAGTTGAGCTGTGGTACAAGTTCAACTGAGACCTTAGTCAATCCTACACACAGGAAGTTCTAAACTTGGGATGTTCCTTCTGAGGTGTTCTGGGCTAGTTATGAGCCTTTACCCACCATGCTTAATCAGTCTTGGGACATGAGCTTGAAGGGGAAGGCCTTCTTGATCTGACACGGTACTCAAGGGAGGCTGAGGACTGCCTGCAAGAAGCAGTCTTAGAAGAATGCAGCCTTCTTTCCTGCAGGGAGATCTGGTGGCCCAGCACTGGATCCACCCCGTGGACTAGGATCCACGTATTCACAACAGTTCTGGGATTCACTTCTCTGTGATCCTGGTGGGCCCTCTTCTTTGGGGACACTTAGGAGAGGAAAGTTAGTAGGGTAGATTATAGATTGTAGTCCCCAGCTATGTCTCAGGATGTCAAGTGAGTCACATTGTCTCTCTCATCACACTCAGCCAGTACTCTGCTGGTCTTATTTACATGGTGGTGTGACTAGACTCTAACCTCTGTGGGATTTGAGCCTCTGGTCATCATGCCTTTCTCAGACCATGACAGAACACCTTCCCAGATGGTGCCTCTTCTTGCCTGCTAGTCATTTGGCATAAAGATCCCAGTAGGCTCAGGTGAAGGTCATAGTTGATAGGTCAATGGGACTCTTACTAGGGCTGTGTCACCTAGTAAAAGTGCTCAGTTTAGGTAACTTGGAATTCTAAAGCTGCATCACCCAGGGTTTCAGGCTCTGAAATCCCAGCCTTCCCAAATGGGCCACTGGGAGTCATGGTAGGCCACTCCTGCATCTGCCCCCTGCTCCTCAGATTTATGTGTTCTACTGACTGAGGACACAGCACCACTTGGAGGCCTTGGATTTGAAGCGTCCACTGTGTCCTTGAGGGTGGCACCCCCACCCTCAGAGTGTGTATTGACTACACAATGGCTCTTCAGCTTTGCCTTCACCAGGATGCTGTAGTCTCTGAAGGCATCCACTTCAAGGGGAGGAGTCAGTGATGTAACCAGTGGATCCCACAGGCTTAGGCCTGCCCTTTCCTGCCCTCTGCTGGAAAGGAAATTCTTTGATCTGACACAACACCCTGGAGGTACTGATAGTACCCCGGCCCAAGCCAGACTCTCCTACACACATCTGTCATCAAAGCAATAGCTAATCTAACCCAAGCCCATACTGCCACCTCCATGTTTAGATAATTAAAGGTAATCTTAGGAGAAGAGGAGGCAAAAGTAGATACCCAGCTGCTCCATGCCCTGTGTGTCAGGAACTGAGGATGTGGTGCACACAGCAGTTGTGGCAGTAACTTGCTGGACACCTAACCAGGGTTCACCCAACAAGGGAAATATCTCTTGAGTCTCATAGGCCCCGTTGTAAAGCACTCTAGATGCAATACCTGACAGGTACTGGATGAAGAGGGAAGGAAATTGAATCGATTCCACTCCGTCTTCAAAACATATCTGATTTGCCTGCCCGTGAATATTTATAGGCTTTATTTCCAAAGTAATGTTGGCAATGTCTCTGTGTTCACAAGAGGAGCTTTTCAGAAATTGTACTCAATTCTTCCTGGCAGCCAGCAACTTAAGAGTCATTCATTCACTTTTTCATTCAACAAACACTTATTATTCACCTCCCATTGCTGAGAACATGGCCAGTGGCTCTGTGCATCCATCAAAGATCAGAGGCACAAGTGACTGTGGCTTTTCCAACATCTACCTCTTTCCCTCACTTCTGCCTCTTCTGTTATACATCTTAGCCAGACTTTGGTGTTTCTTATATTTTGTGACTTAGGTAAAATTTACACTGCACTGGAATCACTACTTCGTGGGGGTTAGCTAAGCCAAAAATCATGCTTTGAAAAAAATCTCTCAAAGGCCCACCAAAATCAGTTAATGGACGTATTAATATCTCAACAATTCCAATGCAGTCAATTTTCTCCCCTTACGGCTAAGCTCCAGATAAAGCAGTTGGCTCGTGTTTAAGGACCATGAAATATGAAGAAGATGTAACTTTAGACCTTGAAATGCCAAGCCCGGTAGAGAGGGCAGAGTGTTGCAGGCCAGACCCCGAGACAGACTGTAAGTGCTCATTTTCTCACTCCGTGTTGAATGCTAATGAGCAGATGGCACTGCCCACATTATGAAGCAAGCTTTACCTCCCACCTTTACCTTCCCTTCCCTTTTATTGCTTTCATTTCTCTCCCTTTCTCTCTTTGTCTCTGTTGCTCTCCCTCTCTCTCTTTTTCTCTCTCCCCAAACTTGTAATTACAAAGTTTTACAAGAGTAAACCGAGTGTGATGAGAGAGACAATGTGACTCACTCACAGATGTGAAAATTCTGCTGCCTTATAATTTGTCACGTTGGAGAACTCAAATTTGAGTAGAGAACATTCCTCCAACACCTTGTGCAAATTTGACAGTACTTCTCTGGACCTGGCTCTTAATTTTCCTTGCCAAATAACAGTCGAGTTGACTTGTGCCGCCAAACCCCTAGAAGCAGCCTCTCCCCCTAGAGCTGAATCTGTTAAAATTTATGCCAATAAGAAGGAAGAACTCATTCTTCTTACAAACACAGGCAAGGTAACCTAATCATATGGACCCTGATATTAAGCCCCCCAGCAAAAGAATTCTTTGGTGATGACATCTCGAGCGGGAATGTTCAAGAAAGTATTTGGGTTCTAAAATAATGAGATCCCACTTTTCTGAAGCTAAGGAATGGATACAGTGACATGGAATGGATTTCAGAATCAGATATACTCCCAGCTCTGCTGTAAATATATAGAATCCTTGGGCAAGTTAGGCAAGCTCTCTAACATGGTTTTACTCTTCACATAAAGTGGTAAAGTCAGGCTTTGCAGGATTGGAATGAGATAATGACCCTATTATGTGATGTGCGTCATGTAGTAAATGCCTTACTCTGCTGGTCCTCTCCTGCCTACACTCCCATGTCCTGCCATTCCAACCTTTCCATTCTATTCTCTGCAAACACTGGACATTTTTTACCTCCCCCAATTCTCACTGTTTATCCTTGCTTTTCTACATACTGCTCCTTCAAAAACCTTTTCCTCTATCTTTGCTTGGTAATGCCTACTCATGATTCAGTTATCAGCTGAATGTCTCCTCTACACAGAGACTACTTGTGTTCCCTGTCCTCTGTAGACTCCACCACAACACACCATCTTTTTGCTGCGGAGTGCTGAAAAAGGTGGTCTCTGAAGCCTGACCACTTGGGTCCCCAGCCTGGCTTTTCACTTACAGAGGGGTGACCTGAAGCAGGACATTTAATGTCAGTTTTCTCATCTGTATACTGAGGATTAGGGTGACCACACATCCCTGTTTTCAGAAGTCAGTTGAGATTTATGCTCTGGCCCTCACAGAATTATTACAAATAACCTCTTACATTGTTAAAACCATTCTGACTGAATGACAAATTATATGATCGCCCTAATAATGGTAATAATAACAGCCATCTCACTGGATTACTGTGTGAATTAAATTAGTAAATATGTGCACAATGTTGGCAGCAGTGTCTGTGACACAGATGCTCAAGACTGTTAGCCATTCACAGGACAGGCATTAACTGTCTCGGTGTGCCTTCTCTGTCCTAATAGTGGCCCACTGCGTGGTAAGTCTTCCCCACCAGACCTGAACCACTGGAGGGCAGGGTTATTATCTGTCCTGATACCCTGATCATATTCGTACCCCTAAGGTACAGCTCAACAGAAGCTTCAAAGTCATATTTACACAGAGAAAATAAGCCATATATCAGGGTTAGAAATTTATAAATAGAAGTGTTTGAAAGAGAATTGCTGTATTTCACAAACAATGCAAGTTTCAGAAACAAGGCTGCACACTGGCAGTCTATCTGACCATAATTCACTGCTCAGCGACTGTGCGCTGGTGACTGCAAAGCTCTAGGAGAACTTTCTGAACTGCTGATGTTTGAAGCGGATTCTTTACTGTGGGAAGACAGGACCGTGTTGTGTAGTGGTGGATGTTTGGCATCACTGCTGGAGCACCAGCTGCCAGTAGCACGCCCCCAAATGTCATGACCCAGAATGTCTCTGGACACTGCCAAATATCCCCTAGGGGCCCTTGTTTAAGAACCACTAACGTAAAGGTGAGACCAACTCCTTCACTTTAGAAATAGTGTTGAGAGGCTGGGTCATCTAGTACTTGTGGGTTTTGTATGACAAAAAGCATGAATGTGATCTTGACATAATTAGTATACAGGCCTCTGATTTCCTCTCTGAATCATTAATATTCCCTACAGGTTTAATATGCATTCTCTTTTTAGCTAAAACAGTTTAATCAAGCAATTCAAGAAAGAAAATATTTCTGCATATATTTCCTACTGTTTGTACATTTATTTCTTGTTGTGAGCCTGCTGTTTGCTAGATACGGTTTCTAGTCATTTTGGATTTTATCTCTATTGAACATGATAACTTTTTCCTCCCATCTTTGGCCTAATAAACAAAGAATCTTATATATTTATTGCTGAAAAGAGCCATTAATTGTTTTAAAAAATCAGTAGCAACAACAAAAAAGACAGAGAGAAAGAGAAAGAAGGAAAGAAAGAGAGAGAGAAGGAGGGAAGGAAAATAGAAAGTAAGAGAGAGAGAGAAAGGAAGGAAGGGAGGGAGGGAGGGAAAGAATGAAAGAGAAAGAAAGAAGGAAGGGGCAAGAGAAAGAGAGAGAGAGAAAGAATGAAAGGGAAGAAAGGAAGGAGTGATCAAGGGAAAGAGAGAGAGAGAACAAACAAAAAAGAATGAAAGAAAGAAATGAGGGAAGGAGGGAAGGAGGAAGGGAGAGGCAAACTAAAGTCCCCTATTTGTCTATTTGAGCAAAATCCCTCAGTGGAAATGTTGTCATCTGGCCCTGGCACTTACCCAGGCCTTTCTGAGGAAATTATTCTGGGTCTTTTGGAAGCCATCAGTTTTGACATTTCTCATGGAGATCTAAACAGTATTGGTGAGAGAATCCCTTGTTATTTGTGTTTCCTGAGGGTCCCTCCCTTTTATTCAATGTTAGCCACCATTCTTTGTGACCTAGGCAGTGTGACCTGTCCACTAAGCCACCAAGGATTGTAATAATGTGAAAACATAAGCTTTTCAAGATTCCATATTCTATATGTAAATGGAAAATGCTAAGGCCTAGAATCTGCCATGTTTATATAGACATTTGCAGGTAGCAGATCCTTTTTTAATAATATTAAGTTGTAGGAAAAATTCTTATCATTGCCAGAGTAAATAAACTTGAACAAGCCCCACTGCCCAGGAAATCAGTCTCTTGATGAAGGCATCAGATTTTCCCCTGAGCCTCAGGCGCACAAAGGTCACTTGTGCCTCTCCAGTGACTCTCCTGCCAAATCTCCCAGCTGCTCCCACAGACAACCACAGGAGCATCCTGTCAACAGAGATTTACGGAATGACCGCTGCACGTCAAGTGCAGGATACATCAATGAATAGCAGTAGCCACTGCCCTCGGGAACACAGAGACAAGATCCAGGAACTGACAGGAGCTACAAGAAGTATGATAAGAGTTTACTGGCAGGAAAAGTGAAAGCGGGACAGCGGAAAAGATAGGGGACTTACAGGGCGGAATATGAAAGGGAAGATGCTTCCTCTGAGTGTGGCGCTCAGGGTTCTTCAGGAAGCAGGTACATTCTAAAGAGTAAATGAAGTGAACTTAGGAAAAGGGCTAAGACTGGATTCAGAGAACCAGAGGCTTGATGAAGCACACACAGACCAGCCACAGAGGAAGCTGTTTCTACTGCTAAGGGCTCAAAGGGACAAGGGGAGGGATGGTTGAACCTGGCAAGAACTGCTGTGTTACAGAGAGGAGCACAGTCAAACTGCAGCGGGATATCTCTCTCTCTCTCTCTCTCCCCCCCATTCCACATTTTCCTATCTCTTGCTTGGACTAGCCAAGGCAGAACCCAACTGGAAACAGATGATAAGGACACCTGATAGATGCAGGGCAAGGATACCAACCTTTCAGAGCAGAGAGTGGGGCACAGAAGGGCAGTTCCTTAGAGCCGAAAGAAGAGTAACAGTGAGCTCACCCAGCTGCCTGCAAGTTACCCTGTGCGGCTAGAAGCAGTGAGCACGAAGGGTAGAAAGACGAATAAGGAAGGGGATGAGAGGGGAGGGAAGGCCCCAGATCCCACAGGCTCTCTCACAGCCCCTGCCCAGGGCCCCAGTTCAGGGGCAGCCCACATGAGGACATTAGTAGCAGTGGCTGCCATTTGGGGCGTTATTGGGCAAATGCTAAGTACTTGGTATTCAGAGATTGTGATGGCCTCACTTAATCTTTATAACCACCTGGAAGCATCCTCCGTGACTTGACAGGTGCTGTTTTGTTTTCTCCTCACAGTAACTCTAGGCCACAGAGATTCATTTTTTTCTTTTGACACTTAAGTTCACTGGAATTTAAGAGCCAGGAGGATGGAGACCTGTTCTGTACGCCCAGACTCAGGGATAGCACTTGTCACATAGTATGTAACAGGCAATCAGTAAGTACTTAAATAAAAGCCAATACAGAGTCAGAGGCTTCCAGAGGCTGAGTGTTGGAGTTAAATTCTGACTCTCAAACTCTGAAATCCTAAACCACAGGCCCATCCTGGCCAGCTGAGGGTGAGCGACCAAGAGCTACACCTCTCTTCTCCCCTGTGAGCATCCTGGAGGCCCCCTGGAGCGGAGGCTGACTGCCTCGCATCCCACCAGTCTCTCCCCCACCACGCTCATTCATTCAACAAATGTGCCCAGAAGGCCTGCAGTATTGTAGTCTCTGAGCTCCAAGGGGGCAGGGTCTGTTGGCCCACATACAGTGTGCTAGAGTGCAGCACGCCCACATAAGAGAAAAACTCAAATCAGTTCAAGGTGGGAGGCTGGGGGACGAGGGAGCAGGGAGAGAACTCTCAGAATTCGTAACAGATGACACTAATCACTACCATGGTGAGCAATAGTAGGTGTCTACGTGGAGTACTGGCTAAAAGATCAGGAAAGAAAATCATGCTTCACCAGGTGGGGTTTTGACCCCCAACTTTTCTCCCCAAGAGTTGAATAGAAGGTTGTTAGACGAATGGAGAGGAAGCTTAAGAAAGAGCATGCCAGGAAAATGATGTGGCATCAACAAAAAAGCGTGGGGATGGAGTGGGGGTGGGGGACAGATGTGAGGACTCCAGGGACAGAATGACAAAAGAAGGTAGAGTACTGAGAGCCAGGTCACTGGCAATCTGTCTTCTACATTATCAAGTTCAGGCTTGCTGCAAACACCTGCCCTGTACCTATTTTGCCTGCTCTTTCGTATGTAAATCTAATCCCTCCACCATACACTAGACTGGATTCCATCCTCTCCTACTTGCCAAAGGACTTAATTCCTGCAAACCTTCCCCAACCCTCTAACAGCAAGTTTCCCTTATCTGTCAAAACACTCCCATTATCATAAAACTATTATAATGTATTGCGGTTTTGCCATCTTAAAAAATAAAACTGAGGCTCGGCACCTGTAGCTCAGTGACTAGAGCACCGGCCACATATAGTGGGGACTGGTGGGTTCAAACCCAGCCTGAGCCTGCTGAACAACAATGACAACTACAACAAAAAATAGCCGGGCCTTGTGGCAGGTGCCTATAGTCCCAGCTACTTGGGAGGCTGAGGCAAGAGAATCTCTTAAGCCCAAGAGTTTGAGGTTGCTGTGAGCTGTAATGCCTGGCACCCTACCGAGGGCAACACAGTAAGATTCTGTCTTTAAAAAAAAAGAAAAGAAAGAAAGTTGAAATAAAATTATTTTTAAAAGAGATATCACCAGTCACTTACTCCATTCCACATTTTCCCCTATTTCTTAGTAGCCTCTTATAATAAAACTCCTCAAGATCTAGGCTCCATGTCTAAACTGTTTGACTCTACTTCCCTTTCTCTCATGCTCTTCTAAACCACCCATTTCACATAGGCGTTGGAGGATTTGAATTCAGCCACTTTGCTCATGGAGCTCTTTTTAAGATTCCCAGTGATCACCACATGGCTGAAATCAGCTGTTGGCCCCAGGTCCTTGTCCCTGCCGGCCTCTCAGCAGGGCTTGGGCACAGACAGCAATCACTTAATCACTTCTCACTCACAATTTCTTCATCTGATTTCCTGGACACCCTGTCTCTAGATTTTCTCTTGCTTCACATAAAAAGAAATCCAGATTAGGAACCAGAAAACTTATGTTTCAGTGAATTCCCAAATTTTACGAATCTTTAGTCCTTGGCAGATTTGTGAGCAGATGGTATAAGCACCCTGTTCTTTTTCCCTGACCTCCCACCAGACAAACACACACACATCTCTTAAGGCTCCAGACAACTGTGAAGGCGAAAAGGAAACCTTCCTCTGCTCCGGAATGATGAGGGAAACAGGGGTCAGAACGATTTTTATTTTTATTTGTTTGTTTTGATTTTTTGCCATGCGCCGCATAGTAGATTAGTAAATATTTTAGGCTTTTCCAAGCACATAATTTTCCTCCCCCTCCTCCTCTTCCATCTCCTCTTCCTTCTTCTTCCAAAGTTCTTTAAAAATGTAAAAGCTATTGGACGGCACCTGTGGCTCAAGGAGTAGGGCACCGGCCCCATATACCAGAGGTGGCGGGTTCAAACCTGGCCCTGGCCAAAAACTGCCAAAAAAAAACTTTAAAAGCTATTCTTAGCTTGCCCATCTTTGCAGACCCCTGGGGGAAAGCATGAATGAAAACTCCTGGATTTCCCAGGACTGTGATCAGTTCTGAGTTCTGTGTTCTATTAAACCAGGACAGGTGGTCACCCTGGTACCACTTACTAGATTTGTAGCTTTAGGCAATTAGTTGGCCCCTCTGAGCCTCACTTTCCTTTTCTGTGAAATGGGGCTAATAAGATCAAGCAAGGTTGCTATTGGACTGTCCATGAACTAGCATGTGTAAAGGCCTTGGCACCACGCTGGAACATATTTGTAGTGTGTACACGGACATTCTCAACCAGTCCCTTGTGAGCAGGCTGGCAGGAGTTTCTAAGTGGTAGTGTTATATCAAGCTATAAAATACTTCTGTAACAATTATGGCTATTTCTTTTGTCTCTCTCTCTCTCCAGTGGAAAACACATTTAAATATGTTACTGCATTAAAGTATTTTGCATTAGCTTACTTTAAAATTTTGTGCCACCACCTGTTATATTTCTCATACTTTTAAAAAAATATGTCCTAACTTCTTAACTTCCTACCTTGCCTATTGTTAAATGTTTTAAAACACTTCTTTTATTTTCCCTCAACTTCAGGCCTTCCTACTTTTAAGCTTTCACATTTATTCTTCTTCCTTAATATCTTAGTGTTTTTCAATCCACTTTTTAAAAAATTTATATTGCTGTTCTCTTATCCTTTTTATTCTATATTTCAAAATTCTTTCTTTTTGTTATCCTTTGAAAAGACTATGATTTCCCCTCCTTGCTTTGTAATTTCTTGAGATATTATTCCTTGTAGCCTAGTTGTTAATAAAGGTTTTCTAATGCTCAGTTTTATCTTTTATTGTATGCCAGCCAAGTTCAGCATGCCTCATTAATTTTACCTTTTCCTTTGATTTTCACTTAAGTTTACTACTTTGTCACTCTTATATTTTTGTACTTCATTATGTATTGTTTATAATTCCTTCTCCAATGCAATGTGTACTATTTATAAAAAGCAGGCAGGAAGTGTGGCCACAGGCCGACAGGTGTGAGGGGAGCCCCCCACCCCAGGGAGGATGTGGCAGGTACTGTCTGGCCTTGCCTGGGTTCTGCAGCTACCCCTGTGGATTCGCTTCCTCATTCATTCCTTTCTTCCCTGAACCCTTAAAGAGTTTAACCCCAGTGATACCTGTTCCTCATGCTACATCTCAAGGGACTTTATTATAGCACAAACCTGACCCTGTTGCTTACCTGCTCAAACCCTGCAGTGGGTCACTATCCTGGCATGAGAACCCTGACAACAATATTGACAACTGCAGCCAGTCAATGCATTGTGAGCAATTGTGTTACAGGCCTCTGGCTAACTGCTTCCACTGATCATCCAGCAATATTTTGAGGAATGTATTCCCATTTCTCAGGTAAAAAAAAATTTGAAGACTAAAAAAGGTAATTAACTGGGCCAAGTTTATGTAACAAGTAAATTGCATTATTGGGAGCCCAAATTCTTAACAGCCAAGCTCTATGTACACAGCACAGCAACAAATTACTGTGTTTCTGCTCCGTTAGTGAGGCTGATGACTGGTATAGTCGGCCTGTGGTTACTAAATGGTAGTGATAGGGTTGAAGGTTGATCTCAGAGTTAACTCCCTGATGGTCTCCTGTGCGGTCTTCCCTGCAGGGTAAATAATAGACATCAACATTATTTTAAAGTCACATAAATACAGAAGACTCTAATGCCTCACGGTCCCCCAGGATCTTTCTTAACCTGGAAGACGAAAATCAATAATGCATCGTTTGTCCAGAAATAACATCGAAAAACATAACGTCACAGACTAGACTTTAGAAAGAAAGAGGGCCTTAAATTTTAATGGTTATCTATTATCTGGTCCATACATTCATAAACAGCACACACACACACACACACACACACACACGTGCGCGCACACAGGGTCTACCTCACTTGTACGAGGCAAAAGTTTATTCCCACTATTCAGATGAGAAAGCTGATTCTCATTGAGACATAAAGTGACTTGTCTAAGGTCACATGGCTACTGAGTGGCGGAGCTAAAGATACAGACACCAGCTTCGGGTTACAAAAGCCCTAGCATTTGGCAGATGCAGAGGCTTTTGGCGGGTGGCTGCCCCACCCACTCTTTGGGCCCACCCCTCCAACAGAGTGCAGACACCTGGAGGGCTGTAGAGAGCATGCGCATTTCTCTAGGTCTCCTCCCTCAGGCCTCCTCTGCTGCCCTGTGCTCTGTTGTCCTCCTGCACCCGTCCCCGAACATGCAGCTGCAAACACTTCCCTATGGACCCACCAGAGCAGACCGAGCCCCAGAGCAGAGAGGCTGCCACACAAGCACGTTTCTCTGGTTGGAAGAATGACTAGAGAAAATACAGCCCAGTGGGCACAGAGCACAGGCTTGGGGTGGAAGAGCACAGGAGGTAATCATTGCGCAGGATTTCCCACGCTGTTCATCTTTGGGCAAGGGACTTCCAGGGCCTCAGTGTTACATTTATAGACAGAGGCAGCGCGATGCGCCTGGGAATGCCTCCTAGTGGGGGAGGAGACAAGAATGGAGATACTTGGCGGGCACAGGGCCTAGTTCACAGTGAATCGCTCTGTAAGTCTCTGGATTGAATCGAGGAACTCTTTCCAACATGCATTTGAAGACCCTTTCCCTGCCTTACAGGGCTCCCTTTTATTTCCTAGGATCACTTGGGAGTAAAACCTTTCTTCCTGAAAACTGTGCCAGGAAAGTCTGCAGAAGACATACTCATTCCCTCAAGGTTCCTTCTCCTTCACCAGGCTCAAGAACTGAGCTGAGTAAATGGTGGTCTTCTGTGTGGCGACTGAATTTGTTGATGGAGTGAACTTTCTCTGAGTTAGTCTAGCTAAGGGCTTAGAGATGGGGTAGGCTGAGGCTCCAATTACCAGGGTTCAACCCCCAACTCATTCATTACCTGGAGCAAAATTAAACTTGGGAGCATTAGCTCCCATATCTACAAAATACGCATCTTAATTGTGCCAACCATATTGAGCTATTATGAAGGCTGTATGAATTAAATCATGCAAACTGCTTTGAATGATTCCTGGCCCAGATAAGAGCTCTGTTTGATAAATGTTAGCAATCTATTAGAGAACTGCACCAGACCTTCTCCAGCCAGGCTCACTCACCTGCAGGTAGGAGGCCTTAACTGACATTTTTCACATATACCCATTATGTGGTGGCACAGTGTTCAACCTTCCTTATGCATTGTCCAGTATTAATTCACTAATTTATATTTCTATCTGGTGTCTGCCTTTGTTTTTTCTGAATATCAAAGATCTCCTTCAGATCCTAGACAGCTCTTGCTTAGATCTTACCCTCCTGCACTCAACTCCCTGCTGTGAGGCCTTGCAACCTTAGGCAAGTTACTTAACCTCTCTAAACTTAAGCTCCCTCATGTGTAAAATAGACATAAGAATAGTTTCTTCTCCAATGAAGTTAAATAAAAACATATGAAAAACACTTAGTAAAAGGCTCTGTAGTTAATATGAACCCAATTAAAGGAAGCTGTACTTGTTATTATTTAGTCTCTCAATTCGTTTGTACATTCTCCAAAATGTATGATGAAACCTTGGACAAGCCAGGGTGCAAAATCCATAGAAGAAAATATTAAAAAATACCCAGATGCAAATCAATTACTATTGGATTGCAACACATCTTTCCTTTATTTCTTTACTAAATCTTTAAAATAAAACTCACTCGAGGGACAGCTCCAGTAGTCACTTTCCCAGAGCTGGTCTTTCCACACACTCAATGGCACTCGGGTGGATGTTTCAGGGTGACCCAGACATAAATGGAAGAATCTCCCTGTTCTGAATAAAGCAGGCCTCTTCTTCAACAGCTCAGCTGCAGACTGTGGTGAAGCTCCTTGTACCAAGTGCACTACAAAGAAAATGTAGCACACGTTTCTGTGACGTCAGAAACACAGGATTTGAGTGAAGAGGGGAGAGGAGTCCCCCCACCCCTAGGGACCCCCCAGGGAGCCACTCCCTTACCCCTCCCCTCCTTCCACTTTGGGGAGTTAGACCAATAATGCACACATGCTGCATCGAATGGGGAAATGACCCTGTGAATCCTTCCAACTCTGAGCTTGCTGGCATCAGACAGCAGTGCACACACTGTGGCTGTCACCCTGGGAGGAAGAACAGGGGGTACCCTGACCTCATGAAGAACATGTTCACTCCTGGGATTGGGGCAGCAGGTGGGGAAAGGGGAGGTGGAGTCTTCCTATTCCAGATGAATTTATGGAAGACTTCTCACCTCACAGTGACAACTTTCCTCTGCCCAATCATTATAAAACTAGGCCAATCATGGAAGAAGCCCAAGTGCCCATCAACCCACGAATGGATTAATAAGTTGTGGTATATGTACACCATGGAATACTATGCAGCCCTAAAGAAAGATGGAGACTTTACCTCCTTCATGTTTACCTGGATGGAGCTGGAAAATGTTCTTCTTAGCAAAGTATCTCAAGAATGGAAGAAAAAATATCCCACGTACACAGCCCTATTTTGAAACTAATTTATAGCTTTCATAGGAATGTTATAACCTAATTATAGCCTTAGAATATGGGGAGGAGGAGGAAGAGAGGGGGGGAAGAGGGTGGATGGGTGGAGGGAAGGTGATTGGAGGGGTCACTGCTATGGTTTATCCTATAAGGGTACAAGTGAATCTTTCTAAAAGCAGAGTATGAATGTCTTGACTCAATAACTAAGAGAATGACATGAAGGCTATGTTAACCAGTTTGATCAGAGTATTTCAAAATGTATATGAAAATACCACACTGCACCCCGTGATTGCATTAGTGTACACAGCTATGATTTAATAAAAAAGGAAAAAAAAAGAAAACTGGGCCAAAGAGGTGGGCAACGGGTATTCACTACCTGATTGCGTTAAGTCAATTAGAGGCAATAAATATTTTTGGAACGCTAGGATGCCAGGCCTTGTGCTACAAAACAGAGACACCAAGGACACAGTCTCTGCCCTTGGGGAGTTAATCATTTCATAAGGCCAGCCGACATACCAAGAGGAGATCAAAGTTCAGTGCTTACATGGGGTTTCCCTCTGCCTGCTGTGGCCCACTGCCGCAGATTGCCTGGGGGGCTTTCTGAAAGTACAGATCCTCAGTCCACATCACTGGACATTTTTAGTCAGTGGGTCTGAGCAGGGCCAAGGGGATCTTCAGCTTTTACCTCCCCAGGTGACTGTCATGTGCAGTCAGAATAAGTGGCTGGGGACACCCTCATTTCCTTTCATTGTTATGTAGTCCACAGAAATTTCATCAGTGAATCCTGTTGTCTCTTCCTTTGAAATAGCTTCAGAATTTGGCCCTTAATTACCCCCTGCACAATACTGGTGTGATCCAAGCCAGAATGAAAAGTCAAGGAGAATTTTGGATGAGGCCCCTTCGCTTGTCTCCTTGCCATGCTGCAGTCTGTTCTTGTCATAGCTGCCAGTGTGACCCGTGAAATGTGCCTAGCTGGTCACATTTCCACAGGGCTGAGAACCTTTCCGGATCTTCCCATCTCACCTAGAGAAAAGCCAAGGTTCTTATCATGGCTACAAGACCCCACCTGGCCTGGCCCTTCATGGCTTTTCAGAGTTCATCTGCAAAAGGTGCCCCCCACTCTCTCAAAGTCTCTCTGCTCCAGCCACAGTGGGCCACATGCTGAGCTGGACTGGTCTTCTTGCTCTTCTGCCCCAGGGCCTTTGCACTTTCTATTCCATCTGCCTAGAATGTTCTTTCTAAATATTCTCATGCTTTACTCCCTCACTTCTTTCAGTTGTTTGCTCAAATGTGTCCTTCTGGAAGAGTCCTTCACTGAGCTCCCTATAACTTAGCAGCCCCAGCCCCACACCATCACTTTTCATCCTCATTATATTGCTGTGTTTTTTCCCATGCACTTACCACACCCACACCACCACCACCACCACCACCACCACTACTGTTGCCACTGCCACATGTTAAATATTTCTGGCTTCACTTGTTTATTTCCCATCTGGCACCACTAGACTGAGAGCAGGACTTTATCTGCTCTTCACACTGCCAGTTCATGAAACTATGCCTGACACATAGAACTTGCTCCATAAGTAATTTTGATTGGATAAATTAATTATTTGAAGTGAGGGATTAGATAAACTTCTCAAATGTAGTTTGCAAACATATAAATGTAAGAGAAAAGATTGATCGACAAGTATTTCTTAAGTGTCTCACATATAGCATATCAAGTCTGGGTCAGAGGTGGCTGATAGATAGGATGGGAGGGAATCTCATTAAAGGTGTAAGGTGGAAGAGATTACAAAATACCAATCTCAACAATTGTAACAATATATACATACCCCTTCATGGAGCCATGGATCTGCTACTGCCACAATGGAATAGTGTTTCCTTTATAACATTTACTAAAAATTAATAACAATAATGATAATCATTGGAAGTAAAAACAATGTAACCTAAAAAATTTGTACCCTCAATATAAATTTGAACAAAATGTTTTTTAAAAAGATAATTATTGAGCAATTAAGGTATTTTTGTGGACATATTTGATACTAACATGCAAAAACTCTTCTGAAAAGTTATTTGTGAGGTCAATTACTGACCAAGGATCAGGAGACTATGTATGAATGGTCTATCTCCTGTCTCCTCTGCTCTGTTTCTCAGACTCTCTGTCACCTCCTTTGGAATCTGCAAATGCTTTGAGGAAGGAAGAAGCCCCAAATTCTAGGCCCCCATCTGAGGAGACTGGTAGATCTTGACACCTTAGGGTTTTTTGCTGCCTTATTAGATCTCTACAAATGAGTTTGCCTGAATAACTTATTTTTGCTATCTCAATACACACAGAGAGACACATATATACACACATGTTCATGTGCATATATGTGCAAATATATCTATGTATTTCCTTTTACGTATGAATGCACACAAATATTTCCTTTCATTTTAAGCACTGAGATCAGATTGAAAATGCAGTTTCCATTTATTTTCCATTTTTATAGATAAAGCAGCAATGAACATCTTTTAACAGAAATTGCTCATGATTTCTCAAAAACAGATTTCTAGAAGTTGGGTCAGTGGGGCAAAAGAAATGAATCAAAATTTACATGTTGCCAATTTGCTTTCCAAAAATGTTAAAGTAAAGTACCATACCCATTTGTTTTTGTTAATGAAAATTAGTTATCTTTGAGACCTCACTCATGCTTTTCTTCTTAGAAGTTTAAGCCAATATTCCTACCCTTTTTTTTTCCCTTTTTATACTCTCATTTTCCACATTTAGTTCTACTGACATTTATTTTAGCATATATACATAGTATGAAGTGACTATAGGCCAATTATTTTTACAGTAGTTGACCAGTTATCCTTTTTGGATAACTTTTTCTTACTGGGTCTTTCACTGAGTTGTATGTGTTATATATAGACTTGTTATGAATCTATTATGTGTTTCTGTATCATGTACTCTAATTTTATTCCATTAATTTTTCAGTTGCGTTTTTCTCTACTGAAGCAGAGTTTTAATTCTTGTGTCATGATGGCACAATTGACCTTCTGGCTGGGCAAAGCACCACTCTATTCCTTATGTAAAAATTTATTTGGGAGTCCAACTTTTTCACATATATTCTTACAGATATACTTTTAAATCACATTTCAAGTTTCAAATGGAAATTTCACATGCAATTTTGATTGCAATAATATCAAAGCTACGAAACAGCTTGAATTGTATTTATATAGTTGACAAGAGTTAGCATTTCTTTAGAAGAAATACCTCCCTCCTTTATCTTTTGTAAAGTCATGTACTTTCATTCTTTTCTAAGTTTCATAAGTTGTTTATTATTATTATTAGGAATAACCTTTGGTGTTTCATCTTATTGCTATTGTAAGATCATCATTTTGTCATATCTTATAAATGATGATTAGTAGTACATAGGAAAGCTGTTTGTTCATTTACTCATTTGTGAAATATCCAGAATATGCTGAGCAATTAAGAGACACTATGCTGAGCACTTACCATCTACTGTGCTGGACTCTAGGTATCAGTAAGTGGTTAAAACAAAGATCATCTCTTTAATATTAGAGCTAATGATCCAATCTGGCATTCAGGCATCAACCAACCAAGCAAATAAATAAATATATAAAGAGTATGTGATAAATGCGTAGAGTGAGGAAATGAAGAACAAGAGAAATCCTACCCTGATACCATGATCAGGGAGGGCTCTCTGAGAAAATTGTAATAAAACCAAGAACAAAAGGATCAAAAGGAGTAGGCAAAGCAAGAGGTATGGGGAGAAGTGTGAGAAGCAAAGGGAACAGCATCTGCATGGTCCAGAGATGAGAAAGACCAGATGGTTGCAACTGCATGATGAATACTCATGATGAGTGACCCTTGAGTAAGGGTTGGAAATAGTCCAAAATGAGCTTGAAGAGGAGCAAGCAGACTTTCTTGTCATGATGGAGAATTCGCATTTTATTCTTTTTTGGTGAAAAGTAGGTTTACCTATCTGTTTAAATCTATATAATTGGAATAGATACTACATGCACACATATAAAATACAAAAGGTACAAGTTGTAAACCCAGGCTTCAGTTTCTGCACCTAGAATTATCCTGCACCTGACTAAGTGTTCTGTGATCTACAAACCACACCAGATGTTAGCGCTTTGCCTTTTTTTACTCTATTAACATGCACACCAATTGTATGAATTTATAATTTAACCAAGATTCTGTTTAGGGCCATTTAGGTTGTTTCTAATTATATGTTGTTATTACAAAATGCTATGATATCCTTTGATCTTTGCACATGGGTGGTCAGGACATTTTTTGGTCCAATTTTATAAATATTGCCAAATTCATACATTCACCAACTAAGTGCAACAGTTACTGACCAGAGTAGTATGTTAGTAATCTGAGAACTTGAGGTTAAAATCACCGTGGGAGATCATTTCATAACCACCAGGTTGGCACCGAGCCTTTCCATTCCACGCCAAGTCCCCTTCCCATGTAGCCCAGGAGACATGCCCAAGATGTTCAGAGCAGCATCTTCCACAAGGGCTTGAAACAGGCAATAATCAGGATGCCCACCAGTGCAAAATGGATAAGTATTTTGTGGCATACTAAAACAATTAAATGCTACCTAGCAGTGAAAATAAATGAGCAAATGGTGTTTGCATCAAAACAGGTGAAGAAAATAATATTGAGTTAAAGTGTATGACTCCAGTGACATAAAATTCAAAGACAACTAAAGCAAAACTAAATAATGTATTATTATTGAACATGTGAGGTGGTATATGATGTCGTTTTTTTTAATTTCAGATGATTGTGAGGGTACAACTAGGTCACAATTTTTGAATGTGTTAGGCAGAGTCCCTCTTATAGTTGTGTCCCTGACCCAAAAGGTGTGCCGCATACCATTACATTATGCCTATTAAATGGGAGCATACCAAGCCCTCCCACCTCTCCCCCCTTCCTTTTTTCTCCTGCCCCCCAACTTGAGTAGAATTAAGTTTTTCCCTTTTGTGGGCATGTCTTCATAAAAAAATTGAGTACATTGGATACTTGTTTTTCTGTTCTTTCTTTCTTTCTTTTTTTGCAAGAGTCTCACTATGTTGCCCTCAAGAGTACCCTGGTGTCACAGCTCACAGCAACATCAAACTCTTGGGCTTAAGTATTTCTCTTCACACATGTTCATGTGCATATATGTGCAAATATATCTATGTATTTCTTTTTACATATGAATACACACAAATATTTCCTTTTATTTTAAACATTGGGATCAGATTGAATATGCAATTTCCATTTATTTTTTATTTTTATAGATAAAGCAGCAACGAACATCTTTTAACAGAGATTGCTCATGATTTCTCAAAAATAGATTTCTAGAAGTTGGGTCAGTGGGGCAAAAGAAATGAGTCAAAATTTACATGTTGCCAATTTGCTTTCCAAAAATGTTGTAGTAAAGTACCATACCCATTTGTTTCCCATTTTTTTTTGTTAATGAAAATTAGTTATCTTTGAGACCTCACCCATACCTCAGCCTCCCATGTAGCTGGGACTACAGGTGCCTGCCACAATGCCAGGCTATTTTTTGTTGCAGTTGTCATTGTTGTTTAGCTGGCTCAGGCTGGGTTTGAACCCGCCAGCCTTGGTGTATGTGGCTGGCACCTTAACCACCATGCCACAGGCGCTGAGCCCTGTTTTTCCATTCTTGTGATACTATACTAAGAAGAATGTGTTTCAACTCCATCCAAGTTAATACAAAAGATTAACGTAAAGTCACCATCTTTTCTTACAGCTGCATGGTATTCCATGGTATACATATACAACAGGTTGTTAGTCCATTCCTGAGTTTATGGGCATTTAGGTTGTTTCCACATCTTGGTAATTGTAAATTGAGCCACCATAAGCAATCTAGTACAAATGTCCTTATGATAAAATGTTTTGGTTTTTGTTGTTGTTGTTGTTCTTGGTAAATGCCTAGTAGTGGGATTCTGGGGT
Organism: Otolemur garnettii; assembly: GCF_000181295.1. Lineage (NCBI taxonomy): Eukaryota > Metazoa > Chordata > Mammalia > Primates > Galagidae > Otolemur > Otolemur garnettii. The sequence continues at coordinate 506,112 of NW_003852399.1, forward strand.
CAAATGGGAGATATAATTTGAATTCTTCAAGGATTTTTCATACTTCTTTCCAAAGAGGTTGTACTAATTTGCAGTCCCACCAACAGTATAAAAGTGCCCCCCTCTCTCCACACTGGTACCAGCATCTGCAACTCTGGGACTTTGTAATGTGGGATATTCTCACTGGGATTAAGTGATATCTCAGGGTAGTTTTGATTTCCCTTTTTCTGATGATTAGGGATAATGAGCAATTTTTCATGTTTGTTAGCCATTCATCTGTCTTCCTCAGAGAAATTTTCTGTTCATGTCTTTTGCCCAGTGATAGATGGGACTGTTTGCTTTTTTTGTTGATTTATTTGAGCTCTCAATAGATACTTGTTATCAAGCCTTTGTCAGATTAGTAACATGCAAATATCCTTCCCATTCTAAACGTCATCTGTTTGCTTTGTGTGATTGTTGTGTCCTTAACTGTGCAGAAGTTTTTCAGTTTAATTAAATCCAATTTTTTAATTTTTATTGTTGTTGCAATTACCGCTGAAGTTTTCTTCATAAAATCTTTCCACAAGCTGACATCCTCAAGAGTTTTTCCAACACTTTTTTCTAGGATTTTTATTGTTTTATGTCTTAGATGTAAATTTTTTATCTATCTTGAGTCAATATTTGTAAGTGGTGAAAGGTGCATGTCCAATTTCAGTCTTTTACATGTGGTTATCCAGTTCTCCCAGCATCATTTATTGAATAGAGATTCTTTCCCCAAGTATATGCTTTTGTGTGGTTTACCAAAGATTAGATGGACATAAGAGATTTATTTCATCTCTTGATGTTCTATTTGTTCTGTTTCAAATGTCTGTTTCTATTTTTGTGCCAATAACATGCTGCTTTGGTCACTGTGGACTTGTAATATAACCTAAAGTATGGCAGAGTGATGCCTCCAGCATGTTTTTAATACTAAGAATAGCCTTGTCTATACAGGGGTTTTTTCTGGTTCCATACAAAATGAAGAACTATTTTTTCCAGTTCAATGTAACGTTGGTATTTTAAAGGGGATTGCATTGAATCTGTAGATTGCTTTGGGTGGTATACACATTTTACCAATGTTGAAAGAGCATGGTATGTTCTCACATTTATTGGTGTCTTCTGCTATTTCTTTTCTTAAGGTTTTATAATTTCTCTTTGTAGAGGTTCTTCACTTCTTTTATTAGGTATATTCTGAGGTATTTCATTTTCTTTGAAGCTATTGTTAAGAGAATTGTGTTCTTGATTTTCTTCTCAACTTGACTGTTATTGGCATATACAAAGGCTACTGATTCGTGGGCACTGATTTTATACCCTGAGACATTCCTATATTTTTTGATCACTTTTAGGAAGGAGTCTTGTAGTTGAGTCTCTAGGGTTCTCTAGGTGTAAAGTCATATCCTCAGCAAAGCGAGAGAGTTTGACCTCCTCTGTCCCCATTTAGATGTCCTTTATATCCTTCTTTTGCCTGACTGCATTAGCTAGAACTTCCAGAGCTATGTTAAATAGTAAAGGTGATAGAGGACATCCTTGTCTGATTCCTGTTCTAAGTGGAAAGCTTTCAGTTTTACTCCATTCAGTATGATATCAACTGTGGGTTTTTAATAGATGACTTTAATCATTTTAAGAAATGTGCCACCTATGTCTATATTCTTAAGTGTTCTTGTTAAAAACAGATACTGAATTTTATCAAATGCTTTTTCTGCATCTATTGAAAGGATTATTTTATCATTTTTTGCTTCTATTGATATGGTAAGTTACATTGATGGATTTTCATATGTTAAACCAGCCTTTCATCCCTGGGATAAAGCCTACATAATTGTGATGTAAATTTTTTTAATGTATAGCTATGATCTATTGGCTTATATTTTATTGAATATTTTTGCACCAGTATTCATTAGTGAAATTAATGTTGTAGTTCTCTTTTTAGTTGGTTCCTTTTCTGGATTTGGTATCAGGGTAATGTTTGCTTCACAGAATGTGTTAGGGAAGGTTCCTTCTTCCTCAATGTTTTGGAATAGGTTCTTCACTTTAAGTATAAGATCATTTTTGAAGGTTTGATAGAATTCTGCTGTGAAATGTCTGATCCAGGGCTTATTCTTATGTTGGAAGATTATTTTATTGTTTCTTCAATTTCAGTGGTTGATATTGGTCTGTTCAAGAGATGAATTTCTTTCTAAGTCCAGGGAGATGGTGTGATTCCTGATATTGGTCCATTTTCTCCACATTATCAAATTTCTGGGTGTAAAGTTTTGTGTAGCAGTCAGAGATAATCTCTTCTGTCTCTGTGGGATCTGTTGCTATTTCACCTTTCTCTTTTCTTTTTTTTAATTAAATCATAGCTGTGTACATTAATGCAATCATGGGGTACAGTGTGCTGTTTTCATATACAATTTGAAATACTCTCATCAAACTGGTTAACGTAGCCTTCATGTCATTTTCTTAGTTATTGAGTTAAGACATTCATACTCTGCTTTTAGAAAGATTCACTTGTACCCTTGTAAGATAAAGCATAGCGATGACCCCACCAGTCACCCTCCCTCCACCCCATCCACCCCTCTCCCCTCCCCTGTCCCTTCCCCCTTCCCACATTCTAAGGCTATAATAGCTTTCCTATGAAAGCTATAAATTAGTTTCAAAATAGGGCTGTGTACATTGGATACTTTTTCCTCCATTCTTGAGATACTTTACTAAGAAGAACATTTTCCAGCTCCATCCATGTAAACATGAAGGAGGTAAAGTCTCCATCTTTCTTTAATTATGCAGCCCTTTTTCTTTCTTATTGAGGTTATTAAAGATTTTGCTTTTCTGTTTGTAGTTAATCTGGCCAAAGGCTTATCAATTTTGTTTATCTTTTTGAAGAAGCAATTTGTTGTTTCATTGATTTTCTAAATGATTCTTCTGGTTTCAATTTCATTTATTTCTCATTTAATTTTGGTTATTTCTTTTATTCTGCTAGATTTGGGATTGAATTGCTCTTCCTTTTCCATTTCCTTAAGATGATTCATTAGATTGTTGATGTGCTCTCTTTCTGGTTTTCAGATATAGGCATCTAATGTGATAAATTTTTCTCTGAGGACTGCTTTTTCAGTGTCCCACAGGTTTTGGTAACTTGTAGCTTCATTGTTATTATGTTTAAGAAATTTAATAATTTTCTCCTTTATCTCTTAACTCAGCTGTCATTCAAAATAAGATTGTTTAAGATCCATGCCTTTGTGTGGGGATGAACTTTTTTGTTGGAGTTGAGTTCCAGCTTTATTGCCTTGAGGTCTGAGAAAATACAAGGTATAATTTCAATTCTTGCAATTTTATTGAGACTTGACTTTGATCTAGGATATGATCTATTTTGGAGTATGTTCCATGGGCTGATGAGAAAAACATATATTCCTTACCTTTGGGATGGTGTTTTCAATATATATCCATTAAGCCCATTTTTTCTAGGATTGCATTTAAGTCCCGTGTATCTTTGTTGAGTTTCTGTTTAGAGGATCTGTCCATCTCAACCAGAGAGGTGTTAGTCTCCAGCTATTATGGTGTTATAGGTTATCATAGTGCTTAGAACAATCAATATCTGTTTCTTAAATCTGGGAGCATTTAAGTTGGGTGCATAAATACATAAAATTGAAATTTTCTCTTGATGTATTGTTCACTTGACCAGTATTAAGTGACTGTCTTTGTCTTTCCTAACTCTAGTTGCTTTAAATTCACATGTATCTAAAAATAAGACTGCAATCCCCTCTTTTCTTCTGGTTTCCATTTGTGTGAAATATTGTTTCCCATCACTTTACCCTGAGTCTTTTTTTGTCTTTCAAAGCTAAGTGTGCTTCCTAGAGACAGCAAATGGATGGCTTTTGTTGTTTTATCCAATTATCCACCCTATGCTTATTCAGTGGAGTATTCAAGCCATTAACATTTATTGAGAGAATTGATAAATGTAGTGGAGTTCTATGCATCTTATTTTGTGAAGGTCCATTGTTTAGTTTAAGTCCATTGCTTAGTTTTATCCTTTGCACCATTGCAGAAGCTATGTTTGTCCTTTAGTTTCTGTGTATTTACTTTGCTGATGGTCTATTTTGATAGTCAGTGTGGAGAATGGGTCTAAGTATTTCCTGTAGAGCTGGTCTTGTTGTGACTAATTTCATCAGTATTTGCATATCAGTAAAAGATTCATTTCTCCATTGATTTTTGGAGCTTAGTTTAGGAGGGTACAGAATTCTGTGCTAAAAATTGTTTTGTTTAAGAAAGTTAGAAATAGCTGATTATTCTCTTCTGAGTTAGAACGTTTCAGCTGAAAAGTCTGCTGTCACCCTGAAGGATCTACCCTGATGGATCTTCCCCTGTAGGTCAATTGGTGCTTGCTCTTGGTATTTGCAGAATTTTCTTTTCATCTTGATTTTGGACAGGTTCATTACAATGTATTCTTTGAGTTGGTCTTTTTGTGTTGAGATGACCCGGGCTTTGACATCCCTCTAAAAAGAGTGTTTTGGAATCTTTAGTGATACTTAGGCAGTTTTCATTTATGATATTTTCCAGTAGGGCTTCCATTCCTTTGAGACATTCTTCTTCCCCTTCAGTAATACCTATAATTAACATGTTTGAACACTGATGATGTCCCATAATTCTCTAAGCAAATATTCTACTTTGTCTCTACTCTTTTTTGCCTCTTTAAGTGGCTGGCTTAGCTCAAGAGTTTTATCCTCTAGCTCTGAGATTCTTTCTTCTCCATGGTCTAGTAAGTCATTGGTACATTCTACTGTACCTTTAATTTCTTTCTTTCCTTTTTTTTTTTTTTTTTTTTTTTTAGAGACAGAGTCTTACTTTGTTGCCCTTGGTAGACTGCCTTGGTGTTACAGCTCACAGCAACCTCAAACTCTTGGGCTTCAGTGATCTTTTGCCTCAGCCTCCCAAGTAGCTGAGACGACAGGCACCCACCACAACATCATGCGATTTTTTAGAGATGGAGTCTCGCTCAAGCTTAGGCTGGTCTCAAACTCATGAGCTCAGGCAATCCACTCACCTTAGCCATCCAATTTCTGGGATTACAAGCATGAGCACCATGCCTGGCCCCTTGCATCTTTAATTTCTTTGATTGACTCCTTTAAGTCCTTAAGCTCTGTCATATCTCTTCTATATTCTTTATATTGCCCATCCATTTTTTATTCTTTTTCTTCACTTTCTCATCAATTCCTTTTATTGTTCTTTCCATCTGTATTTTAAATTCCCTTTCTGCTATTTCCATTAATTCTTTATAGTTGGAATCTTCTGCAGTAGCTATCTCATGATCCCTCAGAGAAATTCCTCTATTCTGGTTTTTCATGTTGCCTGAATTTTTCTGTTTGTTCTTCTTTGTGTGCGTTTTCTTCTTTCACTTCCTTCCTCTGCTTTTTCCTTGTCAGTAACTCCTTCACTTTAAATCATGTTATCTCTGTGCTTAGGGATTGAAGTGGCCTTTTGGTATAAGGCTAAAAGGAAGATAAAGGTAAAGAATGAGAAGAGAAAAGGAAAAGAAAAAGATAGAAGAGGAAAATAAAATAAGGGGTGGAAAAATAATTGAAGAAAAGGAGAGAAAAATGACAGTAAGAGAAGGTCAGAGTGACAGGAGAAATAGTGGTGTTTGGTGGGGTGCTTTAACCATACCTACAGCTCTTGAATCTTGAGGGGCCAGGTTAGGAGTATTCCTCTAAATCAGGAACTCCTTGCCAGCCTGGAAAAAAACAAGACCCTACCTCTGCCAAATATAGAAAGAAATCAGCAATATGTTGCAGTGGGGACATACCAATATCTTCTTTCTGAAGGCCAAAGCTAGAAGTACACCCCAGACTGTGAGTTTGTGGCCTCCTTGAGGGAGACCAATGCCACCCCCCTCCAGCCAGACCAATGCCATGACCCCAAAGCCCTCAGAGGAGAGAAGAAAATGAAAAACAAATGAAAAATGAAAAATACTATTTTATAAGATAAAAAAGAGAGAAAAAGGGGATATCTTCACTGTTGTGTGAGAAATTTCTATGGAAAAGATGAGAGAAGTTGAAAGACCTCTATGAAAAGAGAGGAAAAGTGAGAAATAGAAAGGAAAGAAATAATAAAAGTGGCTAAACACTATAAAAATGGAGAAGCCTTTCCTATTGAAAAAAGTAAAAGTGAAAAAATATAAATACAACCAACCAAACAAACAAAAACTAAAAAACAAGCAACAACAACAAGAACCAAAGAGGAAAAAAAAAAAGAAAAGAAAAAATGATAAAAGTAGCAATGTAAAACAATATATTTGGGTGTATACATATGTATATATATGTATGTGCATATATATATATATTATAATATACATATATAATATATACATATACATATATATACATATAATATATACATATAATATACATACATAATATATACATATATATATATATATATGGCAATATATTGCTTGGACAGGTGTTACTGTGGTTTTACAAGATGGAGAACACACACTGAATTCTTTTTTTGTATTTGATGGGGGTCAAAATCCACTCTTGAATTACAAAGGAGACTGGATTTTCTCTTCCTGACTTCTTTGACCTCAATCTGTGCCTGTTCACTTTGTCAACATTCAGTTTCTACAAGACTGAGCTCCCAAAGCTCTCACCAGACTTCCCAGGAGGCACATTAAACAGTGTCCCCTGGCAGCAAAATGGCCCTCTTAGGAAGTGCAGGGCACACTCAGTTCAGGGCAAGGATGGCCACTCAAGCTCAGCACACACTAGAGCAGTCCAGGCACTAGGACCCTGCAGGTTATTCCTTCAATGCTTTTGGTGTTCTTATAATGGTGACACTTCACCAGCAGCCAAGCTGGTGGGAGAACCACCCCACCTGGAATTCAACCCCAGCCACCTGATGTTCAAGTCTACTTACTGTTCCAGCAAGCAGCCCAGTCCAAAATTAAAATAATGCAGGACAGACCTTTCCCATCCCTAGATCTCCACAGGAGAGCTGGCCAACCAGCCAGCCTCTGCTCATACCAAGCATCTGCTTTCCATGTTGGTTTTCTTCAGCTCCAGACCTCCTGCTTGGCTCCTCAAGTCTACTACTACTTCACTGTGCCTCTGGAGTGATGCTTCTGTGCAGATTCCCCAAGCCAGAGGTGGCTGATATCCACTTTCCCCTCTTACAACAGGAGTAGCTGGCAAAAAGATGTCTCTAGTCTGCCATCTTACTCCACATCCCCATGATGTCATTTTTAACCTATGAAATTGTTAGTAATCAAAAATTGATAATTTAATAGGATTCACAAGTAATAAAAGTATATTTCTTCTTTTCCAAACTTTATTACTTTTATTTTCTTTTGGTCTCTCTTTTTCTGTCCTATTGAGATGGCTAGGACTTGAGAATGATATTGAATACATTTGTTCATAACCAGTATTCTGTTCAAAGTTTTACCATTGAGCAGAATGTTTCCTTTAAGGGTTTTTTATGTTGCTGTTGATTTTTCTATATAGTGATTAAGAAAGTTTACTTCTGGGGTGGCTCCTGTGGCTCAAAGGAGTACAGCACCAGCCCCAAATGCCGGAGATGGTGGGTTCAAACCCAGCCCTGGCCAAAAACTTCAAAAAAAAAAAAAAAAAGAAAGCTTACTTCTAATCTTATAAAATTTAAGTGAAAGACTAGTGAATTTACCTCATATAATGAGGTAATGATGTTTTTTAAAGCCATAGATATGATGAGTCATATTATTATTTGATAGTGTTAAGGTACATTCTTATACCTGGGAAAATTTAATGTAGTTAAAATAAATTATCTTCTCTATACATTGATGTCTGCAGTTTGCTCAATTTTGCATAGAAATTTCTTTCCATAAGTTCATAAGTGAGATTTTCCTGTAATTTAACTAAATTTAGTTACTACTGTTTTAGTATAAATGTTATGTCTGCCTTATAAACTAAGTATGGCATCTTCTCTATTTTCTATTGTCTGGAGCAGATTACAAAAAATTTAAATTATTTCTTCCATAATTGTGTGTAGAATACTTTGATGAAACCATTTGGGTTTGCTGCTTTCCTTGGGTAAATATTTTTAATTATAATTCCATTTATTTCATTTTTCTCCCTTCTTGAGTCAGCCATGTTAGAGATGTATCTTCAGAAATCTCTCATTTCCTTTTAATATTTTTATTAGAATTAAATTTCATAATATCTCTGTATTCTCTATTAATTTCTGCAATATTTTTGACTGTAAAATTTCTCTTTTAAAATATGCATCTTTTCTCTTTTATTCTTTATTAAATATATAACAAATGTTTCTTTTATACTCTTTTCAGAAGATAATTTTTTAACTTTATTGATCCTTTTACCCACTTCATCCTTTATTTTTATTTCATTAATTACTATTTCTATTTTATTATTTTTCTCTTCTACATATTCTGCATTTTTGGTTGTTGTTGTTTTTGTTTGTTTGGTTGGTTGGGTTTTTTTGCTTTTTGCCTTTTTTCCGAAATCCTTGAGTTGAATGGCTAACATGCATTTTAATGCTTCTTTTTTGTAAACAAAGAACTTATAACTATAAATTATTCTGTGAGGTCTACTAAGTTTATTTAGTTATTTTTTCATAATTTGTGATTTTACATATTTCTAATTATAATATATGATTACATACATTTGTTTTTTAGAAATATTTCTGATTTCCAAATGCACAACACCTTACTAGCTATCTTTTTATATTGCTTTGTAACTTGATTTCAGTGTAGTCCCATTGACTTTGGTTAGGTACTACTACTTCTTGGAAATATGCTGTGATTAGCTTCAAGTTCTTTCTTAAGGTCATATTTTACAAATTTTCAATATGGGCTTAAAATTTTTCAATATGTACTACCCAGGTGTTGGAGACTCTGTTCCATATCAACATTAATTGTATGAGCTATTCATATCATCTTAGCTTATTTTTAAAAGTTTGCTTGATATTCCATGCTGTACATACACCACAATTTCTTGAAACATTCATGGGTCAGTGGGCACTTGGGCTTCTTCCATGACTTAGCAATTATGAATTGGGCTGCAATAAATATTCTGGTACATATATCTTTGTTATAATGTGATTTTCGGTCTTCTACACCATGGAATATTATGCAGCCTTGAATAAAGATGGAGACTTTACCTCTTACATGTTTATATGGATGAAGCTAGAACATATTCTTCTTAGCAAAGTATCTCAAGAATGGAATAAAAAGTATCCAATGTACTCAGTCTTACGGTGAAACCAATTTATAGCTTTCTTATGAAAGCTATAACCCGATTATAACCTAAGAAGATGGGGAAAGGGGAGAAGGGGGGGAGGATGGGTGGAGAGAGAGTAATGGGGTGGGACCACATCCATGGTGCATCTTACAAAGGTACATGTAAAATTTACGAGGTGTAGAATATAAATGTCTTAACACAATAACTAAGAAAATGCCATGAAGGCTATGTTGACCAGTTTGATGAAAGCATTTCAAATTGTATGTAAAACCAGCACATCATACCCCATGATTGCATTAATGTACACAGCTATGATTTAATAAAAATAAATAATGTTTGATATATTAACTGCTGAAAATTATGTTAAAATAGACCACTATGACTGTAGATTTATAAATAATTGCACAGTTTTATTTAATATTTTTCATTGTATATTTGGGATTATGTTGCTAAACACATCCAAGTTCAGAATTTTTTTTATTTTGCAGTTTTTGCCTGGGGCTGGGTTTGAACCTGCCACCTCCAGCATATAGGGCCAGCGCCCTACTCCTTTGAGCCACAGGCTCTGCCCCAAGTTCAGAATTTTTATATCTTCCCAGTGTTTAAATCTTTTATCATTATACAATAACTCTATCTCTAGTAATGATATTTTGACTTTCAAGTTTTTTGTATCAATATATTTTAGAAATACCTCTAATAAGCAGCATGTAGTTTATTTATTTTTATCCAACCCAAACATTTTATCATAAGTGAGGATATATCTCATAACATTTTTCCTTCTTTCTGTCCAAGATTTTCTTTGGATTTTAGTATTTTGACTATGATGTGCCTAGGTATCATTACATTTATCCTGTGTCAGATTTGCTGAGCTTTTTGTACCTGGAAATGTGAATCTTCATGAACTTACAAAATTTCCATTAAATATGAAATTATTTGTGTTTGTTCTCTCTTTCCTTTCCTTCAGAGAAATCTAATATATGTATGATAGGCCATTCAATATTTCAATATTATCAAATCACTAAAACCTTTTTTCCCATCTTTTTTACCTTTTTTCTTCAGAATGAGTATTTTCTAATTGAGGTATTTTTAAGTTTATTGATTCATCTATCAGCTACATTCTACTCTTAATATCATCCAATGAATGATTTTGTAATCAATAGTGAATTTTTCTGTCTTAGAAATTTTTCTTTTTGTTTGTGGTTTCTATTACTCGGCTCATTTCCTAGCTTTTCATTCATTGATAGGATATTTACTTTTACATCACTGAGAAAAATTGCCAGGGCTACTATAATTTTGACCTACTAATTCTAACATCTGGGTCAGATCAGAGTGTGTGTCTGTTGATTTTTTTTTCTCTTTAGTATGAATCACATTTTAACGTTTATTTCTATGTCACACAATTTTATACTAAGTTAAAGACATTGTAAATGCTATGTGGTTAGGACTCTGGATTGTCTTACATTCCTTTGGAAATAATGATTATTGTTTGTTATATTTTAGCAGGTGATTAAACTGGTTGCAATCAAATGAAGTCTTTGTAATTCACACTACAGTTCAAATCTTAGTTCGGTTCTTATATCCTTAACTCATCTGTTGTCTGCCCTGGGCATGTGTGGTTCCGGGAACAGATTATACAAGAATGTCAGGTTCTCCTCACTGATTCTTTTCTTTTTGGAATTCTCCCCTCAATTTTTAGAAGCTACAGTTGTTTCAAACTCTGTTAGTTGCCTCTTTGGTTCACCAGTTTTCTATTAGAATTGTAACTCCCCATACTTCACTAACTCTGGCCTTCCTGTCAGTCTGAAGTCATAAAAATAAAGATATTTATGCTGTATTATTCTTTTCTTTCATGTGTGGACACCCCTTGCCTGCTTTTCTTTAGTGGAGATAGTTGGGAAGAAGGGAAATATGAAAATAGGAAGCTTAATTTAAGAGTCTAGCAAGGAGATTTTGATGCTTAGGAATAGAATAATGGAAATGGAGAGGAAAATGAGTTGACAAATGTAATATTTATAGTATAATTTCACAAATAAAACTTGAATTCTACCCAAGAGGACCTGAGAACACCAAAGTCAAAATACAGCAATGTATTCATTCAATGGATTCCATCCCTGTTTTTAATTAGTCTGTTGCCCTTTTGCCCACTTGATTATTCAGCCCTTTGGATGGCAAAAATTTAGCTACTAAAGGGGAGTGGTAGGTCAAAGTAAGAAAAAAAATGAACCCAAGCAGTTGGTAAGGAAGAAACTTTAAATTAGATAGAGTGGTCAAAGAAGGCTTCTCTGGGAAGATGACATTTGATCTGAGATTTGAAGGAAGGGCATGATTCTATTAACATTCTATTAAGGATTCAGATTACTACATCAAGATTTACCTTTGAATTTTTTCTTCTCTTTTTGTTTCTCTTTGCCTCTAAACAGCTCTTGTTTTAATCTTGTTTTAACCACCTGACCAGACTGTGTTTGTTTTAGGTTGTGGCCCAGGCAGTGTTATTCATGTGCATGAACACAGCTGGAATCTTCATCAGTTACCTGTCAGACCGGGCCCAGCGCCAAGCCTTCCTGGAGACGCGGAGGTGTGTGGAGGCCAGGCTGCGCCTGGAGACAGAGAACCAAAGACAGGTACCACTGAAAAGGCTGTGTATCCAAGTTATCACATAGACAGTCATGGAATTATATGGAGCTTTTTTTTTTTCCTCCCAAACATATCTGGACTTCTCTCAAGCATATCCAGACTTGCAAATGTTCTCTGGAAGTTTGCATAATGAGATTCTAGGTTCTAAAATAGTTATGCTAGACTTAAAGCTCCAAGTGAGTTGGGGTTATTATCTACACTCAATGAATTATTTCCCATAAGAAATAAAAAGACTATAGACACAAAGTGGTTTTCTGGCACCTCATACTTCACCCAGAATTTTAGAAGAGATATTGTATCCAGTAGATTCTAGGGCCATGTTGCCAATCCCAGAATAAGGGATATAGTAGGAAGGGCAAGTTGGATTGGGAGGTAGGCAATGATCTCTAGTTTGGAGAATTTAAATGAAGAAATTTCTTGGACTTTCTGACTGGATGGATGATATAGAGGCTTAAAAAATAGTTTTGAGCTCAGATAATATGTTTCTCTAAAATGAAATTAGCTTTCAGAGCATAAAGAGTTGCCCCTATTAACATTATTCGTATATTCAAGATCTACATATACCTTTGCTTCTGAAAACAATATTCCCAGAGGAATATCAGGAATGTGTTGAATAAATGTTCATGGGAGTGCTGGGTTTTAGAATCAAAATATATTCCAAGTTCATATACTGTTAAGAATTCTGTAATACATATATTAGTTTTGTTAGATTAGGTTCTTTGTTATAACTGTGTCTTGTTTCACATAATATAACATACTTGTTATTTTAAGCTTTATGCAATAACAGTTTGAAAAATTATAATGAAAGTAGCTGTGAAAGACTCAACATTTTCTTCGTGACTACTTTGATCAAATCATCAGGAACACATGAATGTTTGAAGTGGGTGAAGTGAGGTCTGTGTGGTAATGGATGGGCCAGACAGGTAGGGTGCAACTGCCAAGACCCACCTCCCACGACCCACCTCCCACAGCCGTATGCTATTGCCCGGAGCAAGGAGGAAACTATTGAATTCCAGATCTCTCCTTGATTTCACATAATTCAGAATAGGGAATTTATAAGTTAATATCTAAAATAATTATAGTTAGTAATTTTATTGTAGTTTCTTTCCTTAACTCTTGAAATAATTTGGAAAAATAACTTTAAGGAGGAAAGCACCTTGTACAATAAACATGAGTATCTCCTAGGACTGTGTATTATGTTTCCGTGCAAAACAGAGCAGTTGGCAGACTGGCACATAACTCTTTCCATGGGACCTGTGCCAATTCAGAGAATGCTGCCATATTAATAATTTATTCAACTGTTCCTGATGCTTTATCACAACAAGAGCTGCAGTTGTGGGTGAATTCTCTGGAACGCCTCTTATTTTAGTGTTTATGAAATATTGGAGATGCTGAGAATTACTGCCTTACCTCGTCCATTAGACATTACTTCCTTTCCCATCCTTTAAGTTGGGGCTCTTAGAGTCACTTTGACTTAGTCATGTGACACGTGGAAAGATCTTCCACCATCCTCCTTAATCTTTATGTTTTTAAACTTGGTAGATGAAGAAAGAAAATAATATACACAGATGAGAACAGTTGATTACTAGAATGTGGTTAAATGACTATTAGGGGTTGTGCCATGGCACTTATTACTTCCAAGTTCAGCTACTTAGGCCACTTAACTCTCAGCTCCAGTTTCCTCAGCTTACATGGGGAATACCTTTCTCTTCAGCCTTACATTTGCCTCGAATGAAATAATGTATATGAAACAATACAAAATTATAAGTCAGCCTCATTTTTTTTCCTTGATAAAATATAAGCAAAGACTATTTTTTGTGGAAGGCTCTTTGTTCTCAGGATTGGGTAAAATATGTTGTAGGCTTCTTATATTCTTATGTTCACAACTAGGGTAAAGTATTTCTGGCATATTGACCATCCTTCCAACACCCAAGGGCAGCAGCTGAGATAGTGTTACTTTCCATTGGTATTTGATCTCTGCTTCGAGTTTCCATTATCCCTGAGAACTTCCTCAGTGGTAGATGGGCAGTGGATTGTAGCAGAAAAGACATAGGCTTTAAATGAGACTGCCCTGGATTTTGAAATCTTTGTTTAGATACTATTTTAGGGAGTTTCAGCAACCTCTGAGTCTTAGTTTCCTCATCTATAGTAAGGGGCTATTCACGCCTTTCATGAAAAGTCTCCTTAGTGGTTAGAATTGTTGCATGCAATGCCCTTGCAACCCAGCAAGAGTTTGTTTTAGCATTATTATTTATTATATGTATTGATTTATATGAGTCAGTCAACATAGTTCAGTTCCAAGAACACTCACTTGAGACTGCATTATGGATTGGCTTGTCTTCGTTGAAATAACTGAGGGTAATTTATATGGAGGTAAATCAGGATAGTGGTACTCCTTAAGTATACAGCAACCAGAACTCATCATTAAGTTCCATCCATATCTTTTAAAATATCATGTGTCCTTAACAAATTCATTCCCATGTGCCTCTTATCAGAGCTAATTAAAGTGTTATAACTGTTAAAAATTCTATACCCTGTAAAGGAGACTCTGTAAGTGCCTAAGTGACAACAGAAAGTTTTTCTTGAATAATTATCTAAAAAAAAAAAAATAATAATAACATTTTTTTGCAATTATAAATGTACAATTAAAGAAATCATATTTTACAAAAATGGTCAAGTTTTGTAGGATTCTTGAAGCACTTGTTTCTCTTGCAGTAGTTTAGGAAGAAAGTATTTAAATGACTTAATTTATTTAACCATGAATTAATTTGCTTTTTGAAGGTCTTGTATGTGCTTGGAGCCCTGCTGGGCATTAGGAATGTAGGGGTAACTAAGGATCAGTTCCTGGCCTTAAAGAGTTTACCAGGTATGGAAGGAGACAGACTACTACACAGACACAGAAATAGTGTACGTGTCAAAGCTAAACTGAAGGCTTACAGAAGGCTACCTAGAAGGGTTGCCTGAGTGCTCATGTAGATAGGGTTTAACTCAGTGGAAGAGCAGCAGAGAGTACCAGATAAAGGGTAAAAAGAGTAAAAAACACATTAAAACATCTAACCATCTTCTCTTTTTTTTTTTTTTTGAGACAGTGTCTCACTCTATTGCTCAGACAAGAGGGCCATGTCAGCCTAGTTCATAGCAACATCAAACTCCGGGGCTCTAGTGATCCTTTTGCCTTTGTGTCCCAAGTAGCTGGAACTACAGACTCCCACCATAACACCTGACTATTTTTTTTTCTATTTTTAGTAGAGATGAGGTCTCACTCTTGCTTAGGTTGGTTTTGAACTCTTGAGGTCAAGGGATCCAACCACCTTAGCCTCCTAGAATGCTAGGATTATAGGCGCGAGCATTTGCCCAGCCATATGTAAACATCTTGAAAGAAGAAAACTGTATTAAAATTGTAGTACTTCAGTCACGTTTGACTCCTGCAATTACAAGAGATATAAGATACAACATGCAAGATAACAAACATTGCTGGCATGCATCATTATAACTTTAATACCATTTCTCCTTTCTTAAAATGTGTATACCTTTTTTGGCACCCTCCATATACATATCTATTTAAGGATAGTAATGCTAAGCTGTACCATTTTGCTGATACCCTCCAGCAAATTGTACACATCTTCAGTGGGACACTACTACTTCCATTCAATAACAAGTAGATATTTAGTGTTACCTGTTCAAAGTGCTGTGTACACCAAAGTGAAGGACATCTATTACAGATCTCTATCATGTCATGCCACATGAGAGCTCTATCATTGTGTAGCTGTTTGTTGGGATGAACTGTGAACCCCTGAAATATTCCCTGGCTCGTTCACTCCACTATATTATCCAATCTAACATTGCCTGAAAACCAGTGTGGAAAATATTGCTATAAAAGGACCAGGATCATGAATATTGATGATGGTTACTAATTGTTTTTCTAAAGAGAAATTGTCAAGCAGTAAAGGGTACATGAACCAGCTTCTTCCTGCTTGGTGGGTCCCATAGCATAACAAGATGCTTGAGGTCCTAGGACACAAACTGGTTTCTCAGATAATCTGCAGTTTCATGCACAGTTTTTGAGGTCAAGAGCAATCAGGCAGCAGAGACCTGCAAATGTTAAAACGCTTTGCTCAGTCTCTCCTAAGCTAAGTTTTTAATGACGTTTTTTGAAAGCGACTGTCAACTTTACAACATCTTGCTTTTTAGTAGCTGTCACAATGTCGGGAAGACAGACCGTATTGAAGGGTTCCAATGCTAACAATTTTAATTTAGATAATTAGTTGGAAGAGATTGAACACATAGCAGCCCCTTCCTTCTGGAATTGCAATTAGCATGGAACATAATCATCCCCTGTCTTACGTCTTGGTCTCCAGCTTCTCTTCCTCCAATCTGTATTCTCTTCCCAAAGTCTGGCCTGGTTCAGGACCCATATAAAGGGTAAAAAAGAGTAAAAACACATTAAAACATCTAACCATCTTTTTTTTAAGTGTAGGGTTTAAGAGCAAATCTTTCAGAAAGCAGAAGTAAGGCTGAACAGTTTCTACCCCAAGGCAGAGTATGTGCTCAAGGGATATTAGACCAGATGCTATGATGATGATGAGATTGCTGTCACTCATCTCTACAGGAAAACCCTCCAGTGGTCACGTTCCTTCCAAGATAAAAATCTAGGCCCCCATGCATGGCCCAGCAGGAAAGAACCCCTGTTCTCTCTCCAGATTCTTCCCTACCCCTCCCCTCTGAGGCTGTACCAGGTGACCACCAGCTCCCTGAACTGGCTTTTCACCAGCTTGGGCCATGTGGTACATTCAGCCTGGAAAGTCCCCCCAGTGTGTCTCTCCCCTTCTGCCTCAGCATCTCTTCCCCCATGAGGCTTGCTTCTGCCTTGCAGGCAAAGCTGAAAGGCTTTTCTTGTGCTCCCAGCATGCCTTGAAAGTTAAGTCTGTTACAGAATGCGTCAAGCTTTATGAGATTTACTAACCTGCATTTCTCTCTCTCCCCAATCACTAACGACTAGTTAAAGGCAGCTATTCTATCTAATTCATCTGATTCTTTGGTATTTATCTAGCATAGTGGCTGAAATATAGGATTTTCTGATTAATGTTTATTTAACTGAGTTATATTGAATTCAAACTTTGGCAGCGGGCCTGTCTTCCATCCATCTGAATGCTGTAATAACTCTCCTGTGTAAAAGTAAAGACACCTGTGCCCATGGTGACCCCCATTAAAACCGTAGTGGGGATATCACTCTTACCCCATTCAGGGGAGAGTGGGCCAGGCTTCATATACATCCTAAACAGATATGCTAGGGGAATTTTCCATCTGGAAGCTACATCTTGACGCATCTCTCTTTGGGGAGTTAGATTCTAACTATTGTAGTTTTTGTAATCCCACTTCTCACAAATGATCCAAATGGCTCTTATTTATTTTAAATATTAAAATGAATTAATTGTTTTTCTTTCAGCTTGGAGAATTGCATAAATCTCCTTATGGTAATCATGGCATTTCGAGGTGTCTCAGAAGCTCTGGGGGCACTTGAATAAAGTTTCTGCAGATGCCATATGTTGCAGCAGCAGGAAGGTTATTTTTAAATGTGGCAGATGTTTTAGCAGTATTAAAGCAATTTTGTGAGACTTAAGTATCTTTGTTAGATAATATCGGTGTACACTGGTTGTTTGGACAATAGAGAAAGTTGAGCTTCCTCCTCAGTTCTGAGTTGGTTGACTTGATTCATGTCGGTGCCTTACAGTATCTAGTAGAGTTTTTTTACAGATAGAGTTAAGTAATAAGGCAGAGCTCTGTCATTTGTTCATTCATTCATTCATTCATTCATTCAAGGAAGAATCAAGGCTGACCTGAAAGTAGCAGAACCTCAGAATATTTGTTCTTTCTACTCCATCTAGATGGGTATTTGCATCATACTCCAAAAGCCTACTTGGCCTCCTACCATCAAGTCATTTCTCTGCTATTCTCCATCTCATACATTCAAGGCCATTCATGGACCACTCAAGCATGTTCACTCTTGTCTATTATTAAAGTATTTCATTTTTATTATTCTTTACTTTGTCCTGGAATATCCACTGCTTCCCACACATTCTTCCTACCTTACTACATTCATGCCTTTCTTTCTACCTTTCTCCCTACCTGGTGTAACCTTCCTTTCATCCCTCAACCTTATCTACCCTTCAAAGCTCTGCTCAAATGTCACTTTCTCCACAAAGACTCTCTCAGATGTCCCCAGCTGTGAACTCCATGAGAGTTTCATTTGTACATTTATTTATGGAATTAATATGTTTCTATATTCTGCTCTGCCTCTGCCTTATTTTTGCTTCTACATTATGGACTCTTTGAGATTGGTTATATTAATTTGTGTTTAATGTGGGTTCCTTACAATAGCTATAGATGCACAAAGTGGAAAAACCCAAGCTGGGAAGAAAAACGGAGACAATAAACACATAATGGCTATGCCTAAATGTGTTTCCCAAATATTGTTTCACCCAGAAATATTTGTGAATATGGGGATTTGGTAAATACTCTGCTCTTGCAATCTGATCTTTGGGGTCCTTGTCTTCCAAAACCAAGAGCCTAATCTCTGCTTGACAGTTATATTTGTTTAACTTCTTCCTTCTATCAGTCTAACATTATCTTCTATTATTCCTTTACAGAAATGGCTTCAGCCTAGGTAGAGTGTTGCCTGAGCAAACTTTTAGAAATTAAATTTCATCTAACGGCATCTTATCGATCTTCTTACTTCTGCAAGCTTCCATTTCTCTGTGTTCCATTTCTTTCTTTTTTTTCACAGTTTCATTCTCATTGTTTTCATATATTCTTAGATGGAGAAAGTAAAACATTGTTCTGATTACCATCCCCCCCCCAACATATAATATTCTACAACTATACTGTCCAACACAGGAACACTGCCTGTGATGGTGAAAACCTTCTGCACCTGGGTTATCCAAAAGCCTCTTCCACTTCATGAAGTGCAGTCAGTGTGAATGAGGGATTAAATTTTTAATTTTCAGAATTTTAATTGATTTAAATTTAGCTATAAATAGCCTGGGTGAATTGAAGAAAATGGTTGTGATGCAAAGTCTTGAAAGTTTACATCTATTTTGGGCTCTACTCTGTAGAACAGTCCAAAATAAATAAATAAATACCAAAAAAAAGGGAAAGATGATCTTTGGCCCAAACTTAACATTAAAAAATTGGCTAGGTGTCCACCAAAACCTGTGTAGAGAGGTGATATCATACAACAGAAACACGGCTGCTGGGAGCCCTTCCCTGACTGAGAGGTGGGTGATTCCAGAGATGAGTGGCAGATGCCCAGCAGGGTCCTCCAGTCTGGGAAGTTTTCTGCCAGTTTCCCTGGTCTTCTAATCACCAACAGCCTCCTCTCATCCTTGGCCTTCACAGCACAGGCACTGCCCACTCATCCTCCCACCCCCGTCCTTGAAGCTTTCTCTTCCCTGAATTCATGACAGGCTCTTGGTTGTCCCGCCTGTCTTCCTATTTCCCCCTCCTGACCCCAAAGTGTAGGCATTCCTCACCAGCCTCTCCCTGACCCATGCTTCTCTGTTCCTCTCTTGCCTCTCTTTGGGTGATTTATTGACTTCAACCACCACTTCTGATTGGTCTCTTGTCTCTATGTTCTTCTCTGAGCTGTAGATGTTCATCACCAGCCTCCTGCTAGACAGTTTCACCTGCTTGCCCCCAGGGACCTCCAGCTTAGCCTGTTCCTGATTCTCTCCCCTGCAAAGTATTCTTTCTCTAAGCCACATCCTTGAACTTGATCTGTCCCCAGCAACTGTGGTACCTACTATCTCCCCCACATATATCTGAGCTGTCCCTATATATTTCTTTTACTAGTACTGTACAACTTAAGCCCCCTCACAAAATAGCTTTCTAACTGGTTTAACAAGTTTCCTAACCAGTGTGAAATACTCTACCCACCCAGAACACCTTGAAAGTCTGCTTGTATATTTTCCTTTTCCCCATTTCACTTATAATCTATGAAATAGGCAACTCTACTAACCTACTAGTTTTCATATTACTGTATGGGGCATGGCGCCAAAGCCACCATTTTTTCTCACCTATTCATATCACTTTCTGTCTTCTGTTGAGATGGTTAGGAAGGTAACTGTCCTTGCTTCTCCAGAGAATAGGATTTATGTGTTAAAGGTCATTATGTATTAATTGCCCAGGACTCTTTGTGTGACAAGAATATTGCTCCTCTCTTCCTAAGAGGATGCCCACCCATGCAGGCAGCTCTC
This sequence comes from Otolemur garnettii, assembly GCF_000181295.1. Lineage (NCBI taxonomy): Eukaryota > Metazoa > Chordata > Mammalia > Primates > Galagidae > Otolemur > Otolemur garnettii. Next base: position 526,195 of record NW_003852399.1, read on the forward strand.
CTCTCTGCAGGCTGCCCACCCATGCAAGCAGGTGTTCACTCTTCAGGGAGCCCACCTATGCAGGCTGTTGACTTCTCTGTAGTGACCCCACCCATGCAGGCTATTGACTTCTCTGTAGTGACTCCACCCATCCTCCAGGCTATTGACTTCTCTGCAGGGAGCCCACCCATGCAGACTGTTGCCCCCTCTGCAGGGATCTCACCTATGTAGGCTGCTGTCCCCTTTGCAGGGATCCCACCCATGCAGGCTGCTGCTGTCCACTCTTCAGGGAGCCCACCCATGCAGACTGCTGTCCCCATTGCAGGGTGCCCAGCCATTCACGCTGCTGTCCACTCTTCAGGGAGCCCACCCGTGCAGACTGTTGACTTCTCTTCAGGGAGCCCACCCATGCAGGCTGCTGTCCACTCTTCAGGGAGCCCATCCATACAGACTGCTGTCCCCTCTGCAGGGAGCCCACTCATGTAGGCTATTGACTTCTCTTCAGGGAGTCCACTAGTGTAGTGGACTCATAGTGGCTCAGCATCTCTGCATCTGCCTAGAGAACTATGGCTAGTGTAGAAAGGAGGAATAGGAGGCCCACATCCACTTACTTTACAACGAAGTTCCCAATCCTTTGCCAGTGCATAGACATTTTCTTTTTTGCTCATCACCTTTCATTTGTGTTTGTGTGTTTAATGCGTGGCCCAAGACAACTTTTCAATAAGAACTCATAGCCAGCCATGGCCCACACTTGGATACCCCATCTGTCTACCTGCCATATCTATTTCTCACCTGGTACATTTTTAAGGTGAGGACTGAAACTCACATTTCAAAACCTTAGCACAGAGAACATTATACCTGTGAGGATCATCACCTTGGTGCCCAATTTTGACTACAGAAGACCTCACACTGAAATTCCTGATTGCTACTGCCCACAGAATATGAACCCTAAATTACATTTGCCTCATATTACAGTCCATATCCTACCCAACTCCAGGCTGACTTTCCAATCATGCCACTTGCTACCTCCCTCCTTGTTCTCCAACCTCCATCCAAACCAGCAAACATGGCCCACATGTGTACCCTTGATTCTTTCTTAGCCATTCTACATCTGTCTTCTAGATCTAATCTCCACCTTTCTCTGCCTAGAAGTTAGAAAGTCTCTCCTCTGTCCAATAGGGTGGCCACTAGCCCAGGTGGTGATTGAGCACCTGTGATGTGGCTAGTCTAAAATGAGATGTGCTTTGGGTGTAAAATACATACCCTATTTCAAAGACAATATAAAAAATAAGGAATACAAAATACCTCATAATAACGTTTTAATACTGATTGTACACCATTTACACATTGAAATATTTGGGGTATATTTGATTAACCAGAATATACTATTAAAAGGAACTTCAATTGTTTTTTGCCTAGTTTTTTAATGGGAGTGCTAGAAAATTTGAAATTCTGTCTGTAGCTCACATGATATTTCTACTGGCCAGTACTGACATAGATGCTTGTCCCATTTCTATTTCTAACTTGCTGGTGTGACTGAGCAAGTTGTTGAACCACTTTGTGTGTGAGTTTCCTCATCTCCCAATTAGAAATGATAATTCCTGCCCTACCCCACGGGGGTGTTCTGACAGACAAATAACATAATGCCTAAAAAGGTGTTATTTCAACTGTAAAGAACTCTACAAATATTAGGGCTATTTCTGTGAAAATATCACCAACGCCCCAGTCTGATGCTCAGATGTCCCTCCTTGAAGAAGCCTCCTTTAATGTTTCCAGCCATAAGTTATTTCCTTTTCCTTGGCACTTAGAAATTCTTAGTTAACATGAGTTTTTCATTCTGCCTCAGATCAAGAATAGCCCCATGGCTCCCTCCAGCTGCCAGGAAGGTTTTGAGCAGTAAGCACAGTCCCAGTGTCAATGGCCTTTGATCTATCTATAACAGCTGACTTCGCTCAGAGGACTATGTTTACCCTGTGTGGGCGGGACACCGACTCTTGCATTCCATCTGGCTGCCTGGTTCTTTGCAATCTTTCCAGCATATTATGTACATTTCGTGGCATGAAAATGTGGCTTGGAAGAAGAATAAACCTGGATTTGATTCTTAGTTCTAACCCCATACCTGAGTGACCTTGTTATACCATTTAAACTCCCTGAACCTGAGATCCTTTGTCTGTCAAAGATGATAATCCCTACCTCTCCAGGTTGCTGTGAGGAAGCAAAGCAATGCAGAGGGTACCACAAAATTGTAATACCCGATATATGTATATCAACAGCATCCTTTCCGATTCACCTGTGCAGGTTTCAACTTGCGCGGCTTATCTGTGTTTCTGCGAGCGCTTCATTTGTTTCCATCCACGTGGATTTTACATTTCTTGATTTTTATCTTTTACAACACTTTCATAATGACTCTGCCTATCCATCACATTTGTTAACATGCACATTATACCTTGTACCTCTTGTAATTACAGAAGTCAAATGTGACCTGAGTAGTAACGAATTTAATACAGTTTTTTCTTTTATTAAAATGTGTGCACATTTTCAGTACCCTTTGTATTTAAAAAGCACCTGACCCATTGGGATCTCAATAGATGAGAGTTGGGGGTCATAACTGATCCTTAAACTATTGGACCACTTGGGCCATATCCTGGAGTAGAAGATATTCTCATTCTAGTAACAATATTTTTTCTTCTTGTTTATTTGTGTTCATATTCAGATTTGGCATCCTTGAATAGTACTAATTTTAAATACTATCCCTGATTAAAAAGAGGCCACCTCCTCATGCTCATTTGCATACAATTGACATTTCCAGAGGCTATTCAGAAAGAAGACACCAATCAGTCATCAGTGCCCTCAACCCATTTGATCCAGCCTGCAGAAGCTGAGGAAGAGCCAAGGGGGCATGTGAGGGCTCTTTAGCTCCTAAGTCTGTGCAGACAATTTTAACTAAAGAAACTGAAACTGGAAACCTAATACAGCCCAACTATAAAAGGCCAAAGACAGGCTCTGTCTTCTGATACAGTTGAAGGTACATTTCACCAGTGATAGTAGACTAGAACAGGAGAAAACTAAAATAAGTATTTTTTTAAGAAATAGCTCATTTTTATTTATTTATTTTTTGGTCTAGGGATTATTTTAATTTATTTTATTTTTATTGTTAAATCATGTTTGTGCACATTAATACTATCATGGGGTACAGTGTATAAAATAACTTATTTTCGTAGGATTTGAGTGAGAAACTTATCCAGGTCATTCTCCTGGATTCTGGTGGCTGCCATCAGTCCTCAAGGATGCATTTTTCCAACCTCTGCCTCTGTCTTCAAGTGGCCTTTGCTCCAGTGTCCCTGGATCCTATGTCTGGGTTTCTCTGTAGTTTCTCCTCTTATAAGGACACCAGCCACATCGAATCAGAGCCCACCTTAATCCAGTATGAGTTCACCTTAACCTGAGTACGTCTGAAAAAATCCTATTTCCAAATAAGCCACATTCTGAGTTTTGGGGGGAATATGAATTTGGGGGGATCCCACTCAATCCAGTATAGAAGTCAAAGAGATGGCTTAAGCAGATTTGGATTTTGGATCCCTATAATTGGGAAAACAAAGTTGTGTCCAGATCTGAGCTCTGAAACTGTGGAAAAAATACACTTCTATTGTTTTAAGCCACCAAATTCTGTGGTAATTTGTCATAGCAACTCTAGGAAACCAATGCAACTTTCCATTGTCTTAAAATGAAATCTGATCTGTTTCTTACCTCTCCCTCCAGTACCTGTATGGACTTAACAATGACCAGTCCTTATATAGAAGTTACTATGTGTAAGGGGCTGTATTTTACTACAAGGAGAATGAGAGCCGAAGACCCCATTCTTGGCAAGGGAAAGTACCCCCAGAAAAGAGGGAAAACAGAGAAATAAGCTGAGCAAGGTAGAATAAAAACAATTTAGCTCGCTTACTTTTAAAGTGACAATTGAATTACTTGTCTGGGCAGTTTCTGCTTTTACTGGAAACCTGGCATGTAAGGGATAGAGCTTGCAAGCACCCCTGCTGCATCTGTCAGCACTCTGAAGAACAAAGGCCTGGGAAGGAAGATTAACCAGGCTGACCCCAGCCCAGTTAACAGCCAACCACCTTCCAGAAGCAAATACCCATTGTGGAGGATTTGTATAAGAGCCAGGGCAGAGATCAAGGGAACAGCTTGAACCCTGAGGTATGGGCAGGAGGGCTCATACCCTAACCATGGAGGGAAACACCTCCAGGTGTAGATAATGGGAAAATTCCTCTTTTCCACCAATTCTTCAGAGGAGCCTGATGCTGTCAGGGTGTCTGCTACACAGAGAAACTAGAGGAGTTTAACGTCCCCCCAAGGGATCTGTGTACATGACCACAAACAGGAGGCTGCCCCCACACAAGGCTCAGGTTCCAGATTTCTGAAGTCTCCACAGACCCTTAAAGTTAATGATTATAGACAGAATAAGAACTAGCACGCATATTCACAGAAATTACTGACGTTTTTGTTCCCTTCCTCAGCTTATCCCCTTGACTAAATAAGAAAATAGCCTTCAATAAAAGCTGAGTGGAACAAGCACTCAGAGCCACTTGCTGAAGCCCCACAAGCTTGCGGTGGACCCATATGCCCACTCTTCAAAGCTCTCTTCTGTGTGTCCCGTTTCTTTATCTCTTGCCACTTTTACTTTCATTATTCCCAGCCCATCACCACTGTTTCCACAGGTCTTAAAGCACCCTGCCCCCAGGGCAGGACCCCAGCACTTTATGTACTTTATTTCATTGAATCCTCAGAGAACCCCTCTGAGGTGAGTGATACTTTTATTTCCATTTTATAGTTGAGGATGTCAAGAAACAGAAAGGCTAAAGAACATGTAGTAAGCTGCAGAGTTGCTGCTCAGACCTAGACAGTCTTGCTCCAAGACCCATCAAACTATTCTGCCATGATATCCATCACCGTGTGATACACTTCACAGCCTGTGCCTCCTCTCATACCCTTCCCTCCCTCTGGAGCAAAAAACTGAAGTCACATCAATCTCACATCAATATGTTAATAAGAACATACTGCCTCCCATTACTAACTATCCAGGGCCAGGCATGCAAATGTCACAACAGGCCTGTGATGTAATCTGTGGGAATGCACACGGAGATGTGGGGAAATCAGGGGAGTTGTCCTTCTTTGTCATTTTAGATTAATATATGGGCACATATATTAATGGTTATATTGATTGCATTGTTGGGTAATGTACCAGCCGTAATTGAGCCTTTCACCCAACAATTGTGCCATATACCCCTACATTGCACCCCTTGAGTGAGAATTTACAAAAGCCCCTCCTTCCTCCCCCTTTCCTCTCCTCCCTCCTACCCTCCTTCTGGAATTTAACTGTGTTGTACCCCTTGAGTGAGAATTTATCAAACCCCCTCCTTCCTTCCCCTTTCCTCTCCCTCCTCCCTCATACCCCCCTTCTGGAATTTAATTGTGTTGTAGTTGGTCATCTACTAGTTTCTTATTAGTATTGAGTACACAGGATGCTTGCTTTTCCATTCTTGGGATACTTTACTTAGGAGAATGTTCTTAATATAGGGAAAAAGTATAGTTCAATATACACTGAAGCTGCCCAGAGAAGGAGATGCATTGGCTCATGGAGGCGCCAGCTCCCGGTGAAGACTCCCACCCACAATGATACAACCTGACTGGACAGAGGATAGTGGGTTCATTGGGAAGTTCTCTTCTCAGACAGAGTTTTATGCCCTTTTAACTCTTCTCAACTATTCTAAAGACTCCAGCCCCCTCTCTACCTGCCCACCAAGTGCAGGAAGCTGCTAATAACCACAAAAGATCATTTTTCCCGAGGTGATCAGTCCTCTTCAAGCAGCTTTGGACCTATCTGAGTCCTATTCAGGCTTCAGGCATAGCTTGTTCCAGGGACCATTCAGTGTACTTATTTGATTTCACTTAATTATTCAGAACTCAGTGAAGTCACTGAAATCCAATTAAAATTCTACATTAGTTGACTTTTTCTTAGAGCCCAGAATCGTCTTCAAAGCTTTTATAACACCAAGAAGTATAGTATCAATATCCAATTACATTAGTGCATTATAGACCACATACTGTGGCCCAAACCCCAAGTTAGGTACCAAAAATAAAGATAGGAGGAGACTGTTAAATAGAACTTTTCAGAATGAACTGCAGGTTGGTAAGCTTGGCACTTGTCAACTTAGTCTTAGAGTTATAGGTGGCATGTCTTATCTCCTTCACTAGATTACAAGTTCCTTGATCCATGGAGAATTGTGGTTTTCCTCTCATATTTATCTGGTGTTTAAACAGTAACATTATATGAGTAAAATAATGATTGCATTAAGAAGCATTTCCTATGAGGCTTTCCCCCCAAATATGTATTATCAACAAATATCAAAGCACATCAGGCAGTATCAGTTTCCTTTCTTCTTTAGCCAGTTGGATACTAGATTCTGCAGACATTTTCACAGACAACAGAAGATATTCTTGTTGAAGTCTACATTTTGTCAACTCCTGTTTCTTCATTCCCATTGTAAATAGAGTTTGCAATTTAGAATCACCATATGTACATACTTCATCTTTATACCTCCTAACTCACCAGCGTTTCAAAGTATTTTAGTTTCCACATCTATTATTCTAGTCCCTCTTTGGAATATGCAAGAGACATGTGGTGCCTTCTATGGTAATACCCTTAATATTTTATTGCAGTCATTTCTGGTCTTTCAGACAACTAGATTGTGAGCCCAACGAAGGCAGAATGAACTTGACCAATGTTCTTCCCCAATGCAGAGCACAATGTCTGCCACTAATTCATTCCTTACTTCATTTTTACTAAGTAACAGTTTATCTCATGGATGAATGAGTAGTGAATGATACTTAATACTAGATTGTACAAAATCATAGAAACATTATGACTCAAGGGTCAGACCCAGGTGAGCCACTGCACCTGAGGAATAGATGAACTCTAAGTCAGGCTTCATCGCAGGTCTTACTCTATAGAATTCATTAACTGAGGCAGACACCTGAGTTCAATACAAGCCATGCCAATTACTTGCTCTGTGTGTTAGGACAAACACCTAACCTCTCTGTGTCTCAGTTTTCACATCTGTGAAGCAATGAAATAAATGTCTCTATATCACCAGTTGTTATGAGGATGAAATTGGACAATTCATACACAAAGCTCAACCCATAAGTGCCCAGTCATCTCTTGTTGGTAGCAGTGGTCTCCATATTTATTGTTACTCTCTCTTAGGCATTTTCTTTAATCGTGAAATAATGCATTACACAGAAAAAAGAAATCTTCAGACTACCAGATACTGAACTGATTGAAAACAAATATAGGGGAAAATCAAAATGAGGCCTTTGGAGTGTGAAAATATGGAATGCATGAGTACCGCATGTATTGTCTAGTTAAGCTCTGATGATTATGATAGTTTGTGCTTTTCAAGTGTAAATGAGAAGGGTTTGGTTGATAATTGCTTTTCTCATGAACAGAAAATTGACACAAGTGCACAAACACTAGAGTGAAAAACGATGACTCAGCTTATTAGCAGTTGGTTTTACAGGCTCAAAGGAGGGGGTTGAGGACACCACATGCTCACACCTGACCTGGGCAATTTCTCCAGGCTATTTGTGAAGGTGCAGAAGCAAAGGGGCCAAGGCTTCCAGCCTCTGACCAACCTCTTTTTTGGAACAGTGACCTTGACAGTCTTGCTTTCTTGCCAGTTGAGATTGAGAAGAAGAAATATGGGGCTTGGGGGTCCTGCATGACAAGACAGGCTGACCTTGAGCTGGGTACTCTCTGAGCATCAGTTTCTTCAACTGTGAGACAATTTTAATAATTCCTACTTCATAAGGATGTTTTGGCAATGAAATGGGCTATGTCTAAAGATAATTTTTAAGTGCTATAAACACACTGCAGACATAGATTATTTTTTTGAAATGTATTTGGGAAGGATGTACAATCTTCTGAGAATGCTGCAAGCAAAGGGCTTCTTGTTTGAATTTTAATCGAGCTTTCAGTCTCCAAAGCAGCCATTCTAATTGCTATTAAAATACAATGTTCTTAAACAAATATGAAAAGCTTAGCTCCACATCGAGATAAAAATTCAACATTCTAAAAATTTCAGTTGATGATTATATTAAATATGTATCAATGAATTAGAAAAGGTATCAGAATGATGACAACTAAATTAGAAACTAAAAATTCACTGTGCTACTGAAACAGCGTTCAAATTGCCTCTGAAACACATATAATGGCATCATGAAAATCAAGTATCTATGGAAACAGCTGCCTGTTAATATTTGAAACAGGTGATAATTTCTTTTATCTGTCCACATGCAGCTAAAAGTTAAGTAGTTCTCCAAAGTGTCAGCATCTTCCAACATTTGCAATAATGAAATATAGTTTGCATTTTCAGAACTGTATTTACTGTGAAGCTAACGAAGGTTATGCTTCAAGTCCCTCATTGGCAAAGCTCATTCCAGGACCTTAGAGGGCCCCAAGCAAGTTAAATAGTTATGATTTTATCAGTTTTTCTTGAAGAGGATTCTCCTATTCTGCACCCAATTTATTTAAGTTTCAGGACCCACAAAACTTGGATCAGGCCACTACCCTTACAGTAGACAGAATGTTCTCAACCCCATACAATTTCAGAACCAAACTCTTCACCATGTAAAGACCCATGTGGTTGCCTCTCCTCAGACATAAATGCCGGGTTGAAATGTGACATGTTCTGCATGTTTGTACAAATATTCCAGGAGGGGAATTTATAATGTAGAGATCTTTTCCATAGTAGCATACCCAGTTGCCCAAAAGATATGTGTCTTCTTAGCATATTGAAGCACGATTCTGGTAGCTTTTATAACATTAACCCTGCCCCCCTCACCAATTATAGCATGCATATTAGGAGATTTTGATGTCACCTTAGTATGAAGAGAATTTTTCAGAATTGGGAACATAGCTGGGATTTGTCTGATAGCTAACAGAAAGGGACTGAGAATTTCTGTGACTTCTGATCTTTGAATGTTAGACTGGAAAAATGTCTGAGAGGATCTTAATAGTATTTATAGGCAACTTAATTGCTGCTCTGACAGCAAAGTCAGATCTGGGCGAAGAGTGTAACTATATTAACTACATGCTTCAGCTCTTCTGTCTGTTAAATTGGAGTAATCCAGGCTGCCTTGTTGAAGCTTTGTGAGACTGATGTGAAATAAGTGCTTACGGCTTGACGAAGTGAGAGACTGGTCTCATCAAGTTCCCCTTCCCCACCCCTGTGTCGCTCCTAGTGTCCCCAGGGTTTAGATTCTTGCTTCTATGATGGGATGTGCTTGCACCTGCCTTCCTCACAGTCCGTGTGCTCCTCAGGACAGAGTCACTTTCAGCATCCAGCAATATGCTCAGAGTCTGCCATATATCGGCACAATTACTGTTTACTGAAGGAAATTGAATTAAATAGACAAATAGAGTCAAATATGCATGCTCTTCGGGTATGCAATGGAAGGCGGTGAAATGTGTAGTGCAATATTTGCAAATACGTAAACAGGAGGGTGTACATTATTTCCGAGGGACTGATGAATTTTAAAAAGGATTTTTGAGAGTGTGGATAAAATTATAAAATCCCTGCCTTCTCCTCTCCCCTCTGCATTGTTCTTGTCCACTGGCCGTGGAGGTGGGTGAAATGCTGGTCTATGCTCCTTTTCTAGACCTTGTAAACAGCTTCCCATTTGCTGTACAGGTCGGGGATCAGAAAACCACCACAGTCACAGCTGTTAGCTCCAAAGCAGCGTCGCCTTCTACATCCCCCCGACAGAACAGGGCCAATGGCCACCTTCTGGACAGCCCCAAAACTCACGAATGGACAGTGGTGTGCTGCTGTTTAAAAACCCAGTATCTCCATAACTGTGGTTGCTAGAAACAAAAAGAAAAAAAAAAAAGCTGGGAAATAGGCTCTGTCTACCTTCACATTTTAAATCTTATAGGGATGTATCTAATTGGCAAAACCCAATCACAGCCAGAGTTTCGAGGAATTGGGGAAATAGAATCATTGGCTTTCAAGTCTCTCCAATTCAGAAAGGGACACTCATAGCCTTTTTACTTTTTCAACTGCCACTCCTTGTAAGTTCCTTTTACATGATGACCTAGTTTACAAAGGCATATACAGGTATACATAAAACAAATTAAATATTCACAAAACAGTACTTCCCTTTATAGTCATTGCAAGCTGACGTTTTTTGTTGTTTTTGTTTTTGTTTTTGTTTTTTTATTGAATGGTAACTATGTACATTAATGCACTTCTGGGGTACAGTGTGGGGTTTTCACACACAATCCAAAACACTTCCATCAAACTGGTTAACATAGCCTTCATGTCATTTTCTTAGTTATTGTGTTAAAACATTCATATTCTACTCTTAGAAAGATTCACTTGTACCCTTGTAAGATAAACCTCAGAAGTGATCCCTTCAATCCCACTCCCTCCACCCACTCCCTCTCCCTCCCCCCTCCCCGTATTCTTAGGCTATTAGGTTATAGCATTAATATAAAAGGTTTAAATTAATTTCATAATAGGGGTGTGTACATTGGATACTTTTTCTTCCATTCCTGTGATACTTTGCTAAGAAGAACATTTTCCAGCTCCATCCATGTGAACATGAAGAACGTAAAGGCTCCATCTTTCTTTATGGCTGCATAGTATTCCATGGTGTACATATACCACAGTTTGTTGATCCATTTGTGGATTGATGGGCACTTGGGCTTCTTCCATGACCTGGCAATTATGAATTGGGCTGCAATAAACATTCTGATACAAATATCTTTGTTGTAATGCAATTTTTGGTCATCTGGGAATATACCTAATAAAGGAATTGCAGGGTCAAACGGCAGGTCTATATTTAGTTCTCTAAGTGTTCTCCACAAGCTGAAGTTTTATGTTTTATTCTATTTCATTTTTGACTGTTTCAAATTGGATTGCAGGCCCCCGAATGTGTCACAAACTTCAATTTAGAAAACACTGCACTGACCGTGGGTGGAAGAGACATAGAGATCCTTGTCCAACATGCACGTCACAGGCCTTTATGCCCCATTCCAACTGGATCCCAGCAGTCTCTAGCCTCTCTGGTTGGAAATGTTAGCTTGTGAGTAATTCTGATTCTTCAGAATCCAGGACCCCATGAAGCAGCATCCCAAGAGCAGGGTATCTATCCCTCACCCAAGGGATAGATTTGTAAAATCCCAAATGCATGAGTGAGGCTGTCTTTCCAGGAGCCAGGAAAGATTGTTACACTTGACTATAAAGCACAGAAGACAAGGGAGATGGAGACCCCCATCAAAAGATGATACCAAACAAATCAATGGTTCTCTGATTGACAGAGAGCTAGGTGCATCCACAGACAGAGGGGAGCACTGCAAGCCTCGGGATGTGCATGTATCATCAAGAGTATTCAAAGGAGCACTGGCTTTTATGTCAAACTTACCAAGTTTTCAGATGTGGTTCTGCCACCGGCAGACTTGTTAAATCTCTTGGGACCATCTATAAAACAAGATAATACCTGCTTTGTGATATGTCCTCAAATGATATCTCTGGATTTGTTTTTCTTACCTATTAAGTAGGCTTGCTTGTTTCACTGGGTAGGGGTGAGGATCAAAGGAGATAAGCTGTGTGAGCACGGTCACACGTAGTAGGTGCCAATCAATGTTAGTCCTCCTTCCTAGGCCTATATCCCAATCAACCACCAGTCTTTCCATATTTGTTAATTTCTTATATCAGTTCTCTTTTGTTTTTTGACAAATCCAGAATGTGGTGATTTAAAATGATAACCATTTAGTCAGCTCACAGTTCTGTGAGTTGGCTGGAGAGTTCTGGCCTCATGGGCTCAGCTGATCTCTGCTGGGCTCTTTCGTGTGTTTGCAGTGAGCTGGGGATTCTGATGCTGCTGGATGGTGTAAGAGAGCCTCACTCATGCAGCTGGGATTTTACAAGACTCTACCAAGGTATCCAATCTCTGCCACGTGGCCTCTTGCCCTGTAGCAGGCTAGCTCAGGTGCATACGTATGGTGGGCTCAGGGTTCCAGGTGTTGCAAGAAAAAGCCTAACCCACAATGTATGAGCACTTTTCAAGCCTCTGCTTATGCCATATTTGCTAGCATTTCTTTGGCCAATGAAAGTGACTTGGCCAAGCCAAGAATCAACATGAGAGGCACTACCCAAGCAGAATTATGAAGCACGTATTTGCAAGCCATCTACCACATGTAGTAAGTTTGGGTTGCCTTTGATTTCCTTCCCCAGAACACTATAGGACAGTGGGCAAAAAACCACCTATCCATAGGATCACAGGAAGAGGGAGAACGTTATTATTGTAGATAGTTGTGATATATCAGAAAAGACAGAGCATGGAACTGAATGCTCTAGTATCAACTTCTGTTTCATTTTGAGGGCTTAAAATGTAAAAGAAATGTGGAGAAGGAAAGGAGAAGAGACACTATGAGCATTTATTTGAGTGCCCTGTACATCACCTAGAGGTGCCATTTTCACATGAGATGCTTTATGGGAAGCTGGTTTGCATTCCCCTTTCACAGACAAATTGATGCAGAAGCAAAGTAACCCAGCTAGAAAGTGGGTCAAAACCTTGTCCTTTTTACTCCACATCAGAATTGCCTCCTTACAGGTAGCATGAAGACCGGGATGGTAAATTCCTTGGGCCTCACTTCTGTGGTTTCCTAAATGCCCACCAGAAAAGAATATTTTGATTTTAAATAAAGTACTTTCACTCCCTCACTATAAAACAGGTTTATAAATATGAACTGGTTCCTAAGAGGATATTAAAGTATCATCCTTTGGTTCCATTGATAATTTAAGACATGCCATTTTCCACAGTGAGAAACTATTTCAAAAAAGATATTTTAGGCCTTTTTATTTTTTTTGTCTTATTTCTGGTTTTATTATTGTTACTTGTTGCTGTTTTTTGCTCCTAGAAGGCAAATGAATCAAACTCTTAAGTTTTGATGTTTTCTTATGTGTGTGTGTGTGTGTTGAAAATTGATCCCAGCCCTATTGACAACGGGAACATAAAGATCTAGCAAAATATACATGACATGCTTTGAGCTATTGGGGAATATGTATGTATATGTATAGAGGCTTAAAAAGTGCTCATATGTTGTGGGTTAAGCTTTTTCTTGCAAAAAAATAACAGACTATCTGTTTTGACCCATATTCACTGAAATCTCTTTCCAGAAATATTGAAGAAAGTGGTGTTATATACAACTGAATATGCCAGTTATTGGAAAGTTACCTTATAGATCAGTTATTCTGTTTATCCCCAGAGAACCCAGACACTCTTCGAGCTCTGCCATGATTGTACCAAGGCTTGAAAATCTCTCTCACCAGAGGCTGTGTTGTCTCAAGCATTGTAAGCTCATCTGTGTGCTCCACACTTGCCCTTGCCCCATCCATTCACCATTCCTTAATCTCTTAAAGGTACAACTTGAAGAATGGGCACAGTGGCTCATGCCTGTTACCCAGCACTCTGGGAAGGCGAGGCAGGAGGATTGCTTGAGCTCAGGAGTTCAAGACCAACCTGAGCAAGAGTGAGATTTCATCTCTACTAAAAATAGAAAAACTGGCCAGGTGTTGTGCCAGGTGTCCCAGCTACTTGAAAAGCTGAGGCAAGAGGATCACTCAAGCCCAGGAGTTTAAGGTTGCTGTGAACTATGATACCAGGGCAACAGAGTGAAAAACTGTCTCCAAAAAAATAAAAGGAGAGAGAGAGATGCAATTTGAATCATTTAACTGATATGTATTTATTGAGAGATGAAATTTGAATCATTTAACTGTTATGTATTTATTGAACATAGTATTTATTTACTATGTTCCAGACACTGCTTAATATATGAAAGATACCACTGGGTATGAAATATAAAATCTCTGCTTTCATGGACATATGGGGAGATGATAGGAGATAAAGAATAAGCAAATGAACACATGAATAATAAGCACGAACATATGATAGTGATGAATGCTAGAGTCAAAAAAAAAAACACCTGGTGAGGTAACAGAGAACCTAGAATGCTCCTACGGATAGGAACATTGATGAACTGAGGCCTGAATGAAAAGGGAAAACTAAGCAAGGAACTGAGGAAGGAATATTCCAAGCTGGAGTGACACCTAACGCAATGGCCATAAAGTTGGAACACACTTGCCAGGCTCACAGCGCAGAAAGATCCATGGGATTAAATGATGGAAAATGAAGCCAGAGCATGAATTTGAGGCCTGTTAACTTTTGATTACTGATTTTTTAATCCAAGTGGAGTTGTTAAGCTGGCAGTTGGATATATGAGTTAAGACTAGAAGCTAGGATAGAAACTGTCTCTGGAGTGGATGGACATACATGTGCTATGAAGCCATTTACCTGGATGAAGTCATCGAGAGAAGGAGTGCAGACGAGAAAGGCAGGGACTGCAGTACTGAACTCCAGCATTTAAAGGGGTTAGCAAGGAGAAATAACCAGCAAAAATACTAAGAAGGTTAATAATAATAATTTTCTAAAAATTACCCCAACAATAATAAAACCAGAAGACTGGAGAGTTTAAGGATGTGAAGCTGAAGATAGAGCAGAGTAGTGGATGGGTGACTGCCTTCTGTGGCTGCCAAAGATTCGAGAAACATGAGAACCCAGAAGTGGCCCATTTTTCCTGGAGATACAGACAAAGCAGAAGGTACTGTATGATTCCATTGTATGAAACTCAAAAGCAGGAAGGACTTATCTATGACACTAGAAATCCTGATTCCCCAACAGCTCAAAGCGTGTCAGTTTTCACATTTATTACGCTGGTATCTGTTTGGAATATGCAAGAGACACAGGGTGCCCTTTGCTGACTTTCGTGGTAAGGCCCTTACTATCTTATTGCCATTGTCTTTGGTATCTCACACAACCAGACTGCAAGCACAGTGAAGGCAGAGTGAAGACTGACCATTGCTCTCCCTGGCTCATTCCTTGCTCTAACTCTTTCCTTGCTATGTGTTTGTGTTTGCTAAGTAACAGTTTATCCCATACATGAATGAGCAGTGGATGGTACAATGGAAAAGGTAGACTGACTCAAGAGTCAGCCCCCAGTGATCCTTTGCACCCAAGGAAGAGACGAGCTCTAAATCGGGCTCCATAGCACAGAGCCACGTGCACAGAATTCACTAATGAATCCAGATACTAGAGTTCACATCCGAGTGCTGCCCATTCTTTGCTCTGCATTTTATTTTATTTTATTTTATTTTTGAGACGGAGCCTCAAGCTATCCCCCTGGGTAGAGTGCCATGGCATCACGCTCACAGCAACCTCCAACTCCTGGGCTCAAGCGAGTCTCCTGCCTCAGCCTCCCAAGTAGCTGGGACTACAGGCGCCCGCCACAGGGCCTGGCCATTTTTTGGTTGCAGCCACCATTGTTGTTTGGCAGGCCCGGGCTGGGGATTCGAACCCGCCATCTTAGGTGTATGTGGCTGGCGCCTTAGCCGCTTGAGCCACAGGTGCTGAGCCTGCTCTGCATTTTAAAGACAACTACCTAACCTCTGCATCTCAGTTTCCACATCTTGAAACACTGACAATAAACATAACCACATCATCCTTTGTTGTGACTCCTGTGCAGGGTTTGACACACAAGAAGTGTTCCATAGGAGTATTGCTGGTAATGGTTTTTGTCAATGTCTTCTCTTCTCTTAGGCATTTTCTTTATTAGTAAAATAATGCATTTCCTACTCCTTGTAGGAGTGATGACTTGAGGACACAAGGGGCTTCTGGGGTGCTCTCAAGTTCTGCTTCTAGGTCTGAGTTGTGTTTATGATTGTGTATTTAGTTTGTGGAAATTCTGTACATCTGTGATGTGTACACATTTCCCTTGTAAGTTATACTTTAAATAAGAAAAAGATCCTTTAATGGCTCCCCATAGCTTTTAAGACGATGTGAACATTTTCCAGCTTAATGCACAAGCCCCCTTACAACCTGCCCTGGCCCTTGCCAAATTCTACATCCAACTATTTGAAGCTCTGTGAACATATATCATCAATGTTGTATCATCATTGCTTCTGTCAGTTGTATGATTTCCTGTACTTGAAACCATTGTCCTTCCAGTGAAAGCCCACTGAACAAGTGGAAGAGAAGGGTGCACACAACTCAGCTCACATGCTGCTCTTCCCGGAAAGCCCTCCCTGACAGAAGCTAAACGTCCTTTACTGGGCTTGCACCGTCTTTGACCTTCCATCTATCACTGTATTTCCCCCCCTCAGCTGCCCTGTTCACTTCCCTGAAGCTGGACAAGGGAAGCAAGCTTTTCTACGGTAAATTGCATCATTTTGAGGAAGAGTTTGAAAACATATTTGATGAATGATTATTGGAATAAGTGAATGAATTATGTTATAATGGAATCCTTTTCAAACTATGATTCTAAAGGCACTGAATGTGAAGAGGTAGAGCTGTAGATTCTACAGTAATATATTTCATGGGGTTCCCTAACTACATGTGTCAACGCCTGCAGTACCGGTTTAATTCCCATGTAACCCTAGTGCAAAGTTTCCTGCTCAGCAGCACTTTTCTGAGTAAAAGTAATACTTTTATTAATATAATACTTCTAAATAATCCAAGCAAGGAGATGTGTAACTCCATAATCAGTAGTTTAATACTATTGTGCAATAACTAACATGACATTGACTATTTGTTAGCTCAGCAACACACCAGAGATATCCAGGAAGCAGACAGTTATTGAGCTCCTGCTGTATACTATACTAGACCTGTTGAATCCTTCCTATGTGCCAAGGCTTCACATCCATTATCCAGAATGTCTTTCTTCCTTTCATCCCTCATACACAATCTGTCACATCAAATCTAAAATAGGCCTAGGACCATCCACCTCTGTCCACTGATACCAGGCTTCATGCCCCTGTCTCTTCTTATGGGACAGTCAGAACAACCCGATTGGATTCCTTTCTTCATTCTTGCTTTTCTATAAGCTATTTTCAAATCAGAAGTCAGAATTACCTGAAAAAGAAACAAAGAATAAACATCTCTAAATTTATAACTCTAATGGCTTCCCACCAAGGTCAGTGAATTCCAACTGGCGGAACCAAGATAATATCATCTAGGGAGAAGTCATCTGAGATAAGCCTGGAAGGATGAATAGATTTACAAAGATTACATCAAAGAACATTCATGGCTGAGCTGGAGATTATTCAGAAACTCACAAAGATGTTATTGTCCTTGTATTATAATTTAATGGAGAACAAAAGATAAATCAAAATATATTAGGATACAAAAATTAACAGGAAAATGTCCCTGATGAAGAGATTTCAGAGCAGGCCCAACCTTGCCTCCCATAAACTTGACCCTCTGAAACATACCCTCCAGAGAGAATTACCCTATTAAAATCCTGACCCTTTTAGTTACTTGTTATGTGACCTTAGGCATGTTCCTAAACTTCTCAGAGCGTCCCTTTCCTTATGTGTTCCCTGATGGCAGACTGGAGTTATGCATAAGAATTTGTGGTTTCTGACCCGAACATGCTGCTCATGGCCAGAAGTGAGCTGTGCAGTCTAGTTGTGCGAGAGACCAAAGATGATGGCAATATATTAAGGGCCTTACCATGAAAGTCAGCAAAGGGCTGAGCTTAGCCAGGATCTATACCAAGTCTGCCTGACTCCAAAATGCTTCAATCCTTGTATTTCTGAACAGCACCAAAATTCGTGGGGTCTTAGACCACCAACAAACAAGCAGGAATATTATTCAGACTTTCAAGCTCCTTGTAGGGTTAATCTAAAGTGAACCTACAGAATATTCTTTTAGGGGGCTATAATAATAGTGACAGTGGTCATTATTGAGGTGACTGTTACCAGAGGGGTGTGTTGAGTCCAGAGAGAAGGAGGAAGTCCCAGGAAAGTGAGGGCAGGGCAGGAAACAAATGGGCACAATACAGCAGCCAGTGCATGTTTGTGGGGGGAACAGATTAATAAAAGATAGGTACCTGGTCCAGGCCAGCATCAAGTACTTAGCTCTGAGAGGAGGGCTGCAAGGCAAAGAGCCTAGGGTGATGGCGAGTGACTGCAAAGGCAACCTGGGAGAGGAGTTGTGTGCTCAGCCCTGAAGCTGGGCTCGGGGTTTGGACCCTACTCTGTACCTTCCAGCTCTGACTCAGGACACCAGCTTAACCCCCAGTACCAGTGCCTCATCTGTGACCTAGGGACAATAATAGCATCGCCCTCACAATGCTGAAGTAGGGTAACATGAGTTAATATTCATGAAAGAATCAGGTAGTGCCTAGCACATTATAACACAGCCCAAATGATTGTCAAGTTCACTGGCAAGCATGCTCTATTTCAAGCATTGTTTTCAGACTCTAATTGTCTATTGGTATGCAAGCTATTGAGCTTTTAGAGAGGGGACATTAACCAGAAAAAGGAAGGAAATTGAATAGACATGATATGCAATTGTAGTACACAGTGAAAAACCTCCAGTCACATTTTAATAATTTTTTTAAAAATTAAAAATTTCTGTTGTCAAAATCTTGACTCTGGCGTTTGAGTTTACATCTGAAGGAACTTTTATGAAATTTTCACCCAGAGCTATTCCTGAGTACAGGTGAGCAGAAGCTGTTGTCTTTAAATGGCCCCAGCTACTAGGAGGCTGAGGCAGAAGGATCACTTGAGCTCAGTGAGGCTGCTGTGAACTCTGATGATGCCACTGCAGTCTAGGCCAGGCAATAGAGCAAGGCTCTGTTTCAAAGAAGAAAAAAATGATCAAAGTAGGCCAAGAGAGTTTCTACCACACTAAGGCAGTATAAGTGATGGTTCAAAGGCTTGTACAGGTCTCAATGGGGTAAAAGGAGGCAGGTGTCCATGGTATAGGAGGATCCGGAGGAACTTCATGGAACTGTGTCCCTTGCAGTAGACCGTGTAGAGAAGGCATCCCGGGTGCAGATCCACTGTCGTCAAAGGAACCTACAGCTCCTCTGCGTAGCTATGAGGCCAGTTTCAGTGATGAGCACCTGCCTCATTCCTGAGATTAAACACCCTTTTTGGACAGTTGGTCTCTGTCTTGCTGAATCTGGGTAATAAAACCTCTAGATGCCTCACTTCTTTTCCATTCTGTTTTCAGCCCTGATAGCCTTCCAGGGTCTTGCCTGCTGCTAACAGTACAGACCGTCCCATGTCCTGGGTTCCTTGCCCACATTTCTAGCCTGGCTTTGCTCCTGACTTACCATCACAGTGCTTGTCAAGCCACCCACATTCGCTAGACCTCTCTGATAAGACCACTACCACCTCTCTCCCTTGTCACCTCAGAGGCTAAGCCTGTAAGTACCCCCATGAAGTCCAGGATTGTGCCTGCCTTGTTCACCCCCACATTTGCAGTGTCTAATATGGGCCTTGTCTACAGTATAATCTCAGTAAAGTTTGTTGAATGAACAAGTGAGTTCACTGAAAGGCAGTACTCCTGGCCTCCATGCCTGCTGTTCCCCATGCCTAGAGCACTTCACTTGCTTTCCACAGGGCTGGCTCCTTGTGTCCTTCATGTCCCAGCTTATATGTCACCTTCTTGAGGACTCCTTCATTGATCACTTAGCAAAAGCAGCCTCTAAGTCGCCCAAGTCCCCACCATGCCCTGTTTATTTTCTCCAGAGCATGAGTCCTACAGAGGCAAATACCATGTCTGCTTTTGTTTTCTACGGATTCTCTGTGCCCTCCCCATCGTGCCACCTATGCCTGAATTTGTAAATACATAAGTAAAGGGTGAATTAGGATCTAAGTTTGAAAAAAAAAAAGGAACGTGGGCTTGGGTCTTCACTGTGAACTTAACAAACACGTGATTTGGGGTCTCCTACTATACTGATTCTCAGTATCTCCACAGGTAAAATGGGATGCAAACATCAATTTACTTACTCTTATAACTCATGCGAAGTTTCAAATAGCCAGTGGATGTGAAGCACTTGGCACACTACATAGTGAGCAACCAGTGAGATATTGTCTATAATGCCAGGCCTCCCCCAAGGCCCGGGCCTTGGCTGCAGTTAACGCTGCTTTGCCTGCAATGGAGGGCGGGGGGGGGGGGGGACACGCATTAGGGGTGGTGGTGGTGAGAGTAATGAGAGGTCTCTTGTGTTTTTAGGAACCTGGAAGCAGCCAGTTCTTCCTGAAACTGTTAAGAAAGTTTCACACTGCTAGTGTGTGTGTGTGAGCCCAGACATGCTGCCTGGGCCGCAGGGCTGCCCTGCTCGCATTTTCTTCCCATTTAAGTATTTTCATAACATAAATATTCTAACTCCCTTGCTGTTTTCACCTTGGCTTCCCTGGGGTGTACTGTAGCCGTTAGTGCCCAGGAACCCTTTTCATGCCACAAATCAAGTGTGTTATGTGAGATAAGAGGGGCACCCAGACAGGAGCCACTGAGGGACTCTGAATCAACACAGGGTCTCTTTTCATGCAAATGAAAAAACCCAAGGAGAAAAAGATGGGCAGAATATGAGCACAAAGGCCACCCACGGCCACAGTCTGGCTCCAGGAGAGACTCTTGTACTTCTGATCTCCAAAGCCAGAAAGGGATATATTGTGTCCCAGCAGGGGTTAGGAATTGTATTAAAGAGAAAACTTTCCTATTTTCTTTCTGGTAGTGTTTTCAGGAGATTTGAATGATGTTTCTAAGCAGTGAACAAATCTGAGGGAAACAAAAGTGTTGAAAATGGGCTTTTATAAGCAGACTCTAGGCAAACTCCCATCGTCTTGCAGAAAATGCTTTACAAATGGAGGAGCCGGGATAGCTGCCAGCCCCTCAAGTAGCGAGGGAATGGCAAGCCTGGTTGCTGGAGAATTTTGCTATTAACATTTTTATTTGCAATATCTCTCGTGAAAACATTGGTAACATGATACTTGAGAATCAAATGAGGGTTGTCACTTAAAGGCTCTGTTTAACAAATAGCTCTTGAAGGTGCTATCCCAGGGACAGTACCAGCCACTCTGGAGGATAGTCATGAGCAGGCAGCCCCTGACTGCTGTGTGTTTACGTGTTTGTTTAGGAAATGTTTATTTAGCACCAACTACTCTCAAGCACTGAGGAAGTTCCTGAAGATGAACAAAATAGAGAGAGTCACTGTCTTCAAAGTATTTATAGTCTTGTAATGAGAAGCAGACAATTAAACATGTGTGATGAGGATTCGGAGAGGGCAAGTCTGGGCGTAGAAGGTTCTGGGTTGCAGGACAGTTCCACCTAGATCTCCCCAGGGAGAAAACAAAGAGCATTAAATGACTTTAAAGCAGAGCCCTGCAGGACGAGTGGGAAATGTGAAGGGTTGGGGAGAGATTTATGAAGACCTAGAGTTTAAACAGTGATTGGAGATTTTAAAGAAGTAAAAGGACTTCATTGTGCTTTTAGCCAAGAGTGAGAGGGAAGGAAAGTGGTGTAAGGAGTGACTAGAATCTGAAACAGGGGCCAAGAGGTATTATAAGGAGTTTGAAATTTCTCTGAACAGCAGGATTTAAATTTGGGGATTGGCATGATCAGAACCAGGAACTATGTTAAAAACAAAACCAAGTCAGGCAGTCTGTGAGACTGGCCTGCCCAAAGGAACACAGATTTGAGCCATTGAAGATGCTCATCATATGATCACATATGGGACCAACCGTAGCCTTCCTACCTCCCGTGTGTTTACTCCAGAGTCCCTTCCCAATCCCAGATGTGTTCACAGGTAAAATCTCACTCTCTGCCTGAATTCAGGTCTGCACGCAATCTCTTTAGGACTGCAGCTGCGTCTTCTGGTGCTGACCTATCCTCATCCTCTGTCATTCCCAGACGCAGTAGCTGTCTCACTCACCCCATCCCCACCACCTCTAGGCTTTTTGTCTGACTGTGGATAGATGCCCTGCCTGACCACAGGTGCCTGTGGAAGCCCTCCCCTCTGTGCAGCCTAAAATGAGATATGCACAAGGCATAAGGTGAGGCAAGAACCATGATTTGCTTAGTGACAGCAACCCAAGGATGTCCAATAAATGGGTTTCATTTTCCTTGTTAATTCTGTTTCATTGGTAAAATTTGCCAGTGCAGTTTTTGGAGATTCAGCTAGAGGCAGTGTTTGAGCCAATTAGTGATGTCTGCTATGAACAAATGAGGGGAAGCTAAGCAGCACATCCTTAGGAAACATTTTCTTTCCCCCATCCGCGTAAGTATTAACACCTGCCTATGGGAGATCTATTGCATTAGACATAGGAGTCCTCTTGGATACCACCCTTGCCCTCTTTCAGACTCTTCATTCATACAAGTCTTCAAAATATCCTTCCCACATGCCCGTGTTTCTCCACCTCCACTGCCACCCTCCTCTCCTGCCTGGACTATCACATTAACCCTTTAACTGCTTTCATTCTTCCCTTTCCCCATATTAACAGTTTCACTGAATCTACTTTTTTCCACATTTCAGTTGAAATGATAATGAAAAAATCCAGATCTGATTATGTCTCTGATCCCCAAGCAAAACACTTTTGCTGCTTTTCATAACTCTTGAGATAAAGCCCCAACAAGGCCCAGCACGTTCCTCCCTCCCCTCAGCCCACTCCACTCCACTTCACTTGGCTGGACTCCGGCCATGGCCTTCTATTTGGTTTCTCAAACATTCCTTGCCGTCTTCAATCAGCCCGTTACAGGCTGTTCCCTTCTCTCAGAGTGTGCTCCATAGGCACCAGCACACTCAGACATGCACAGCTGTGCCTGTGCACACACACTCGGCGACCTCATTGCTTATCTGTGTTAATGCCCCCGCTCTGGGTTCTCGTTGCACCAAGCATGTCTCTTTCATCACCCGTGTTAAGGATGCAGTTGAATCACTATTTTTTTCAACAACTTGGATAATCTTTCTCTCACACCAGCCCACACGGGGATCATGGCCTGCTTTGTTCACCACTGTACTTGGACTGCCTGTGGCAGTGCTTGCACTAGAAACTGTTATAGGAGTTGTGAGTAATGGTTTTCATAGCCACTGTATTTGCTTATAAATTTCACAAGATAAATTTTTAATGAGGAAGAAAGTTAAATGAAGAATGTGTGAATTGTGTATCTACCACCACTCACCTTGCCTGTAAGTAAGAATACCATTGTGAGCATTTATGTGGACAATAGATCAACATTTTAATTATAAATAAAAGGTAGACAAAGTGATAATTTTGATGAAATTTTCCACACATCTATCCCAATAGCATGTTAAAATACATTGATGTATGTTTTAAGGTAATTTAGTATTTTAAGAACCACTCATATTGGGCGATGCCTGTGGCTCAGTGAGTAGGGTGCCGGCCCCATATGCTGAGGGTGGTGGGTTGGAATCTGGTCCCGGCCAAACTGCAACAAAAAAATAGCCGGGCATTGTGGTGGGTGCCTGTGGTCCCAGCTACTTGGGAGGCTGAGGCAAGAGAATTGCCTAAGCCCAAGAGCTGGTGATTGCTGTGAGCTGAGACGCCACAGTGCTCTACCAAGGGTGACAAAGTGAGGCTCTGTCTCTTAAAAAAAAAAAAAACCACTCACATAATAAGATTTAATTTTCATCTGCCATTATTATATATTCTCTTACTTTAAAATGATTATTTGTGGAATGGTGGATTAGACAGGTAAGACCAAAATAAAGTCCTTTATTATAGAAATCAAATAACAAATATACTGTATTTTGAAGGGCTATTCTTAGCCAGGTACCACTCTAAGGGTTGGGATGATTGTACTGAAATAAAAAGACAAAATGTTTACCGTTGTGAAGCTTGTATCTAAATGAAATAGTTGGACTAAAAACAAGGTAAATAAATAAGATATAAAAGGTTAAATAATGATGAGTGCTAAAGAAGAAAAAATACATAAAACAGGAAGGGAAGGAGCACTGAAGTGGGAGGACAGGAGTGCATGGCCATTTAAACAAGGGCCTAAGGGGGGCCCTCTGGAGAAGGGAACCCTAGGTACGGTCCTCAAGAAAGTGAGCTGCTTTCCTTGCTTTTATTTATTCAGTTATCTACAATTATTAACAAGCTGGGTTGCTTTAGCATCTTAAGATTGTTGTTTTTACCACCTACTTGCTTATAAAATATCCCTTATGAATACCCAGATTTATTCACACATTTTTGTGGGCCTTGTGGAAGGCCACGGGCACTCCCAATGGATGACGTTGCTTCATGGTGTCACTTGTTCCACATTTCAAACCCAAAGAAAAGATTCAGAACCACTGCCCTTGTTAGTTTGTAGGATGGGCCACTCCAGATTCTGCCCTGGGAGTGGCTGCAGCCTCAGCTGTGGCAAACTGCGGGAAGGGACGTCCTTGCCACCCCCTTGAGCAGTTTCCAGTAACCATCTCAGGATTTTGCAGTTGAGGAATGAATATCTTGGCCTAGCATTTGGAGAGATTCACAACCCCAGTCTAGGCTATTATTATTGTGATGTTGTTTGAGGTTAGTGGTCCCTTACAGGCCCAGTTATCTATTCCAATGTTTCATATTCAGACCAGAGGTTTGCTAACTCATTCACTGTTTGTGTATTAATTGAGGTCCCTTTATGGAAGGGATTATGGGGCCTTGGATATAAAAAGACATACTCAAAGAGCTCAGAGTTACGTAAACAGAGACGTACCATGCGGTATAATAAGTGATGTGAGAAACATCTGTGGATAGGACCACACTCTTGGAGGGAGGGAGTGACTCCTCTTCTCCATCTACTCAGGAAATGAGATAAGCCCTAACATTTGAAGATGAGTAAGGGTCCATGGACTAACCAAAGGAAATGACAAGGGAGAAAAGCGCTGCTGAGCTGAAGAACAGCATCACACACTGTAACCACCCGTGCTCAGTTCAGTACAGCAGACGTTCCATGACCGAGCTCAGAATGGAGGATGCAAGGAGGAAAACAAGGGTTAGCCAAGCAAGGATGCACTTTCCCATCCAAAGAGACAACTGACTGAGTGCACAGGTTTAACTGCAGACTGACTGCACCTAATGACCTCCTTTCCAGACATATCAAGAGAGCCAATGCAGAGTCCACATGCCTCAGGATCAGCTGAGTTCCAATCAAAGGAGACTCCTCATGGGGTCATCTTTGCAGCTGTGAAGCTTCTCAACTTCTCATTTACAATTAAAAAAAAAGTACTTTTAGTTTGCATAATATCAGGTAGCAAAAATTCTGGGCATCACTTGCATATTTTCATTGATGTCTTTTAACGGTACTATTCTGATTTTTATTTGTTTCCATTAAGGGTTCAATTAAGTAATCATCCAGCATCATCTGTATGCTTTGTTTAATATAGACAGGCTGTGCACCTCTAATCTCAAAGGTAATTACATTTTCCACTTCTGAGAATTGGGCTTTGAGGGATGATTTTTAGGAATGGATTTCTCTGATAAGGTGAAGGGAAAGCTCCCAACAGGCCCTGGAGTCCTTGCTGTGTGATGCTGGGACATTATTACTTCTCTGAGCCTTGTTTTCTCATTTGTTCATAATCTACAGTGAGATATTCTTGCCAAAGAGTCATGGTGACCGTTACATGAGGTTCTGTGTGAAGCTCTGCCGTAACTTAGGGCCTGGCCCATAGTGGGCGCTCTCAGAAACACATAAACAGTAGCTCCTAAGAACGCATCTCCTGTCATGCCGCCCGGATACCTCTGAGTCATTAACTGTAAAACCTCCCTCCCAGATTTTGGCTGCCTCATTCCTTGTGTGTCTCTCTCCTATGCCCAGAACTGAGCTGGCATATAGTATGTTCTCAATAAATATTTGTTAAATAAATGAATTAATTAATTAATGTAATAATGAATGAAAAATATTTGAAACCTCACCCCTTTTTCAGGAACCCTCCTTCGGGAACTCTTCTCCACCTTCCTTAGTGAAAATAGTTTTTCCTTCGCTTACCTCCTATCATAGGAATATCCTACCTTCTTAATTTAGAGTTAGTTATTTTCTAAAGCAGGCATCCTCAAGCTACGGCCCATGGGCCCCATGCAACCCGCCTAGGACATTTATCCAGCCCGCCCGGTGTTTTTGCTGCTGCTGCCTGTCCTGCTTAGCAGCCAACTTGTTCCAGGGCCCACAGTCCGGCCCTCCGAGGGTCTGAGGGACAGTGAACTGGTCCCCTGTTTAAAAAGTTTGAGGACCTCTGTTAAAGAGTCATGTGGATCAGGTAAAAGGTGATTAGAAAGACATTTTATAGGGAGTAGAGCTGGTATCTCTACTTTTGGAGTCAGGAGAATTTGGTTTCAATTTGTAGCTATTTATGATCTAGGTGCTCATGTTGCTAGGTGACCAGTTTACTAAAATCATGCTTTTGCTTCATTCTGCAAGTATCCATTTGGTAGCACCGTGGTAAAGGTCGAGTGTAAGAATGTGCCTAGCAGTGCCAAATGCAGAGTAGACCAGCAGTTCTCATCCTACCTGAGCACAGAACACCTGAGGAGCTTTTAAAAACTCTACCTGTCTGTCTGCTCCACCCAGAGTCCAGTTCAGTAGGTCTGGGTGGGCTGGGTCAGCTGCTCATTCATGAAGCTTCAGGCCATCCTGATGGATGGGGTCAAAGAATCCATGAGGCAGCCTCATAAATATGTCCACAGGCTTGATTTTAAGAGTGGAACATCTTGGTAACCAGGTCCAGGGAAGGAATGCCTCTTTTCAGCGTCTGTCTCTTCCCCATACTCGGGGCCCCTTACATGCTGCAGCACCACCCTTTTATTCCCATCCTAGGGCCAGCCCTTCCATCTTTCTGCCGCTGCAGCTCCGAGACATCACCCCAGCACAGCATTAATGAAAGCATGTTTTGCAATTAAACACTTTCATAAACTGACCGTGGGGTCCCGGGATGTTTGTGAACCTTGTATTCCAGCTCTGTTGCCTCTCTTACAGATGCAGATGCAGATGGCATCTTAATTAAACAGCACCTCCTCCCATCCAGCCCCAACTGGATGGACAGGCTACCAGTCCCTGGGAGGCTGACAAACAGCTCTAATGACCACAAGGCGCACATGATGGAGGGGTATTTGCAGAAAGCACTCCTCTCAGTCCCACAATGGGACAGCTTTCAAGAGAGAAAAAAGCTTCATCACATGATGTTCAGTGGGCACTTCATTAATAAAGCCTTTTCATGAGAGGCAGGGTTAAGTATAGGTGAGAGCAGACAGAAGGAATTTATGCCAGGCCCCTCACATATTTTATTGCATTGAATTTCACAGCAATCCTGTAAATCAGGTATCACTGCTATTTGCCAAATTAGGGAACTAAGGCACAGAGAGGAAGGCATAGCTTATCTAACGCTACACTTCTACCAAGTGAAGGGGGCAGATGCAAACTCCTTCATCTGGAGTTCAGGGTATTTCCCAGCTCACCAAGAATCCCAGCAAGGAATAACCAGGGAGAGGATTGTGCCTTGCCACTACCATTTGATAATTTTCAATTAATTTAATCTCTCTGGACTCAGTCTGTCCATTAAATGAAAGTAATTATTTCTGGGTGCTTATTTTCAGGGGACTTGTGAGAAATGCATGAAAGAATGGATGGTGAGAACAATTAAGATCCACAAATGCCTCCAAAGACATGAGAAACTAGGATGGTTAGAATGCACCTGTCTCAAGCTCAACTCAACATTATAATAAACCATGCATCAGAAGCCAGAGTCTTATTAGTTAACCAGTTACTTTGCTTTTTATCTACCACAGTGATCACAATAGAGAGAATATGACTCTGCCAGGTGTTAGGTCCTCACTTTCTGCTGTGTGTGTCCCACTTCCTCTCATCTTTGATAAAGGATTGGTACCTCCTAAGCCTGTTTCTCTCCTGTGTTCCCAGTTTTTATAAATGTAGCTCACTCTGCCCATCAACCAAACTCAAAACCTAGCTGTTGCGTTGGGTATGCCCTCTCTCTCTCCTACCATCTCAGTGCCCTGGCAAGCCTAGGAATCTAATCTGCACCACCTCCTCTCACCTAGACCACTGCAGGAGCCTCCCCAGCTGGTCTCTCTGCCTCCACAACTCACTCTCTCAACCACAGTTAAAGTGATCTTTTAAATGTAAATCAGTTATGTCACTCTCCTGTGTTGTACTATTTATTGGCTTCCACTTGTGGTTGGAATTAAATGCAAACATCTTACACTGGCCTGCAAGATTTATCTACACCTCCAAACTACTGCACCCTCCCATCACCCCTCTCCAGCCACACCCTTGCTCTTTGCTGCCTCAGGACATTTTCGGTCACTACTGTCTCTTCCTGAACTTCTTGCCCTGCAGAGGGTTGACTGCTTCCAAACTTGCAGGTCTCCATTTCTTAGCAGTTCCTCGCTAAGGTCGTTCTTAATCCCTAATTTGAATCACTGCCACCAACCATCATACTCTCTCATGGCCTCTTCTTGCATAACAATTTTCAAATGTTGTAACTGTGTGGAGATGTGTTTGGGTGTATAATACTTAATGTATCTTCCCTGTTAGAATGGAAGCTCCACAACAGTCAGAATCACATCCATTGGGTTCACTCAACGCCCAGCACAGCACCTGGCAAATAGTACGTCCTCAACAGAGAGCTGTCATGCTCGGAGAATGTACGAAGCTAGTGGTTCCACAAGCTCTTCATCCAAGAGCCTGAGACCTTCTGTGCCCTCCTCCCTCTGAGATGCTCTGGTCAGCCTAACAAGACCGCCCCTCTTCATCACTTTGTTTCAGGAGCGGCTTGTGCTCTCTGTGCTCCCCCGGTTTGTGGTCCTGGAAATGATCAACGACATGACCAACGTGGAAGACGAGCACCTGCAGCACCAATTCCATCGCATCTACATCCATCGCTACGAGAATGTCAGGTGAGAAGTGCTGCTGACCCCTCGCCCGCTTCCTCTCAACACACTGTTGTGGCTTCTGACTGCCTGGACGTCAGCCCCTTCCTCCTCTAGTTGGTTCATTTATTAACTAGTGATTATTCGTCAGCAAGTTTTACCTTTTGCAAAATGAGGCTGGAGAAGAACATCAGAGAATTCAATGATATTTGCTAGTTGCCTTATTGCTAGGCTCCCCTGTAGGGGGCTCGCCTGTCTTTGCATTTTGAATGGGAAAGAGAAACAAACACTCTTTACACTATTATTAGAAAAGTAATCTCAGAATTCAATCTGGAGGTTTCAAGTGTGATCACATATTTTCCCTCTTGATATTTCTACACTTGATTTTATCTAAAGGGCTGAGAAGCAATGCTCTTCCTTATATTTCTAATGAGTGAAAAGGACTACAGCTTCTTTTCCTTTGCAAACATATTTTCAGTCATCATTCATCAGTCCACCCACTCACCCACCAATCCATCAGTCCATTTGTCCATTAGTGCCTTCTAGGCACCCCGCTCAACAGTGTCCAAAGGGTGGACGCCACAGTGAAGCAGACCAGATTCAGCATCCCAACTCTGCCTCTTCCTTGTTTGTGACCTTGAGCAGTTTTCGCACCTGAGTATCAGGACCCTTTGCTGTAAAATGGGCATTTTAATAGCCACCATACAGGGTTTTATTAGATTATGTGAGTAAAGATCAGTACAAAACATAGGACAGGCAGGGTTACGCATTCAGGGGACAATTAGGCATATCGGAGGTCATTTCAGACATGTATCATAGTTTCAAGCAAAAGGATCCAAACCTGGCTGATTTAAGAGACATTATTGGAAGCTGATATGGTGATTCACAGAATAACTAGAAAAGAATGGAGAAGCAGACTGGGGAAATGGGCCAGAATGAGGCAAGGCCACAGAGTGAGACGCATGGCCTACATCACACCAGAGCACTAGGCAGCGTAGGATGCCTAAACAGTCCTTTACTTGTGCTTCCAAGCCCTGTGCCCTGGCACTGCATGCCACCACCCTAATGGCATATTCTACTCTTGGCATGCAGGAACATGCATTTTATTTTATTTATTAATTTTTTTTGAGACAGAGTCTCACTTTGTCACCCTTGGTTAGTCCCTGGCATCATAGCTCACAGCAACCTAAAACCCTTGGGCTCAAGTGATCATCTTGCCTCAGCCTCCCGAGTAGTTGAGACTACAGACACCTGCCACAACACCCTTCTATTTGTTTGTTTGTTTATTTTAGAGACAGAGTCTCATTCTGGCTCAGGCTAGTCTTGAACTCATGAGATCAAGCAATCCACTCATGTCAGCCTCTCAGAGTGCTAGGATTACAGGTGTGAGTCATCACCCTCGGCCAGAGACATGCATTTTAAAGCAATGTCCAGCAGAAAGGACGATTCTAACCCAACCCAGCAGACATAGCAGGATAAGTCATTCCCAGGGGCTGATCCCAAAATTGAGCTACATTGATTGAGATGCTTGAGTTTGCAAATGGCCCTTTCTCAAGTAGCTACTCCAGTAAGAAATATGTCACTGGGCACATGTATCATTGGTCCCACAGATTTAGGGAACTCATCAGTACAAATTCTACTACAATAGGTAGGTATTAATCACAACACAGTATGGAGTTCTATTCATACATAGGCCACAAATGCCAAGAGATCACAAGAAGATGAAAATCTGGGGCAGGGAGGTGAAGGTGGGAAGATGAGGGCAGGTGGAGAAAACTTCCTGGAAGAGATGATTCTCATCGGCCTTGTTTGAGATTGAGTCAACCCAATGGAAACAGCAAAGATGTGAATTCTGAGGAAAGGGAACCGCAGAAGGGAAGGCCAAGCCCTGGTACATGCAGAGAACTATGGCAGTTTTTAATTATTTCTTCCCTGGGGATAAAATGGCTTGACAATAAAGGCAGATCCAGAGGGAGCAGAAATCGAATGAATATTTTAAAACAAAGCAAATAAATAAATATGTATATCCATTTATTAAATGCATATTCATATAGTGCATAAAATATGAATTATATAACAAAGGTATATAATTATTTATATAAATATATGCAAATCTTATAAATATATAAATAAAATATATGGCATATTATGAAAGTGCCTGTCACCATGGAGAAAGAGAGAATGAAAAATAACTACCTTTAAAAAGAAAAGAAAAAAATTGGAAAATTAAACAGGCTGGCCCGCCCACACCCACAGAGCCGGAAGCCTGAAGTTCAACGAACATGTTCAGCTTCCTCTCTGCACTTTCATCCTGAATAGCTAACGTGACTTCTGCCCCCCACCCCTCCAATCCTGCTCATCCACTTTAAATCAGTGAACTGATTTCTTATGTGAGAGGCTCTTTTCCCGAAGTTCATGCCCCACTAAATTAAAAGTTAGTTTCCTGCCCTGCCTGTCTCGGCTAAAATAAGAGCAGGGAGGAGGATGGTCCTCAGCCCTCATCAGAATACAAAGCTGCCCGGCTGCTCCGCCCCCTTCCGCAGCCCCCAAAGCAAACCCACCTGCTGCTGTGCTGGGAGCATTTTTGAAATTATTTCCAATCCTGCCACCCTCTTCATGGTAACCCACCTGTTCATTCTTCCTTCTCTGTTGCTTTTTTTTTCCTTACATTCTGATGACCTTTTCCTAAAAAACTGTTTGCTATACATTTCTAAGTCTTACTTACATTTCACATAGTCCATTGCCTTCTGTCAGTAAATGGAGATGGGAAGCCTACAGAGCTGGGTCGCCAGGTCAGAACCCTGTGAATGAGACACACCCCTGACGAGATTTTGTCCACATCATTCCATCTCTGTGGGCCTCAGTTTCCAATCCAAAAGCTGAGCTGTTCAAACTGGGCAGAGCATTTGAACTCTCAAGTTGATTTCAGCTATAAACCTCTCAGACTTCACTACATTTACCTGGCCACTCAGCTTTTTACTTGAAACCATTTGGGGTTCCAATCCCCCCTACCCAATTTTATTTCTCTTTCCTGTTCCCCCTCCCCCAGATATCTGAGATTCTTTGTATATTCATTAGGGTAATGCTATCTTTCTTTTCCAATTATTTCCCAATTTCACTCAAATTTATGTCTATGAGAGTCCACTGCTGATATTCCTGGTCAGTGAGTGATTCAGGGACAAAAGCCCCTGTGTTTTGTAACTATTATACCACCTCTTGGGCCACAAAGTTCTCAGCATTCAGCTTTCAGAAGGGGATAGAAGTGGAAGTGGACACTCACTTTTTTACCACCTGGACTTGGAAATGATGTATGTCATTTCTGTTCAGATTCCATTAGTGAGAGATGATCGCAGGGCCCCACCTGGATACAAAAGAGACTGGGGACAATGCTGCTGGCTCAGTGGCCTTTCCCAGTTCTGGGTGGATTAATGTGGAAAGGGCAGCTGGGTTTGGTAGACAGTCGGCCTTCTCTGTCATAGCTCCTTTCCCTTTTTCCAATCAGTACATCTGTTAACATATTTTGGAGGTCTATTCAGAAGCAAGTTAGCCTTTATCTCTTCCTATGTCATAGTAGACATTTCAATATACTGTTTACTTTCTCAAGGGCAATTTATTTTAAGCCAGACCTGTCACCATGTGTGATCACTACATCTGCCCTGTAGACCTGATTCTCACATATAAGTGAAATACAATCGAATGCATGTAGAGAATTTGTTGACTTTCTAGATGTCTGCATGGAAATTAAGCATTCCCAGATTCCCAAAACTTTGAGAAAGAGTTTCATGCACCCCGTTTATTGAGGACTATGCTGTGATTTACATGTTATCTTTGCACAGTAGCCCAAGAGTAGCTTTAATGATGTTTGTTTTATCATCAGGAAAATGGAAGTTCAGAGAGGTTAAGTAACTTTCCAAGGAACACACAGGAAGAGGAGTTTACATAAGGTTGATGTTCCTAACAATTCCATTGAACTCTGCTGAAGCTTCCTTGAGGATTCTATTTGGAGAGTGACTGTGAAGTAGCATGATTTCTTTTTAGTCCAATGAACAACTTACATAACCAATAGAGTTGAAAGTTACTATAACCCCTTCAGTATATTCATCTGAAAAGGCTATAAATCAGAAGACCTGATAACTCTGAGCCCAGGATCTGGGGATAGCCGAATGAGCAATGGAATGAGAACTAGGGCCCTGATTTCTGCCTGTGTTCTTTGTTGCACAACAGTGACTTAAACCAATGCTTTTCAGTCTAAGATAGTCCTCAGTTGCACACGAATCATCTGGGGCTATGGTTAAAGTGGGTTCCAATACAGCGGGTCTGGCACAGGGGCTGGAAATTCTGCATGACTAACAATTTCTCAGGAGAGAGTATTAACACACTCTGAGGAAGGAGGACTTAATTCTGAGTATTTGTTATTGGACTCAGGAAACATATAATAAGGCTGACCATGTACTGAGTAGGTGGGTTACAGAGGTGACTTTCTTCCCATTCTTCAGCTAATGAATGGAGCAAGCTTAGCCACATGTGACTGTCCTGTTAAGTGCCATAACAGAGAAGGGTACAGGCAAGGTGAGAGGCTAGAGTTGGGGGTAACTGGCTTGGCTATGTAGGGGGTAACTGGCTTGGGGAATTCTCCATAAAAGTATAGTCTTAATGCATGAGTGGGATCTTGAATGACAAGTCTTATTTTAATAGGTAGCAAAAAGGAAACAAACAAAATCTATGCCATGGGGCAGGTGTATCATGTACAAAGAAGCTGGTGCATGAAGCAGGGTGGGCTCAGAAGACCTCAAGAAATTTGATGATACTGAACACAGCATATCTGGAATTTTTATGTTAGCTCTCAGGGAATCCATTTCCTCTCTCAACAGGCTGTAAGCTCCATGAAGTGATAGTACTATCCACTCACTACTGTTTCTACAGTGCCTGGTGCATAGTAGAATATTTAATGAATATTTATTTATTCATTAAGTATTAATGAATTATTTATTGAATAAGCTAATGAATGAATGCATAAGTGAATGAACCATTCTTGCCATGGGCAGATGGGTGTACAGATCTACAAAGAGAGTGGATGGAGCTAAATTTACTAAAGGCCCTTCCCCTTCCCACCTGCCATAGCAATGACTTTTCTTATTTCAAAAGTAGCATAGCATAGCAATGAATAGTATGGATTCTATAGTCAGGCTGCCTGTCAAATCCTAGCCCTTCATAACTATGGGAAGTTACTCAGGTCTCAGTTCCCTTTTCTATAACATGGAGATGATCGTAATATGTCCTACTGCATACATTGTGCTGAATAAATGAATGAATGCACGTAGAGCTCTGAGAGCCATACCAGCTTTACAGTAAATACTCTGTACATGTTGCTGCTCTTGGCAGTTTAGGCCATGTCAACAGATAGGAATGCATTCAGCTGCAAGTAATAAATAATCCAATTAATGGCCATATTTTTTCCTACCTGTTACCTCTCCCCTTTCTTCCTTTCTCAAACATAATTATTCAATGGTAGTATAATTTTGGAAAATAATTAACAAAAGCTAACACACATAAGGAGTATTTACTATGCCAGGCACTGTGCTAACCAGTCAAGCCACCAAGGGGTAAGTATGACAATTACCTTCAGTATCCAAAGCAAAGGCTTAGAGAAGTGCAGAAATAGCCCAAGTTTATAAAATTCACAAGCAGTGAGCTGGGATTTGAACCCAGATCTATCTAGATCCTAATCCATGCACATAGCTGTAGGCTATGCCACCACAAAGTTGTAGAGGACAGTGGCAATATAATGCTTCTACCAGAGGAAGCTTCACACATTGAAAATCTGAAGACATGATGCCTGTGCTTAAACCCCTTAACTACCTTTCCATCACTTTCAGGACAAAGTCTACTTTCTCCCTCCTGGCTTACCAGCTGCTTCTTCATCAGTCCTCTGGCCTCCCATCTGACCTCTCCATGCTTGATATTCTCTTTCCAACCTCTTTGCTCAATGATACCCTCTGCCCTTGAATACCTGCAGACCCTGCTCACGTTTCTACTAGACCCTAGAATGTACTACTCCCTGCTCAGAGCATCCATCCTTCTACTCATTACATTCTATTAGTCCTTCAAGACTCAGCAGAGGCTTTGCCCCACTAGGAAATTGCTGATACCCTGCTGACTGGTCACCACCCTAATATCTCCTTCAATCACAGAAGTTGTCACCCTGCACTATTCCTGTTTTTTTCCTTGTCTCCCAGTTCCATTCCCCAGACTCTGCCTCTTGAGGGCAGGCACTGGATCTTATTTATCATTTAATCCAACTTTTTGTTTTTTTTCAGTTTTTGGCTAGGGCTGGGTTTGAACCCGCCACCTCCAGCATATGGGGCCAGCATCCTATTCCTTTGAGCCATAGGCACTGCCCTTAATCCAACTTTTTAACACGATGTATAGCTGAACATATAGTTGGTACATAAATATTTAATGAAAGAATGAGGCATTAACTAATTAACTAAAGCAATAAATTTTAACTTGAGGTCTAAGTGTTCCTAATGATTCCATAAATGGACTTTGGAGAAAGTAAAAAAATACCTTGAAATTAGGTGCAAAATTTTGAATACATACGTATTTTTTAGGAGAAAGAATTCTTAGTCTATATCAGATTCTTAAAGGAATTTGTAACAGAGACAAAGAACCAGTGTATACAGATAGTGACCAGTGTACATCAATACATATTCCAGAATATCTTCTGGCCAATTACCTATTTTATTAAAACCTTGAAAGTTGTTTTTTTTTTTTAATTTTGTAAAACTCAACAATATTTTATGCAACATTAGGAGAAAAGGCAAAAAGTTTGACATGCTGTTACGATTATCACATGGGAAGACACATCCTAGTTTCAGAGAAAATAAAATATGAGAAATGATGAAATATGATATTTTGTTTGGGGTCTCACGCTTCTTTTCAGAAGCCCCTGAGGTGATCAGGTAAGGTAGGTAGAGCCTTTCCGAGCAGTTCAGCCAAGTGGACAATCCCAGCTCTGCTGTGCCCCAGGAGCATGTTGGGAAAATCTCCTTGTCCCTCTGGGCCTCAGACTCCTCAATGGAGAGAACTGTGCCTACCCCACAGAGTAACTGCATGGATTAACTAAGAGAGTGCTCATATAGTGCCTGGAGGTTAGAAGGCTTCTGAGAACTGCCCCTTCCCTTAGGCCAGGCCACATGCATAGCGTAAGACCTCATCTAACTAAAATCCTTACTCTTGTGAGTTACAGTTAACTGTCTGAGTTCTCCCTGATTTTCCACCTATCTCACAATTTTTGAGAAGTGCCTAATTCCACTTGCCTGCATTTGGGGTAGACTACCTGTCCCCGGCTCAGGACGGTGGGTGTTTAGGTTCTCTCCTACCCCTGTGTCTGTCTGCTGTATGTTCACGGCATCTGCCTTGCTGTCCATGGTGAAAATATAGAAATAATGTATAAAGTTTTATTTTGCTCTTCACAACAAATTGATCCATTCATAGCAACAAGTTCTCTCTTGAGTTGTTTCTATTGCCCATAGTCCCTGGCTCTACACAGGAAGAAAGGCTTTCCGTTGTCCCCTTGCCCTTCCTGAACTCCAGGGTGGACGCTCTCCACTGAGATACTTGTGAAATACCAAGACATTCCTCCTGAATCCCGTGGCAGGGAGAGCTAAAATCTCAGACCACAGCGACAGTGGGTTTATGTGTATGGTGTTGATGTGTCTGTCAGGATGTTAAAATATTAACATGCTTTTTCCACCCCACCCCCTCCCTGTATTTAGTATTCTTTTTGCAGATGTTAAAGGATTTACCAACCTCTCTACAACCTTGTCCGCTCAGGAGCTGGTCAGGATGCTCAACGAGCTCTTTGCCAGATTTGATCGACTGGCCCATGTGAGTTGAATTTAATTCCATCCTAGTCTTTTGCAGGAGTGAGGGACTGCATGTGGAATTAGGGGAGAGAAGGAATCAGCCTTCATCCCCAATGCCATTTCCATTCTGTACCCCGTCCCCAGGCATGGACCCCAACCCTCTCACATACTGGGGACTGATGTTAGTTATTTACAGGTCTCAGTTTGGAGGTTTGTCAGATTAATTTTCTCAATTGCGAGACAGCTGGCTGAGTGACAATCAAACCCAAGTCCTTTTATCTGCTTTCCACGCCCCTGTCATTACTTCCCCCTGCACGTGGCCAGGTGCCATCCAGCTGCAGCTTCAATACTCACACATGAAGAGGTGGCTGCCTGCCATTTCCTAGCCAACCCCAGCCATCTGGAATGAATTAGCCTGTTCGCAAAAACCAGTGATCGGCTAGACCATCCCACCGCTATTTTGTTTGACCTAACTTAAGAGCTTTGTTTTTAGCCAACAAGACAGTACCTTCATTTTTCAGCTGGTTTGGTCAGAGCTGAACTAGAAAACAGATTAAAAGAGATGGACATTTGCTATCAAAACATAGATTCAGAGTCTCAAGTTTCAAAGGCATATCATTATCACAAGGAATTTCAGGGTGGGCTTTGGGTTTAAATAAGCCTGACTTAATTTCCTGCTTTGTAAAGCATCTTAGTGCCACAGTCACAAGGCTGTAGTGAGAATTAAATGAGATCATTTCAGGTGGGAGTTCATTTTTAAAGTATCAAAATGTCCTCTTTTAAGGCTGCCTCACTCCATGGAAGATCCATTCATACTTGCCTCCAAGGCAGTGATTCTCAGCCTTCCTAGTTCCATGGCCCTTTAATACAGTTCCTGTGGATCGACCCA
Source organism: Otolemur garnettii (assembly GCF_000181295.1). Taxonomy (NCBI): domain Eukaryota; kingdom Metazoa; phylum Chordata; class Mammalia; order Primates; family Galagidae; genus Otolemur; species Otolemur garnettii. The sequence continues at coordinate 563,724 of NW_003852399.1, forward strand.
CAGGTTGAGAACGGCTGCTCTAAGGGGTTATATATGGTGCTCTGTGTTAGGAATACAGAAATGATGAAAATGCACTTTTGTTTCCTAGAGTTAATCTAGTCAGGGATACATCAACGCACAATGTGCTATGATAAAGGTAAATCTGGGGGCTCTGGGAATGCAGAGACAACATATAACCCTTAGATCAGAGAATACTTCCCAGGAAATTGACTCTTACCATGAGTCTTAAAAATGAGATAAACAAATCCAATTGTTTATTTCATTTTAGAATACCATTCAGCAGTATAGAGAAGAGTCCAGTGATAAATGAAACATCAATAAATCTCAAATGCAATATGTCAAGTAAAGGAATCCAGGTACAAAAGGCCAGATATTTTTTACTCCATTTACAAGACCTTCTATAAAAGGTATAAGTAGTTGCCAGGAGTGCTGGGAATGGAGTGAGTGGCTGGATAGCTAAGGGGTGGGGTGATTCAGGGGATGGCATAGTTGCTTTATATTTTGATTATGGAGACTGCATGACTGTATACACTGGCAAAGGGCAACTTTTATTGTGCATAATTATACACCAATTATCTACATGAAGAAACCAGGGAAGGATATTTTATACAGAGGAAAGAACAAGAATAAAGATGTTACTCTCTATATGTGGACAAGCCATAAGAGATCGCTGGAGGCGAAAATGGATGCCATGAAGTGGTGGAGATGAGGCAGAAACCTAAGCAGGGACCTGACAAGGAACCCAATTTTAAACCGCAGCTCCTGGGCAGCTATCAGATGGGAGGCGACATGGGTGAAGGAGGAGGTGGAACTGAGGTCCCCTAGGAGGAGAGTTGGGTTTACTGGGGCACTAGGCAGTATGGAAAACACGTATACCACCATTCCTTTTTATTGTTGCTCCAGGGCTGGTTGATGTTAGTTACACATAGTTACTCCATTTCCTGCTATGGTTCTGAATATTTTTGCACAAAGATGCCAAGATGAACAAAACACAGCACTCCAGTGAGAAGTGGTAGTTATGATCAAGGTCAATTCTGGAGTCACAGTACTCCATTGATGCAGAGAATGGGTAATGAAGTAATGAAGTAGAATTTAACCCAAGTGATTCAACCAGAATTTTCTGAGTACCCACTATGTGCCAGGCACCATGTAACACTCTGGGAAGGCAAAGCCAGTCCCTGTCCTTTGGAACCTTGGAGTCTGGCAAGGAAGAATAATGATTCCCTAAGTATTGCAGCAGTGATAGATACAGAAGTCCTGATGGACAGAAGAAGGAGCTGGGAAGCAATCTGACAGCGTCCAGAGAAGAAGCCACAGGCAGCTGGGTGTTGAGAAAGGGAAGGAGCTTTCTGGGCATCAGATTAGAAAAACAAAAGTGCCCTCTAGGCTGAGTTGTGGTGCCAAGGCAGGGACATGTGAAAATGCACCGCTTGTTTGGAGAGCTGTAAGAAGGTCAGAATTGCCAGACCATGAAGGGCATGAGAGATTTGAGTGAGAAAAGAGCTTGAAGAGGAAGAGAGAAGCAAATCTTGGTGGACATAGTGCAACGGTTCAAGGGATGTGGCTGTGTTATCCCATACGCAGTGGGGATACACAGCTACACAAGTTCCAGTGGGTGCGAGAAATCACAGTCTGCCTTCGGGGGGGAGGGGTAGAGGCTTATTTTAATTTTTTCCTGTAAGATTTTAAACAAAACAATGAATAAGTTAAGCACAGATATATGACAGAGTAAACCTATTATTGATTTTGATAGGAATACTGAATATTCATAAATTGCCAAGAGGATACTATGCAGTGTACAGAATGCCTTCCACAGATTACCTCATTTAGTTCTCACAACATACCTACGAGGAAGGTTCTTTATTGTTACCATTTTACGGAATCAGTGACTGAGGCTCAGGGAAGGAAAATAATCTACCCAGACCCATCGGCACCTCGATGATTCAGAGCCAGGTCCAGCAAGCCCGCAGCTTGCTCTCCGCCCCTAGTCTGCCTCAGGCATTTTAGGAGCTAAAGCATAAGCCATCAGAGAGGTAGAGGTGTCGCTACTCACACAGCACAGCTGAAGGGTGAGAGTCAAGTCTGGCCTCGACGTGAGTGCGCCTTGGGCAGATCACTCTCTGAGTCTCCATTTCCCATCAGAATTGAAAGGAAAGATAAATTCTCGTGAAGTGTCTCAGCACAGAGGCTGGCTCCAAATTCATACTTACTACATGTTACTTCTCAGTAATCCCCTTCACAGAGTTATTCCATGTCCTGACACCCCAGGGGCATCAGCACCTACGACTATAGAGGACCCTCCTTGGAAAAGTGTGAGAAACTCTGCCAGTAAAAACAATTCTACTCACCTTGGAATGAGAAAACCTGCTCTAACTGTTTCTGCCCCAACCTTAGATAAGTCACTGAACCATGTGGCTTATAGGCTCTGCTTTGTATAAAAGACCCCTTTTAGCACCAAAGTTCTGCGGCTTTATAACCCTCTAGTTGCCCTGTCTGGATACTTTGTTATAGATCTTCATTACGTTAAAGATCAGAGAGGACCAATCTCACATGTAAATGGCATACACTGTAGCCATTTATTCACTGTGTTATTAAAATGCAAGGTTAACTCCAAAGTCTTCTGTTAAAGTTCCTCTTAGTTTGGCTGAATTCCTTAGTGCCCTTGTGACTCAAGCTGTTCAGTGCAGAATATTTTATATCCTTAAAAGTGACCTTGGAAAACTTTGATGGAACTCTGCTTAAATAAAGTGGTCCCTACTGACCTCTTCTCCATTCAAATTAAGGATGCAGAATATATATACTATTTCAAAGGCCTTATAACAAAGAACAGACCTATTGTTACACTTTTAACATCATTGCATTTTTTTTTTTTTTTGGAGACAGTCTTACTCTGTTGCCTGGGGTAGAATGCTGTGGTGTTATCGTAGCCCATAGCAGGCTCAAACTCTTGGGCTTGAGCAATCCTCTTGCCTCAGCCTCTCAAGTAGCAAGGATTATAGGTGTGGGCCACTACACCTGGCTAGCTTTTCTATTTTTAGTAGAGATGGGTCTCTGTCTTGCTCCAGCTGGTCTCGAACTGATGAGCTCTAGCAATCCACCTACCTTGGTCTTCCAGAGTGCTGGGGTTATAGGCATGAGGCACTGTGCCTGGCCCGACATCATTATATCTTAAACATTTTCTTAAATTGCTGCCCAAACTGGAAAAAACCTAAATTTCTAACAATAAGAAATAAACCCAAGACTATAGAAAGCAAATCAAAAGATTAGCGAGAATGAGACGGCACTTGTACTGACACAGAGAGAATTCCGGGGCATATTGTTTCATGAAAAAAGCCTTCACCATCTCTGTAAACATGGTGTGGTAAATGTATAGTGAAAGAGAACAAACAGAACATAGTTGTATGAGTGAACATAGACTGCATACATGAGGGCACAGCAGCCTCTGAGGACCAGGCAGAGACCAGGCTCCCAGCACATTGTGTGTTTATGAGAAGAGGCGATCAAGAGGACTTGAACTTGATCTGCAGTTTCATTTGTATCAGGATAGTATATCCATGTAATATTGGTGTGATTACAAGTAGATTAAATACTTTAAAATTTGTTAGGATTTTTAACATAGCTGCTTTTTAAAGTACAGTAATGGCATAATGTTTTTGTTTTGAGAGGTTTTTTAATCATTTTTATTGATTTTGGGGGGTCATTAAGATAATACTTGTTCATTATATAAATTCAAACATCAAAGATGTAGATAACACAGAAAGTAAATATCCCTGCAATTCAACTCCCATCTGTAATAATTTGGTGCATAGATCTCCTAATTTTTGTCTATTGTCTAAATTTGTGGTTTCATAAACTCTCTGGATTTTTTCTGAGATTTTTATAATATCAAAGCCATCAAGATGAGAGGGAAAGGATTAAAAGACTCCATAAAATTTGCAAAAAGACCCTCACTCTGATTTATTTTTCTTTTTAAATACCTTGTTTTCCCAAAGCAGCTTGGCTTCCTTAATATGAACTTTTTAAGACAGTTTCTGATAGAAGTTGTTTGGATAATTCTGTCAAATCATCTGACAGCTCAAAGGATTTAATCAGAAAAATATCTCTACAAATTGACAGAACTTGAGAGATAGAATCCAGGTCTTTTATATATATACACACATACATATAAATATAGAGATATTTATGTATCTCTATATCTAGTATAGATTAAAAATGTAACATATAATGTATATCATACACATTTTATTTTTATATATAAAATGTGCTCTGTATAATATGTGCGTGTGTATCCACATATATACACATACCATTTATTCAGGACCTGCAGATTGTCAAGGAGGCTACCAGCTTCACCTTTTGTTTACAAGAGAAACGAACCCCGGATATGAACATTATCATGTCATTGCTCAGTGTCTGCCCCAGAAAGGTGATAAACCATCTTACACAATCTCCTACCAAAACATGCATTTGTCAGGAGATCTGCCATTCTGAGCTTTGCCACAATTCCTATAGTTTTGCAGAAAAGGAGCACAAAGGCCTACGGTCACACAGACGTGGTTGGAATTCCTCGTGGGCCTCTTACTTGCTGTGTGGCCCTCGCCCCTCCTTCAGCCCGCACAGGACTCAGGGAGGCAGGAGGACTAAGCAAGATGAATGTAAGGCGTTAACACAGAGCGTGGCACAGCACCTGCTCCGTTAAGATTAGCTCCTCTCCCACTTAGTTTTTTCCAACACGCTGTCACCTCTGTCTTCATGAAAAGATGACAGATTAGGAAAGAGTGGGACATTCAGTCCAGATTGTGACTTTTTTTCACGTTTCTCATACTGAAGTTTTCATATCTATAAACCAGATGTGACTTCTACTGCCCTGCAATGTTCAGAGGATTAGGAGGATTGAGAAGAAAGGATAAGGAGCAGGATGGACCCCGCAAAGGCTACTTCCAAACGTCAGTTGTCATTGTGATGGCCAGGCTTACTCTGTTCTGTATTAAAGACAAGATGGGATTATTCTGGCACTTGTCACATATGGAAAATTGAAGCCCACACACAGTGGCCCCAGTGTCTTATCCAACATCTCACAGACGATAAATAGGACTGGAAAGTAGTTTGATTCTGAGACCAAAGCATTTCTGTTCTACCTCTTTCCCTCAGCCCTCCCATAGCCAACCGGGAGGTGGATCCAGGCCCCCGCGTGTGACAGGACCAGCTCCCTATTAACCTGAGTCACTCACACCAAGTTCTGCCCCCAAAAGACCATTAGCAGATGAAATCACCAACCTTGCCTTCCCGCCTCAGTGTTCCAATCTGCAAAATCAGAATAAGGGATTAGAACACTGGTTCTCAAATTCTCCTTCACAGACAAAAATTGGAAAATTTTAACTGACAGATTTGAGACTGAAAAACAAGGATGGAAACAAGGCAGTGAGTTTTGGCAATGTTAGATTTAGAATATTTAAGTCAAGATTTTTCCTTCATTCTGAGAATATATCCTTCTCCTTTTTCAGTGTTAAAAATACCCTTATTTTTCTAAGTGTTGGGGATAGCAGATAACATTTGGGTTGTGATTTTGGTGTTTGTTGATAGATTTTTTTATACTTCTTTGGCAAAATAAAAATATATATATACCCCACAACAGACTCCCAGACCCTCTGATTTTTTTTATAATAGTTACATAGACTCCACAGATCTGGGCACTGCTAGGAGCAATGAACAAGGTACTTCCTAAGTTTCATTCTGACTAAGATACTCCAGAGGTCTTAGAAGAAACGACTGAAGGCAGACATCATCATCTGCTCTCTTGCAAAATTAGCTGCATTGAAGATAGGAATCCAAGCTTCTAAAAATAATCCTGGGGAGGCTATGCATGTTGTCAGAGTTCTGAAGATTGCATCTGTGCCCATTTGGGAAGGTTGGCACAGCCCCGGAAATCTGATCCAGATGGAGAAGCGCCAGAGCCGGCTCTGATTCTCTTTTCCCTGTCTGATATTTGGTTTTTCTTGGGAAGGTGATTTCATTCATTTGTTACCTCAAACATAATGGCCCAACTCCCAGTGAGATTAGGAAACCAGCACACTGCTTTAGAGCTTGGCACTATGAGGGCATCAGCTGTGCTGCTGGTCTCTTAGAGGGCTCTTCACTGTCAGATACTCCCCTCTCCAGCCCCAGGATCCTGTTTTCCTCAAGGAGAAGCCCCACATGCACACATCCATAGAACCATAAGCCCCCAGGACTTTTGATCTAGAAGGCATCTCACAGATCATTCAATCCCAACAATCCATACAAGGAAACCAAGAAGAAAAAGTCTCCTGTGTGTGATCAGAAATATACATATTACAAGAAACTTTGTGATAAATTCTGTCCATGTTATTAGCACAGAGAAGCAATATTCTTTAGCGCCCCATCTGCCAGTTGTACTAAGCCTTCACATACATCGTCTCATTTAATGTTCACAATCCCACAATGAGGCAGGTCCATTTAATATCTTCATTTTACAGACAAGGTTGCCGAAGTTGGAGGATAAGTCATTTACCCAAATATTCACAGCAAAGATTGGGGAGGGGGTGTGGTCTCAGATTTCATCCTGTGCAGTATGACTCCCAAGCCAGCACTCCTGCTAGACAGCCTCAAGTTCTTGTTCCTCTAAAACCTGCGACATCTAGCTGCCCCTGTCCAACATAAGAGCACGCTCTATTTCCTAGATGCTTCTTTCTCTTTGAATTTTGTAAAAATTGTGTCCTCAAGATTGGGACTCCACCAAGCTAACCACTGTCCTACTTCTCACCTATGAAAGGAAGATAAAAATTGTACCTCATAGGGTTGTTGTGAAGACTAACTCTGTCTCACATTACACATAGTGCATGAGAGGGGTTACTAATACTGATTTTTATGTCAGGAAAAATGCTTGCCTTTATAGATGCCCAACTGATGTTTCTAGTTTTGGTTTTGTTTTGTTTGGGGTTTTTTTGCAGTTTTGACGGGGGCTGGGTTTGAACCTGCCACCTCTGGCATATGGTGCTGGCACCCTACTCCTTTGAGCCATAGGCACCGCCCTGATGTTTCTGGTTTTTTTCAATGAATAAGCATATGAATTGATAAATGAATAAAGGATATATAAGACATAGTCCCTCTTCTTAAGGTGCCAATATCTTAGTTGGAAAAGACTTAAAATAGTTGAAATAATAGGCTTCCCTAGGTGGTTTATATTTGCAAGTGCTTATTGTTGAGCTAAAGACTGCTAAAAGCTGTGATTGCATAGAAATGTTCTAAGAAAAAAGACTGGCAGGAGTTGAATTCCTAGTGGAACCCTTTGGATACTCTTTGCCAGACCTGTCCACCCGTCCAGGTGATGGGTACAGGTCATGAAGCTAGTACATGGCAGCCATGTAGCATTAGAGCTCAAAATGTCAATTTTTTTCCCCATGATTCCCCTCTACCTCTGGGTCCCTCTAGCCCCCATTTTGACTACAAAGAGAGTGAAAGTGAATTTCAAAGGTAGGTGCTTCTGGTCCCAAGGTGCAGACCAGCTAGCACTGTTCACTTCTTTTCTAAGCCTTTCTGAAGAACTGATCCTTCTGCTGACACAGCCCTTCCCCTCCCACTCTGTTCCCTCCAGGAGCATCACTGCCTTCGTATTAAAATCCTGGGGGACTGCTACTACTGTGTTTCTGGACTCCCTGAACCCCGCCAGGATCATGCCCACTGCTGTGTTGAAATGGGCCTCAGCATGATCAAAACCATCAGGTAAGCTGTGATCTCCGTGACACCACCTTCCTCACCACGTGTGTGATGAGGAAGACACACAGCTCCGTCTGCCCTTTGTGATTAATCGTGTGCATGGTGAAAGGCAGAGCCCTTCCACTTATTTCACAAAAACTACCTGCCCCTTAGTTCTCCCATGTAAATCAGTGCACCTGTTAGCTTCCTCATTTTCCTATACGTCACTTTTAATTATTTGTGCTACAAGTTGTTATTACAAATGTCCTTGTGGAGCCACAGCAAGGAACAGGATGAGCATAGTCCTCATCTTCGGGGAGGTTAGGATGCAGAGGGAGAGGTGAACACAGACAATTGCCGTGCAGTACAAGAAGCTTTGTGATAAGTCACATCCAGGTACTTGGGGGAATAGAGGAAAAACAGTTAATTCAACTTGAGATGTTGGAGAAGGCTTTCCAGAATGGAGATGGATACGCTGTCTCCAAAAGGCGGGTAGACATCAACAGGATTCTGGAAGTAAATAGAAGAGCTTAGCAGACATGTGCAGAAATCAGATGTGCTGCAGTGGCAGCGGGTGCAGGCTGGGGAGGAAGGATGGTGACAGATGGACAGTAGGCTAGGAGCAGCCAGAGCACAGAGGACTTTCTCAGCAAGGTTACAGGGTTGTATTTTATCCTAAAGGCAAGAGGAAAGCATGAAAGGGCTGCTACCAGGGTTTGCTTCATGGATATATGGCAAGTCCTTTGACGTTTCTGGGCATATCTGACAAATGGAGGTTTGGTCAAGGGAGGAGCAATTACTGGTACTGAGGACCCTGGAACCAGACCATGTTTGGCTTTGAAGTAGGAGCTCAGTATTGTCAGAACTCTCCTTGGGGTCCCAAATTAGTTGCACAGCCTAAGTGTCACGTCCTCACACAACCACTGCAAGGCAGCGACAAGAAAATGCACAAACAGAATGTTCTCATATTCAGAGGATGCCAAAAAAAAGTGTACACAATTTAAGAAAGGAAAAAAACTATTAAAAGTATAATACTCAATATATACCAATAACAGAAGTCAAACATAACTTGAGTACTCCAAATTTAATATAATTTTTTCCTTTCTTAAAATATATATACTACATACATTTTTGGCACCCTCTGTGCATATAAATATGTGTGTGTATTATATATATATTACTATATATATTACTCTGTGTGTGTATACATATATATATGTATATATATATACATACACCCGGGTGTTGCCCTCAAAATATCAGACTTAACTAATCTAGGGTAGAGCATGGGGTTTTGAAAGCTCCTCCCATGTGCTGAGTGTACAGCTGGCCTTGAAAATCACTGCATTTAGAGCGAGTTCTTTAAGGTGGGGTCAAGCAGGGAAAAATTCTTGTAATCGAAACTTTCCCAAAATGTAGCTTCGCATCTTTTTTTCATTTCAAAGTCCCACTTGGATCACAGTAAAAGATATTTTCATAGACAACCCCATTTTCCCAAAGGAAACTGACTAGGGAAAATCATATCCTCCCAGAAGTTAACATGAAAATCCCTTGATGAAGACCATATTTTGTTGAAAGAATGCTTTGATGAGCAGCTGGCAATGGGAGTACAGCCTCCCAAAATGGAAGATAAGCAAGAAAGATGGTCACTCAACAGTCTTTGCAAACAGAAAGCTGTCAAAGAGCTGCAGTGCCTTCTGCTGGACTCTGCACCCAGTGAGTCAGGTGTGCAGTTGGTAGGGCACATTGTCTTAAGGCAAAGGAGCAGCAGGAGCCCTTCAGGGAGGGCACAGAGATGGCACAGTCAGGCAGGACCCAGAGGCCATGGGTCTAGGTGTATTAAGACCAAAATTTGAAATTTCTTTCTCATCTGGATAGGATTATATTTTTATTCTTTCATTCAAAAGAGAAAGAATTTGAAGACCAGGAGACAAAAACACCTTCTCTTTCCCTTTATGTCAAATCTAATATAATTCTGAATATTATCTAGCAAGAATCCCTTCCCTGCATTAGGGCACTGCCCTGGCTCTGCACAGGTCACCTGGGTGATGTCCAGGAGACATCTTTCTGCATCCAAGCCTCTGTAAAAACTATCAGATTACCATTCCAGTGATAACCAACAAGGCTAGGAGTACTCTAAATCCTTTGAGTATCTTCCCATCTGCAAAAACCATGTGTTCATAGTGACTGCAGCCTATGGAGAGGCACATGGAGACTTTTATCATATTTTTTTTTGAGATAGAGTCTCACTTTGTCACCCTTGATAGAGTGCTGTGGTGTCATACCTCAAACTCTTGAGCTCACATGATTCTCTAGTCCTAGCCTCCCAAGTGGCTGGGACTACAGGCACCCACCACAATGTCCTGCTATTTATTTTAGAGACAGAGTCTCACTCTTGCTCAAGCTGGTCTTGAGTTCCTGAGCTCAAGTGATCCTCCTGCCTCATCCTCCCAGAGTGCTGGGATTACAGGCATGAGCCACCATGCCTGGCTTATCATATCTTAAGAAAAATATTCATGGTTCTGCACCTATAGCAAAGCAGCTAGGGCAATGGCCACCCACTGGGCTGGTGGGTTCGAACCCGGTCCCGGGCCTGCCAAACAATAATGATAACTACAGCAACAACAACAAAATAGCCAGGCATTGTAGTCCCAGCTACTTAGGAGGCTGAGGCAAGAGAAATGCTTAAGCCCAACAATTTGAGGTTGCTGTGAGCTGTGATGGTACAGCACTCTACAAAGAGTAACATAGTAAGACTCTGTCTCAAAAAAGAAAGAAAGAAAGAAAGTAAGGGAAAAATATTCAATTGTCACATCTTTTTATCCCAACTGTCCTCATGGGAAGGAAAAATATTTGAAAGCAATTTCACAATTCTTATGTCCCATTTAACAGAATTCTCTGAAAGTCTCCTATAAAGCCAAAAAGAGGATTTAGGAGATAACCAGGTGAGATGAAAACATATGGTGCTTTCCTATGAGGTGTCTCATGGAAGCCAGACCCTTCCCCATCCCTAATCTCAAGTAGGTAGATGGGTAAATAGACTGCTAATGTCTGTGCTGTTTCCCGTCCTCAGTAGAAATATAGAAGTTGTCAACTTTAGGGACTATGGAGAGAAGAGCCAGAGCCCCTTTGGTAAATGGAAAAAGCTACAGATGCTTCCTGACTGTTAATCTGGACACTTGGAAGTTTTTTCCTGGAAACTAGAATAAATTGTGATACTGGTATCAAGGGAGGGAAGTACTGTATCTGGCACTCATACGGCTGGCGGCTCTCCGACTCATCAGGAGTGTGCATCTTATCCTCTCAATCAGTAGGTCCATCAGCAAGTGCCTGTTGAGTCCTGCCACATGTCAGGCACTGTGCTACAGGGAAACACAATGACAAACATGTCACCTGGCGGGGGGGGGGGTGTCTTTGCCCATAGGAGGCCTTTAGGGAAAGCTCTTGGATTCATTCCCTACAAAATGAGAAAATCGGGTCAGACATCTCTGAGATCTCTGTGAGTTCTGAAAATCTGTGATTTACAGTCATGTAAAAGTCAGGATTAAGTAGCAAAACTTTCTATAGACATTCCATAGGAGTTTGTAACTTCACCTTCAGCAAAAGATAATCTTCAGAAATGACACTGGAAAAGAAATGAGCCTCTATAATCAAATTGCCTTAAGACAGTTAGAACATCATCATTTCTCTTTCTGGAGAAGACCTTACCCATCCTGACCATTTTACCCAATTTAAGGAATCCTTTCTGGAGTTTTGGAATTAACAATGTGATGTGAAATTTGGATAGGTCAAATTGACTCAAGAATGTTCTCTTCTGTTGGTTTATAAAGAGCTGCTTTTATTTTATCAGGATAAGACAAGCCAGTAGCATATTTTTTTTAACTGCATGACTCAGAGCCTATTAATATCCAAACAACTCCTTGATTATAATGTAGGTGACTTGAGTCCAGCATTAATTCTTCTAGTTAGCAAAAATCATGATACAGAGGAATAAACAGGAGCTCTGGAATTAGGCAAACCTTGATTGCCATTCGCTCAGACTTTTGAGCATTTCCAGGCCTACTGTCAATTATTGCACTCTTAGGAAGGTCTGGGGGGCAATATTTACACTTTAGTGTATACAGAAGAGAATCCCATTTACATAGCTTTATCAAACAGTCAATAATCTTAGCCAACTATCGTTTACACAAGATGCAATCTTTTATTCAGCCCCAACATTACTTGTTCCAATTTTAAAACTCAATAGAAACTATGAAGTCTAGAAATGTACATATTAGATTACATGTACACGTACTATAACATTAAGTCAGTAAACCATTTATTGACTGGCGCCCTCAGACTTTATGGGCATCCTCTTCGTTTGCTGTCAGAAATGGATCCTTGTACAAGATATTATTCTCCCCTCTTTAGGGTCCTTGCTTGTCCCTCAAAGAGGTAAGACCCCAGCACCAATCCCCAGGGTACAGAAAGACAATGAGGACCCAGTGCTCTGATGATTAGTTGATATTTGGATCTTTGGTCTCTATACCCCAGCAACTTCAGTAGTTTCCTTGTTTAGTTGAGATTTATAATTTTTGCAAAAATAGCAAATACTCAAAATGACCTGGTCCCTTATTCACAGACCAGTCCAAATATATGATGAAAATTCTTCTCCCATCACAGACAGGTGAGGACTGAGTGCCAAAATCAGGGAAATCCAGCACTTCCTGCTGCTGGTTGGAGCCTTGGCAGGTTTCAAAGTGGGTGAGGAGGAGGAGGGTGATGAGGAAGGACTCTGCAGTAGCTGTTCTGCTGCAGAGTCATCAATTTTAACAACAAAACATATTCCACATGTGAAAATGTATGCATAGGACCTAAGAAAGCCAGGTGAGAGATCGCAGTACCTGCCAATAGCACAAAAATAGGGAAAAAATGCATGAAAGAGGGCAGAAAGGACCTACCTCAGCCCTCCCCAGTCCTAGGAAGCGCAGAGCAGAAAGAGGTCCATCCACTTGGGGGAAAGAGAAGGAAGTGAGCACAGGGCTTTGCATTTACCACAACACCAGGCCTGCCAGAGTAAAACCTAGCTCTGGGAAAACCCTCCTGGCCCATATTCCAGGCTGGTATCCAGGGACTAAGCCTCTAGTCCTGCCCTAGTAGCTGGAGACACTCAGCCCAGGCTGCAGGCTTGTTTGGCCAAGTCATTCTCAGGCCTGTACCTCTCCTGGGTTGACATTAGCAGACCAGGTCTCCTCACAGCCTTTAGCAGCAAGCAGACCCAGTGGCCTGGGCTTCTGGCGTGCCCAGTAGCAAGCCTACTCAAGTGGGCTCTGGCAGTGTCACCTTGGCTGCAGCTGCCCAGGCTTCTGGCATACCCAGCACCACGCCTGCCAGGGGTATTCCCAAAAATCCAGTCCATGAAGACTGAAATAAGAACCCATTTCTTCAAATATGCAAACATCAGTGCACAACTATAAGGATCAGTAAAATCAGGAAAACATGACATCACCAGAAACAAAATAAGGTACCAGTGCTGTGAACTGCCTGACAAAGAATTCAAGCTCACTGCTGTAAGGAAGCTCAGGAAGCATCAAAAAAATGCAGAGGAACAATTCAGTGAATGGGAAAATCAGCAAGTGATCAGAACAAGAAATTTAATGGATTGAAATAATTTAAAAAGTGAAAGTGAAACCTAGAGCTTAAATATACAATAAACAAATGCAATTGACAAAGTAGTTGGTCAGGCAGAAGAAAAAAATTGTGAACACAAAGAATGTTTATAGTTATACAGTCAAAAAGAAAAGAGAAAAAGAGAATAAAGAAAGCTACCAAGATTTATAGGACAAGATCAAAAAAACAAATAATCAACTCATGGTAGTTTTAGAAGAAGAGAAAGATAAATGAGTAAGAAGTTAAATAGTAGCAGAAAACTACTGGAGAAAGATATAAATATGCACGTACAGGAAGGTTAAAGGTCTCAAATCAGATCTAATCTAAATAAGCTACCTAAAGAAATATTATAATCAAACTGCCAAAAACCAAAGACAAAGAGAAGATCCTGAAAGCAGCAAGAAAAAAGAAAAAAATATCATGTATGGGGATTCCAATATGGTAGTAACAGACTCCTCAAGAAACCTTACAAAGTAGGAGAGAGTGGGTTGATATATTCAAAATGCTAAAGGAAGAAAAAATATCCTACCAATCAAAAATACTGCGGCCAGAAAAATCTGTCCGTCAGAAATGAAGGAGAAATAAAGACTTTACCAAACAAACAAAATCTGAGAGTCCTTATCACCACCAGACCTGTATTATAAGCAATACTAAAGGAAGTTCTTCTTAAAAGAAAAAAAACACTAAGAAGTAGAATGAAAGCATCTGAAAGTACAGAACTCGTTGGTATAAGTAAGTACACAGTAAAATCCAGAATACGCTAATACTATAATGGTGGTATATAAATAATTATTTATACCTGTAGTATGAAGGTTACTACAGCTGCAGAATACACATTTTTTTTCTCAATTGCACATGAAGTATTCTCCAGGATAGAATATGTGTTAGGCCATAAAGAAAGTCTTAACAAATTTAAGAATATTCAAATCCTATCAAGTATCTTTTTTGACCATAATGACATAAAACTAGAAATCAGTAATAGGAGGAACTTCAGAAATTTAACAAACATATACAGGGAAATTAAATAATATGCTCCTGTCCAACTAATGGCCCAATGTAGGAATTAAAATGAAAATTTAAAAATTTCTTGAGGTTTGGCCCCTATAGCTCAGCAGCTAGATTGCCAGCCACATACACCCAAGCTGGTAGGTTCAAACCCAACCCAGGTCTGCCAAACAACAATGATAATTGCAGCCAAAAAATACCCAGGTGTTGTAGCGGACACTTATAGTCCCAGCTACTTGGAGACTGAGGCAAGAAAATCACTTAAGCCCAAGAGTTCGAGGTTGCTGTGATCAGTGATGTCACAGCACTCTACCGAGGGTGATGAAGTAAGACTCTGTCTCAATAACTAACAAACAAAAATTTCTTGAGACAAAATTGGAAATATAATATACCAAAACTTATAAGATTCAGTAAAAATAGTTCTTAAAGGAAAGTTTATCCACTTAGTAATAAATGCGTACATCAAAAAAGAAGAATCAAATAAACAACATTGCACCTCAAGAAACTAGTAAAACAAGAACTAAGTTCAAAGAAATAAATATGGAAGCATAAATACATGAAATAAAGGCTAGAAAAACAATAGGGGAAAAATAATCAGACTAAAATTGGTTTCGAAGAAGATAAACAAAATTAACTAACCTATAGCTAGACTAATTAAGGAAAAAGAGAGAATATACAAATAAATAAAATCAGAAATGAATAAAAAAGGCATTATGACTGATATCACAGAAATACCATAAGAGACTATTATGAACTATCACATGGCAACAAATTGGATTGCCTAGAAAAAAACTGGATAAAACCCTTTGATGCATTATTAATTGCAAAGAAATAGAACATTTCATTTAGCCAGAATAAGAACATTAAATCAGTAATATGAAATCTCTCATCAAAAACAAGTCTAGGATGTGATGGCTTCACTTCTGAAGTCTATCAAACATTTAAAGAAGACTAATGCCAATTCTTTTCAAACTCTTCCAAAAAATTAAAGAGGAAATACTTCCACAATCATTTTATGAGGCTAACATCATCTAAATACCAAAGCCAAACACAGACAATAACAAAAGGAAAACTATAGGCCAATATTCTTGGTGAACATAAATGCCAAAGTATTTGACAAAATACTAGTAAATCAAATTCAATAGTACATTACCGTGATCAAGTGTGATTCATCCCAAGGATACAAGGATGAGTCAACATTTGTAAATCAATAAATGTGATGTATTACATTGATAAAATGAAGGAAAAAACTATATTATCATTTCAATAGATGCATAAAGAGCATTTTAACAAAATTTAAAACATCCTTTCATGATAAAAAAAGCTCTCAGAAAATTATATATACAAGGACTGTACCTCAAAACAATAAAGACCACATATGGCAAGCCCATAGCAAACATCATACTCAAAAAGAAAAAATTGAAAGTTTTGCTTCTGAGAGAAGGATACCCATTCTTTAGCTAAATTTACCTTTATTTACAAAATATTCATTACAAAATATTCTCATGTTGGCCAGCTCTTTCTACACCACACACACACACACATACACACACACAGACACAGACACACACACATGTAGTCTTTTCTCCCAGCCATGGTGAACACTTTCCAAGATCTCTGTTATTATGCAGTTACATATGAAAACTTTTGGAATGGAACACCAGGAGTGCTGAAGGTCCTAAGTACAGTAGTTAGGCAAGAGAAAAAAATAAAGGGCACTGGGACAGAACAATTCAAACTGTCCCTATTTGCTGGTAACATGACTTCATATCTATAAAACCTTAAAGACTCCACAAAAACTGTTAGCGTTAATAAATAAATCCAGTAGATTTTCAGGGTACAAAATCAACTTACAATAATATGTAGCATTTCTGTATATTAACAGTAAAACACCTGAAAAAATTATTGAGAATTTCATTTACATAAAAATAAAATACTTAGGAATAAATTTAACAAAGATGGTAAAAGATCTATACACTGAAAACTATAAAATATTGAAAAAATAAATTGCGGAAAATACAAATAAATTTGAAGATATCTTATGCTCATGCGTTGGAGTAGTTAATACTATTAAAATGACCATGCTACCCAAAGCAATCTAAGAATTCAACGCAATCCTTATCATAATACCAGTGACAGTCTTCACAGAAACAGAAAAGGCACCCCTAAAATTTTTATGGAACCAATAAAAGAGCCAAAATAACCAAAGCAATCTTGGACAAAGAATCACATTACCTGACTTCAAAATATACTACAAAGCTATAGCAATGACAACAGTAAGGTAGTAGCGTTAAAAAGGCACAAGGGCCAGCAGATACCATTCAGAACCCAGAAATAAATTCATGTATTTACAGCCAACTGATCTGTAGGATCCCAGAACATACAATGGGGAAAGGACAGTCTCTTCAATAAAGGGGGTGCTGGGAAAACTGGATGCTGGATTCTACACATGCTGAAGAATGAAAGTAGACCCTCACCTCACATCATGTACAAAAATCAACTCAAAATGAATTAGGGATGCAAATATAAAACAAAACTATGAAACTACTAGAAGAAAACATAGGAGAAAATCTCCAGGATACTATTCTGGACAATTACTTTTTGAATATGACCCCCAAAGCATCGGTAACAAATGCAAAAGTAGGGAAATGGAATTACAGCAAACTAAAGCTTCTGTACAACAAAGGAAGCAATCGACATAGTGAAGAGAACCTACCGAATGGGATAAAATGCCATAAGTGATAAGGGGTTACTATGCATAGTGTATAAGGAACTCAATTCAATATCAAGAAAACAAATAACCTATTTAAAAAATGGGCAAAGGACCTGAATAGACATTTCTCATCAACGAAGACATACAAATGGCAAACAGGTATAAGATAAAATGCTCAATATGACTAATCATCTGGGAAATACAATTAGAACTACAATGAGATATGACCTCATACCTATTAGAGTGGCTATTATCAGAAAGACAAAAGGTAACAAATGTTAGCAAGGATGTGATGGAAAGAAACCTTCACACACCGTCCGTAGAAATGCAAATTAATACAGCCATTATGGAAAGCAGTGGCGATTCCTCAGAACCACCACATGTGCCAACGGTCTCATTACTGGGTATATCTCCAAAGGAAATGACATCCATGTTGAAAATGGATACACATGTGTGATATGTATGTTTGTGTGGACGTGTGTGGACGTGTGTATATGTGATGTGTGTGTTCAGCCCTGAAGTAGGCCTTGGTGGTGACTATAATTCTAAAACCAAACAATGGGATTAGTGTCAACCATGCTGGTGCTTGAGCCCACAGGGGACAGGAAGTCACTGACTCCTGAAGTAGAGAAGTGACATTGTCAGATCTGGACGTCGGAAAGATAACTGTGACATTGGATGACTCTCTCTCCAGTTGACACTGCGAGAGAGGAGGCAGAGGCCAAGGGGAAGGAAACTGGTGGGAAATATTTTTGTACCAATCCAGGAGGAGAGAAGAAAGGACCTGAAATAGAGCAGCAGCTGTGACATAGAAAGGAAAGGATGGTAATACTCCAAAGCTCAGACCCTGAGAATCGCCCGAGAGACAACATGTGACAGAGAAATTTTAATTAAATCAAGTATTTATGATAGTAAACTTATTTTTCAACTGACAGGACTCCAAAAGTTTCAGAGAGCATTCCACATTCTTAAAGTTATGGTTTGTTGCTGGATATGATCATGGCAAATATTCCCAGAAAAAGTGACTTTTGACCATAAGGAGACTTACAGGGAACACACCAAGTGAGGAGCAGGCAGGGAACAGACTGGGTCTGCCATTGCCTGTCACAGCCTCCCTGCCCCTCAGTAGGTATGTGGCTATGAGTGGGGACTTAACTTAGAGCCTCTAGGGCCTCTTCTGTAAAATGAGGGTAAGACCCCAATGTCAGAGTGTTCTTTTGAAAATTCAAATAAGTAATCTGTGTGTTATCACAGATCACCACAGAAATATTTTTAATAGATTCTTGCAAGCAGAGCTGGGTTTGGATGCTGGAAAAGTTGACTCAGCTAAGCTACAGAAATCTATTTATTAACTATGGCTTCTATTCTGTGCTGGTAAAATAATGATAGTAGCTTCAGATTGTGGAACACTTACTATATGGCAAGTACTGAGATCAATGTTTTATATGCACTGGCTTGTTAAGTCCTCATGACAATTATTGGAGGGAGGAGTATTGAAGAAGTTGGCTGCAGCATGGAGTAATCAGAATAGTCTAGAGCTGCCCTTCTGAATGGATGTTGGTGATAAATAAACTGTACGGCTATATAGATTCATCCTGAGTCATGGAAGGTCTTGAAGTAGGCATCCTACTTCACCAGCTAACAGATCACACCTGGTCAGTGGCACCACAAGGGCCCCAATATGGAAGCGTCTAACTCCAAACCATTGGTCATAATCATTATGGTATCCAACCTCCCAACTCCAGATTTGTGCATTGCTTCTGATGCCTGGAATCTGTCATCCATACCCAAAGGACAAGCAGCTTAGGAGATCCCTAATACATTAGCAGAACTGATATTGAGGGAGTAAAATGTCGGTAAACATCCAAAAATAACAAGATAATGAACCCTAATCAAAAAAGCCTCGCAGTAAATTCATTTCACCAAAGTACTTGATTTTAGGAACATAGTGTTAGCTAGAAGATGAATAGCAAAAAAAGAGGTTGAATATAATTTTATTCCCCGTGAAGCATTTAATATCACCTCATGCATGTCTGTTCATAAAATTAAATTAATTAAAGTAGGCTTATATAAGAGTTTCTATTATGTAGACTGAAAAATGGCTCCAGGTAATGTATCTTCACGCACCCTGTGTCTAATTTGGGGAGTAGTGATAGCTAAGAAGATGCTGGAGTTGCCACTGGGCTCTGTTACACACAATAGCTTTATTAATGACCCATAAGAGGTAACCTTGATGAATCTTAATGAAAACTGCAGAGCCTAGTCTTTCCAGAGCAACTGCTAAAAAGTCATGGGACTGACACCAGAATATCAAGGAAGAATTGGTTTGTCCCCAACAGTTACTTAGAGCAGAGCTCTTAATCTTTGTGGCAGGGTTGCCCTATGAAGCAATATGGTAAGACAAAGAATGAAAAACAGGATTCATCTTGCTTTCCCTCACTTGAGGCATGAATGCCCAAGCCTGCCGATCAGTCTCCTTTCCTTTCCTTTCTCACCCTTTCTTGTACTTTCTTTTTCTATTTCTTTCTCTCTATCTCTTCCTTCTCTCTCTCTCTCCCTCCCTCCTTCTCTCTCTCTCTTTCTCTCCCCCTCCTTGAGGGCCCCATTTCTCACCCTGCTCCAAAATTATTAATGCATCAATTATACATCTGTACTCCTCTTAAAGATGTAGCGATTAGAGTGGTTTCACTACATGAACAAGAATCATTTTTTATAAACTTATAATGGTGGAAAATTGAATGTAGCTAGTAATAACAGTGGATAAACCTAATATTGCTTCAGCGTTCAATCACTCAATGTGCCAGGCACTCACTAAATAATCTTCCTGACTTACTTCACTTGATACCAAACAACCTTGTGCAGAACAATTTTCAGATGAACCTGAAACTCTGATAGGATGAAAAACTTGTGACTGATGACACACAGCTTGTATACAGCAGAGCCAAGGCCCTGGGTGATGTTCATCTGTATTAATACATTTTCTGTTGTTTAAGACAGAATACCTGAAGCTGGATAATTTATCAAGAAAAAGCATTTATTTATTATTGTTCTGGAGGCTAAGTCCCAAATCAAGGGATGACATCCAGTGAGACCTTTCCTCTTAATGGAGACTCTCTGCAAAGTCATAGGGTGGCATAGGGTATCACACGGAGAGTAATCTGAATTCCTCAAAGTCTACTGATTGGAGTATTTGTCTCTTCTTAAAAATATCTTCACAGCAACATCTAGACTGGCATTTGACCAAATATCTGGGCAGCTTGACCTACCCAAGTTGACATAAAATTAACCATCACAGTGTTCTTCTCTCCCTTCGGTGACAACATCTGCAAAAGCACAGAGTTAGAATATATGGGAATGAGTTAGGGCAGCTGTCAAAAAGCAGCAAACACATTTTCACTTCACTAAATAGGTGTCTGGGCCTTTGGGGGCTTGTGAGATGATTCTTACATGACCAGAGCTGTCTTTCCTTCATAAGTGCCAGGGACACCTCCTCTGATGGAGCTATAGCCCATGAGCCTCCTTGGGTCAGCTTGCATTTTATCCCTAACTGGATGGCTCTTCCCAGGGTCCCTGGCATGCTGCTAGTTCATTGCTCACTCCATCCCTGCACCACAATTCTCACATTAACCCAGTGTGGTTTCTGGTAAGAGGCCGTGGGATACAATGGAAAATGCTCAGGATTTGGAACTCCGGAGAACTTGGTTCACCTTCTACACCCAAGAATCTTAAACTTGTTGAGTCTCATTTTCCTCCTCAGAAAAATAGTGATCATTATGTGGGAGGCCAGACTACAAGGTTAATCCAGCTTTGAATACTGGGGGGTAGGTGAGGTGACTTCAGTTCACTGCCTTAGCAGAAACAACAGCAGCACGCAAGGTACAGAGGGGCGAGGCACATAGAATGGGCTGGGTCTGTGCTGCCTCCCTCTACTCCACAGCCTCCCCAATGAATAGCGTTGGTCTCAACTGCCCATACAGAGTGGGAAACCCACCAAGCCATGTGTCTGGAGAAGTGATGTGCTGAGGCCACCTCTGGCCTATTTGCAAAAGCCAATTAATTGCTAAACTTGTAGGAATTTTGCAAGCCCTTGATATCAAGTTGGAAGCTTGAAAGAAGCTATGATCAGGATATTTACACCACAGTACTAGACAAACATTACAAATCCGTATTTTATTTTCTCAGAGAGATAGTTGTTAAAACATTTCCCAGCATGATAACACTGGGCCCAGTCCTCACACTTTGCACTCAGACTCCTCTAAGTTGAGACAGAGGTCACATCAGCACCAGAGGTAAACCCTGTTACATAGCAAGAAATTCTCATCGACACAGTTAGAGCCATGTTCTAGCTCTCACTGTACCTATGTCCCTACAGCCAGCCTGGCTATCACCCATCACAACACACATACTCATATGTATACATGTGTGTGTGTACATGCAGGTAAATTAAATTAAATGATGGATACATACATTTTCAGCCAGGATTCTTCATACTCTGTACATGAGCCAGGCACCAAGTCTCTAGGCCATGTTAGAAGCCAGCAAGAGGCCAGATGAGGGCTAGTGGTAACTCACCCTCCCACTTCAGACATGAGATACTGACTGTTCCCACAGAGCTTCCTTCAAACAAGGAGCTTTCTTCAAGGAACATCTAATAGGACTTGGTTTGGGGGGAACATACTTTGTAACATGCACTTCACAACCATGATCTGCAAACTTTTTGCCCCATAAACCCTAAAATAACTTTGTAAGCTATATGCCTCACATAGTCCAATGTTGATATCTAAGTTTTTATCATAAAATTATGTTCAATTTTGTCAATAGAAAGCAAAAAGTATTTAATAATGTGTAAGATTGAGAGGAGAATAATATAAAAAATACTTCATAAAAATATAATATGATTCTTTTAAATAGGTTTTGCTACCTTATTCAATAATCACATTGTTATGGACTGAATTTTGCCCCCCCCAAAAAAATTCATATGTTGAACCCTAACCACAGATGTGACAGTATCCCGAGATGAGGCCCTTGGGAGCTGGTTAAGGTCAGATGAAGTCATGAGGGTGAACCTCTGTGATGGGATTAGTGATCTTCTAGAAGACACATCACAGAGCTGGCTCGCTCTCTCTCCACCACATGAGGACACTGAGAGAATGCCACCATCTGCACACCAGGAACATGGGCATCAGCAGAACCTGGCCATGCTGAAACCCTGATGCTAGGCTTTCACCCTCCAAGACTGTGAGCAAAAAATTTCTCTTGTTTATGCTACCTGGTTGATGGTATGTCATTATGGCAGGCTGAGCTAAGACACACACAAAATCAGAGAATCAAAAACTTTTAGCTCTCTGGGGCGGTGCCTGTGGCTCAGGAGTAGGGCATCAACCCCATATGCCGGAGCTAGCAGGTTCAAACCCAGCCCCAGCCAAAAAAAACTGCAAAAGAAAAGAATTTTTAGCTCTGTTAACCAGTGTATCTTGAAAATTGTGATAACTCCATAAAACATTCCACTTGCATTTGAAAGAAGCTATGTGTCCAACCTATGGTGTTTGGGGTTTAGAATGGAGGCAGGGAGGCACAGCAGCAAGCCATCCTACATGGCCAGACGTGGCTAGACATGACCTGATGGGGGCTGCCGAGCGGCCCCAGCTGTGAGATTATGTGGCTTGGGGCAGGTAGGACAGAGGCCACTCTGGAAAAGGAAATGCATTAAACACTAATGGGAATTACGAAGAGAAGGGGATGAAAAACACCAATGGTTGCGCGCGCGCACACACACACACACACACACACACCTTCCAGAGCCTTTCTCAGGCCTGAGTTAACGCCATTTCAGAAGAGAAATTGTCTTAAAACATAGAGAACTGCCTCTTCCCCAGAGCTGCCACAAGGAAATGCAGACTTGGCACACACTGCCCTAACTCGGGCTCTCGTTGTTAGGAGATTTGGGGTGCAAGGGAGGCAGGGCCTGCATCATGCCCATCTCCAGCAACACCACGTGGTAAACAGCTGGATCTCTGCCCTGCATTTTCTCTCTTTAAATCCCGTTTCTGAATAGGAATGCTAGGTTGGGTCTTCCCCTATTGCCTTTCCTTTCCACTCCTGGAAGCAGGAGTTTAATGTTGAAGGGAGGACACAAGTCTGGCATTACCACCTGTGTGACCCTGGGACAAGTGCCTTAACTTCTCTGGGCTCCAGCTTCCTTAGCTCTAAAATGAGAATAAAACACCCCAATGGAAGTTCTGTGAATATAATATGATACACATGGTTCGTATATTTGGGTTGCTGCTTATTTCTATAGCGTTCTTCAGCAGACCCTTGTTCAAAGAATGAATGAATGCGCTGTCTATGCAGCAATGGGTGGTTGTGAAGATGAATTGAGATTATGAAGATGAAAGGCCTGACATGGGAGAGGTAATAGGCATATTTTAAATGTCTCAGAGCCTCAGTTTCCTCATCTGTAAAATGGGAATTTATAGTCCTTACAGGTGTCTGCCTCTCAGAATCACGGTGGCTGTCACAATGAAAGTGTGAATTGGGAAGCACTTTGTGAAATCACAATGTCTGTGCTAGGATGAGCACAGCTAGTATGAGCGTGGTGGCTTTCAAACGTGTGGGGAAGCAGATAGACCCTGTAAGGTGGCCGGTGGCCTGATGCCCTCGGCAAACTCAGGAGATCTACAGAAGGAAAACTGAGACCACCATAGAGACTGTGTTACCTGCATATCTCAGCCCACAGCGGTGTGTCTTTTTTTCTTTTTCTTTTCTTTTCTTTTTTTTTTTTTAGAAACAGGGCCTGATTCTGTCACCCAGGCTATAGTGTACAGTGGAACAGTGGAACCATCATAGCTCACTGCCACCTAAAACTCCCACATTCAAGCAATCCTCCTGCCTCAGCTTCCCAAATAAGTGGGACCACACCCTACCATTATGCCAGATACTTTTTTATTTTTATTTTTGTAGAGATGAGGTCTCGAACTGTTGTCCAGGCATCTCTCAACCCCCTGGCCTCAGGTGATCCTCCCACTTCAGCCTCTCAAAATGCTAGGATAGCAGGCATGAGCCACTATGCCCACCCATGTTTCTTCTTGTACCTTCTTTAAAAGAAGCCAGGCGGGATAGTAGAAATAGACCAGTGGGTTTAGGCTCGCATGCCTGGGGTGAAATTCCAGCTCTTCCACCTCTAACTGTATGACCTAAAGTGACGTACTGCTTGTGACTCCGTTTCTTCATTTGTAAAATGGTGCTGGAAATGTTACGCTAGGTTGTTGTAAAGATTCGATTGCACATCTGCGCGATCAGCCTCTGCGGTGAGCACAGCTACAGTCAGATCTACCTCCCTTGCCTTTTTTTCTGTAATGTTCAAGGGCACCATTTCTTCCAGGTCACTGAGGCTCCCTCAATTCTGCCTACACTGTAAGTTGGACCCTCCCATTTAGACCAGATTATGCCAGGTACCTTCCCAGCTGATGTTTTAAATGGATTTGTTGTAGCTATTCTTATGTAAATAGAGCGTATGCAGGCACAGATGTAGCTGGAAAGGGTAAGGAGAGTGACAAATTCATAAGATTTTTTTTTTGAGGTATGATTCAACTTGTGGTACTAAAAGTTGTTGTAACTAATACAAATTAGTAGTAGCTACTATTCTTTGGTCTTTCGTTTTGTTTTGTTTTGTTTTGTAGACAGAGTCTCACTTTATCGCCCTCAGTAGAGTGCTGTGGCATCGCACTGCTCACAGCAACCTCCCACTCCTGGGCTTAGGCGATTCTCTTGCCTCAGCCCCCCGAGTAGCTGGGACTACAGGTGCCCACCATAATGACCAGCTATCTTTTTGTTGCAGTTCAGCCAGGGCAGGTTCGAACCCACCACCCTCGGTACACAGGGCTGGTGCCCTACCCACTGAGCCATAGGCGCCACCCGAGTAGCTACTATTTCGAGTATTCAATATGCACCCATATGCAGGCTGAATGTTTTACATACATCATTTTATGAACATCTTAACACCCCTACAAAGGACCGGCTCTTTCTTCACTACCCCTTAGAAAACTGAGAGTCTAGAGTAAAGCAACTAGCCCGAGAGCCACACCCGGTTAAGCAGAGAAGCCAGAGTTCAGATCCAGGTCTGCCTTACTGCAGACTCTGTGTCTCTCTGGTGTTAGGAAAATATGAGTTCAGACAATTAAGTTTGTGAACTCATCCTAGAAAAAGTGCTCATGCCGCACTGCTGCATATCACTGGGGTCACTTTTGAAGCACTCCCCTTGGCCATCTGCAACCATCGTGGTAATTCAGCAGGGAGTTGTGTAGCACTTTCTCTAGGATGAATTCACAAACCTAATTGTCCAGCCTTTCACTCCAGCTCTCACATCAGCAGGTGGTAGTGTCAGCATTGGAATTCCTAGATCTGATCCCAGACCTGGGAAGTTGGATGTTCTTCATCTCCCAGCACCAAAGGCTGCTCTACCGAGGCTCAGTCTCCTTAGTCACTCATTTGTGTGTCAGCAATCGGAGTCTAACATGCAGATCAGCAGCTACTGTGCTCCCTGTCTTTCCTCCAACGATTTCTATAGGTTGGTTAATTGGCTAAAAATCAACTCTTTGAATCATTTAAACTGAAAGAAAAATTCTAAAATTCTTCATCTTTTGCCCTGTAACTATAGCACTCTTCCTTAGTGGTTCAATTTAAAGAAATAGTCTTTAATCTTTTGCAGGTTAATTGTTGCTTTATCTGTCCCCAGCTACACAGAGCTGTCAAATAATAATGATGATAAGTCAGTTATCTTTTATTTGAAAGAAATCTTAAGTGGAAGCCCACCATGAAAACCACAGAGTAGACATGCTCTGTTGAGAAGGAGATGGTTTGCTTCCCTCCCCAACTGGCAGGTCCAAAGGCCTCATAGTGGTTCCTCTGGGATTCTTAGATCCATCTTGGTACAGACACAGGCCTGTGAAGCAAGAGAGCCATTGAGCTTCATCCATCATTTCAATACCACTTCTGAGCACTGACTGGGCTTATGTGCTAAGTGGAAATGAGAAGTGGCATCGCTGCCCTCCAGAACCGCAGAGCGTATGGAGAAAACAGAGAAAGTGCCAATGTTTAGAATGCAGATGATCTACAGTTATTTTCTCTTAATTTGTGGCTGTTGAGGCCACCAAACGTCCCCCAGGGTTCTTCTCTGGAAGAATTGAATAAGACTTGTAACTCAGAGCAGAATTGCTCCCATTTTAGCTTCAAGAATGCTCCAAGGTCCTCTCTGTAAAAATTTATCTTGAAATATATGTTGTGTGTCTGCTACCACAGGGTAGCCTTTGCAAAGAGGATCAGTGTTTGTAAATTATTAGTTATTTTTACATAGTTTCATTCTTAGCTTTTATTTAAGTAAAATCTCAGACATAACAAAAAGGAAGAGGAAGAAGAAGCAGTACAGTAAAGAAATTTGAAGCCTTCTGGTTAGAATTTTTGTTTTGCAGAGGAAAATAAAACATAGAAATGTCTTTTCATTAAGATGCTCCAGCACATCCCCTGTATAATGTTAATTGCTTAATGACATTAGCACTGTGTGCTGTTTAATAGTCCCTCACAATTAGTTGGCAAAGCACTTTAACATTCATTGTCTCCTTTGGGGCTCACAACAGCTCTGTGAGTGAAGCAGCCAGGTACAGTCTTATTTTACATCTGTTGATACTCAGGGTCAGATTAAGCTATTTCCCAGGGTCACATGCCAGGCATCATGCTTGTATTGCAAGAATGTGGGGTTTAAAAACACAAAAGTGCCGGTGTAGTCCTACCATCCTGCCTGCCATCTTTCTGGGCATAGAAAATGCTCTTTATTTTCCTAGGCCCCAGATCCTTCCCAAATGATAGGCAGCTAAGTAGCCCTTGGTATATGCCAAATGCTATTCTAAACTCTCTCCACTGGGGAAGTTTATTCACTTAACTTTTTTTTATTTGACAATACTGTTATTATTAATATTTTATAGATGTAGAGATTGAAGCATCTCTAGGAAAGTTGACTAACTTCCCTATGACCCAGGCAGGCAGTTAAGTGACAGCAGTCTGGCCCTAGAGAACATGATATTAACCCTCACCCCACAGTGACGGTCGTGTAATAGAGAAATAAGGAAGAGGTAACATGTGATTGACAACTATGTCGTTCAGGATGGTCTTGGTTATGCTGAAGTACAAATATCCCCCAAATTCTCAGTGGCTTATAATGACAAGGATTTACTTTTCTTTGGTATTTTGTATCTGTTATGGGAGGATGGGAGATGGCAGGGTACCGTTATACTTCATGCTGATTCACGGACCCTGGTTAGGAAGGCTTCATCACGAGCTCCTTAACTGATGATGGATACAGAAGAGAAAAATCTATTTGAAAAGTGTGGTTGATCAGGCGCCTAAAGTATCTGCTCAGAAGTGACATGCGTTACTTATGCTCACACACAACATGCAGAAGGGTGAGGTCCTCCTGCACACCTAGATACTACAGCAGTGAGCATGACTGGCGGCCATCACAACTGGGCTCTCAATAATCTCCCTCACGGAAGCCCCCTGGGACGGGCATCAGAAACTGACACACTCCTCTCAAGGCCTGGGCACTATTTCTTCTCTTGCCTTATTAAGCTCTTGTCCGTGGGTATAGGGTACTATATACATTTTACCTTCAAAGTCAAAACCATGACCCAGAAACTAGGAACTTCCCCAGGGTCAAGACACACCTCACACTTTAATTACAAGCTTTTCTTCTAAGGTTCATGGCTTGTCTTTCTAATACCTGATATATTTCAGTATTTTCATATTCTCAATTCAACTTTACTTAATAATCATTCATTCATTCTTTTAAAATGGGGGGGAGGGGCGAGGGGCTGTTTTAAGCCATCTGTATGAAAGGCATGAGGCTGAGATGCAAGGATGACTCAGACAGGAATATTGCCCTCAAGGAGCTTATACTGTTTATCAAGGAGCTTGGACATGTGGGGATATTAATGGAGCCTATTGAAGACTCATCCGTCCACCCACTCACCTACTCAATAAACAATTGCCAGACACAGTCCAGAGTCCAGAGAGGAATACAGAGCAGTCATACAAAGTTCCTACCCTCAATTACTGTACAAAAGACAAGTGATAGTAACACCGAACCCTGCTTATTGTTCACCCAGGAAGCAGTGAGAACACAGGGAAAGGCACATAATCCAGACAGAGAAATCAGGGCAGTTTCCTGGCAAATGCTACACCCAAGCTGCACCCTAAAAGATGAGTAAGAGCTCTTCAACTAAGGAGGCACTGAACACTCCACAGGCCCAGAGAGGGAAGGAGGTACACAAGGTTCGGACAAGGACTGTGTGCAGGTGCCTGGAGTCTCATGGGTGCATGAGAAATGAGAGGAGTAACCGAGACACAGGACAGATCATGAAGAAGTTTGTATGCCAGACTAGGAATTTTCCATTTTAATCTTACAGGCCAGACTCTCTGAATATTTTGAGCCCATCTTCATCAATGAAACTATAGGAAGACATGTAAAATCTAATAAAAATATATTTATTATCTATTCTATTATATTTACATGTTCAAAAACATGCTGTAAGATATAAATGAAATATAGATTTTAGATTATGATGAAAATAATAATTCAAATATTTTTAAGTTAATTTCAGTACACAAACCTCTCTGCTTTTACTATACCTTACAGCAGTGGGTTTGACCATACTCTATTTTTTATTTTATATATATATATATATATATATTTTTTTTTTTTTTTTTTGAGACAGAGCCTTAAGCTGTCACCCTGGGTAGAGTGCTATGGCATCACAGCTCACAGCAACCTCCAACGCCTGGGCTTAAGTGATTCTCTTGCCTCAGCCTCCTAAGTAGCTGGGACTACAGGTGCCTGCCACAATGCCTGGCTATTTTTTCATTGTAGTTGTCATTGTTTGGCGGGCTCAGGCTGGATTGGAACCTGCCAGCTCTGGTGTAGGTGGCTGGCACCTTAGCCACTTAAGCTACAGGCGCTGAGCCCATACTCTTTTTTTTTTTTTTAATTACTATAGTTTATGCCATAGTAACATAAAGATCAGGTTCCAAATTCAATTTATTTCTATACCTGGCTTTAATAGATATCAGAGCCAAATATATATGTTATAAACACAGGCAGGATCCTTGGGTAGGATTTGTCATGGCACTAATCACTTATGCCAAATTTCTGTGTAAGTCTGTCTGGTAAAATTTTTTTCTTCCTTGATGTCTCTGTCGATTACTTTTATAAGATCATTAGAAGGTAATGCATTTTTATATTTTTAACAAATAGCTTCAAACCTCACTGAAACTCCTTTGGAAGATTTTTAAACAGATTAGTAAATATGCAGCTCTGATAATCTTGATAGGTGATTTAAAATAACAGGTTTGACAACAAATTTCTTGTAAAGATAGAAACATTTCCAAAACTTCCATTTTCAAAATTCTCTCTTCAAAGCATCAATTTCTTTAAAAATCAGTTACTTTCCCACATACTGTTAAGCTGTCATCTTGAGTTTGAAGAAACAAATTAAACAGGTTTGCGGTTTTTTCCCCAAATATATGCTAGAAGGAATATTAATGGCAACCCATTATCACAAAAAAGTCAGCAAATTTGAAACACTTGTCTTTTTGTCAAAGAAAGATGGACAACTCATCTTTACGTTAGACAACTCTTTTTAAGCATTCTGAAGTAACATAACCACTCTATTTTTGTGCAAAGAAGATTATTCTACCTATTCTATTTCAAAGTATTATAATCACCATTTGAATTTCTACATAAATGACATCATTTAATAACAAACTAGAATTGTTCAAAATACTCTGAAAGTGAAGAAGAGATGAATCCAACTGTAGGAAATTTTCCAATGATAGAAATCTTCTTTTCTGAAGATGCTTTCTCCATGCTTACAGACAGAGGATGGCCTGACATGGACTCTGTAAGTTCACTAAGGTCAACCCGTAGATCATATTTTGGTCAAGCTTTTTCAAGATAACTGGCCAAAGCTGTGAATGGAAGTACTAACATTTTCTTCCTGCATCTCAATGGATGGCCCAGCTCTACCCTGGGACAGAGAACTCCTGCTCTAAAGCGTAGGAGGTTAGAAAAGAGTGAAGGAGGGTGAAGGAGGGATGTGTTCAGTAGTAGTCTCTGGCAGCCATGAACAGAATAGGTTGGACAGAGGTTGAGTGGAAGCATGGATCCCAGACTGAGGCATGATGCTGGCTTGAAATAGGTTGTTCACAGAAGGACTAGCAAGAGGAAACAGTTAAAATTTTGGTTAGAAATGGAATGTGTAATGAACTACAGAATCCATAATCTGCCCCAAGTTTATGCATTACTGAGTAGAAACAAAATGCTAGTGTCGTTCTCTGAGGTAGAGGTTATAAAGCAGGGTTGGGAAGGTTTATAAAAGCCTTTAAAGGTAAAGATAATAGGCTAGGGGTGTTCAGAGGAGGAAGAGAATCCTTCCAGTTATTACAGAACCCAAGAAGGATTCAGGGAAGAGGTGGAATTTGAATAGGCAAGAGTTGAACTGCAGATAGGCAGACTGGGACTGGAGCCTGGAGCCAAGGCTGCCTGCTCTCACCTTACACGTGCATCTCTCTATTCACCTCTGTCAACAGGTATGTGCGGTCAAGGACAAAGCACGACGTTGACATGCGGATTGGAATCCACTCGGGCTCGGTGCTATGTGGAGTGTTGGGACTGAGGAAGTGGCAGTTTGATGTCTGGTCTTGGGATGTGGACATTGCAAACAAACTGGAATCTGGAGGAATCCCCGGGTAAGCCAAAGCAAATCCCTTTCCTTGATAAACTGTTGTGATTTGCTCACTTTTTGACCGCACATTTCCTTGGTGCAGAATTCAGAGGTAGAGATCTAAGAAGCAATTATCGGGAGGAAGACCAGATATTACAACATCACACAGCTATTATCCCCCCAAATCTTGCTAAATGTATCAGAGCAGCAAGGACAGTGGGACAACACTGAGGTGTTCAGGTCACTACCCAGCATTGGTTCTTGGACACAGCTACCCATTGGAATCACCAAAGGAACATTTTAAAAATACTGGTTTTCAGACTCTATGCTGCTTCATCTAAAGCATATCTTTGCAGAATCTCTCTTAAGTTCTTAGATCAGTTCTAGCAGACAACCAGAGTTAAGACCTACTGATTTTCTACCTAAGGCGTAGGACTCAATTCAGGACGGGTCTTCCTTGAAATCTCAACTCTTCAAATTTGGCTGGCAAGACTTATTGATAGAGAATCTCCCCCCAAAGGAGCTAGTGGCCTGCTAAAGCCAACTGAGTGTCAAAAGTGGCATCAAGATTCTGTTCACACAGGTTGGACCTAAAAAGATCTCAAAAATATACAAGTCAGTGAGTTGCGCTTACTTTTGGCAGCCTCTCTTTCTGAGAAATGATGGATGTTTAGATGATGATACATAGATAGATGATAGATGATAAATTGGTTTGTGATAAATAGAATAGCAGATAGCCTACCCTTAGACCTGCCTAGGGACTCACAGATTTTTCTGGTATCTGCCATCATTCCTTGAAAATTACATTTCCTGGCTCAGCACCTGTGGCTCAAGCGGCTAAGGCGCGAGCCATATACACCTAAGGTGGCAGGTTCAAATCCCCAGCCCAGGTCCGCCAAACAACAATGATGGCTGCAACCAAAAAATGGCTAGGCATTGTGGCGGGCACCTGTGGTCCCAGCTACTTGGGAGGCTGAGGCAGGAGACTCGCTTGAGCCCAGGAGTTGGAGGTTGCTGTGAGCGTGATGCCATGGCACTCTACCCAGGGGGATAGCTTGAGGCTCCATCTCAAAAAAAAAAAAAAAAAAATTACATTTCCTGACAGGTAATATGATATCATGGGAGAAAAAAGACTACAGGAGGTAGAATCAGAGAAACCAGGATTCTCACTCTTCCCCCTACTAAGATCTTCAGTAAATTATGTAAAGAATGTACCACACCTGGCATATGATTTTTGTGTGATTTGGGGCTTACAAAATTCTATGTGATCTCAAGCCAGTGCTTAACCCCTCTGATTCTCATTTTCTTTACTGCTGAGAAAGAGAGAATGAGAATTTGTTTCTTTATCTGCTAAATGGTCATAACTTACCTCACAGATCTCCTGCCCTGGGCAATGGGTGTTAAGTGCAGTGTATGCCACACAGGGACAAGCCACGTCAGGTATTGTTCTCACAGGGCTCCCTCCCTATCTGTGGTGAGTCTCCACTGCTCCCACAGCTGTACAACTACAGTAAGCCTGATGGGTCACCACTGAGCTTCCTATATCTTTAAATTCTTTGAGTTTTGCTGAAATTAAACAGCCAACTCATCTGTGTTTCCAGGCCTGTGTCTTAAAAGCATAGATGAATGAGACTTACCCATATACTCAATAGATTCCCCTTGGAAACCTTAGATATAGCTTCGAGGGTTTCTAAGATGCCACCTTGGTGTCTGGAAGACAGTCTAGCTATTGTGCTCAGTCATATTAAGAAACAGAAAAGTGACTAAGTTTAAATATAATGTGAACCATGGGTTTACTACTTACCGATGATGGAAGTTGGGGCAGGTGCCTTCATCTCCCTGCCCAGTTTCTTCACTGTTAAGATTGGGCTGAAAACACTATCAACCTCAAAATTTTAGTTTCAAATGTGAAGATGTCTACAAGGCTCTTAGTCTCC
This sequence comes from Otolemur garnettii, assembly GCF_000181295.1. Taxonomy (NCBI): domain Eukaryota; kingdom Metazoa; phylum Chordata; class Mammalia; order Primates; family Galagidae; genus Otolemur; species Otolemur garnettii. Next base: position 596,510 of record NW_003852399.1, read on the forward strand.
TATAGGGCATGTGGCCCTGCTTAGTCATAGATTGTTGCCAATGTGCACAAAGGCAGGAAGAACAGAACAGTTTACAGTTTGTGATTTGGGGGAGGGTTCATATTTTTCTGGGGGTTTTTCACATTTTTTCTTTACGCCTTCTGAGCCTTGAATGTCTACAGCAGTGATTCTCCAGCGGTTTGTTAAACAACAGGTTGCTGGGCCTCACTCTCAGGGTCTCTCATTCCATCTGTCTAGAGTGAGACCCCAGACTGCCTTTCTAACAAGTCCCCAGGTGATGGTGGTCTTGGTAATAAACCTTGAGGACCAACATTCTTGAGCTGTTATTACATTAAGTTACATATAAAATCCTTTATCTCGTGCTTAATAAATATTAATTGCAACTATAGCTGCCATGTGATACAGCTGGCAAGGTTCTTCTCTCAATACAGCACTGCCGTATTGAGAGAAGGTCAGCACATATTGTCTCTGGGACATTTTCACAATCTGAAAAATGAGAAAAATAAATGCCAGTCATCTGGGGCTATTGAAAGAATGGAAAGTATATGAGATAAGCCATGGACTGAAACACACCTCTGGCTTCAAGGTAACATGCCTGCAAAATAAGTGTTATGTAATTGCTAGATCTTACTTATTATGTATCCTGGCATTCAAAATTATCGGAAAATGTCAGGTTTACTTGAGATTCAACATACGAGAATATTGCCTGAAAACTGACTCACCTCCTTAGGGGGAAATGTAATCTACAGAATCTCATCTGCAAACACCTTACCCAAAAGCTCAAGCTCATAGCAAGGATGAAAAGAAACATCTAAAACCAAGTTTCTACCAAAACATTTAAGTGTCTAGTGATTAGAACTTCAGCATAAGGATTAGTGATAAGTGAAGGCGAGGCTTTCTTTCACTACTGGAAAAACAATCTCGATTCAGTGTCTACTGAGTTATTAATTATCAATCCCCCTGTGTACTGACAGCAGAATAATAAAATGTAGAATCCAGAGAGAATGCTAAATAGGTTGATATTCCATCATTTTCAAAGAAAGTCAGCTACCAAACTTTTTACAAATTATTTCTGGGGCATTCATTTTGCCTAGGGAAAAAAGTCAGCCTTCCAAGCACTTAATTCTGAGCTAGATCCAAGAAAGCAGACTGGACGTCCCTTTCATGGAGAGTCAAATGATTTGTTACTTTATCACAGCGGTTCTCAACCTATGGGTTGTGATCCCTTTGGGGGTTGCATGACCCTTTCACAGGGATTGAAATATAATCCATCCTGCATATCAGATATTTACATTATAATTCATAACCGTAGCAAAATTAGAGTTATAAAGTAGCAATGAAAATAATTTTATGGCTGGGGTCACCACAACATGGGGAACTGTATTAAAGGGTCATGGCATTAGGAAGGTTGAGAACTACTGTTTTATCAGGTCAACAACACTGAGTTCATATGTATTAACAAAATTCATCTTGAGAATGTTTTGTTTCCGGTGTGTGGGGGGGTTATTTGTTTTTGTTTGTTTTTTGAGACAGAGTCTCACTTTCTCACCCTGGGTAGAGTGCATCATAGCAACCTCAAACTCTCGGGCTCAAGTGATCCACTTGTCTCAGCCTCCCAAGTAGCTGGGACTACAACTGCCCACCACAATGCCAGGCTAGTTTTTCTGTTGTTAGTAGAGATGGGGTCTTGCTTCATTTAGGCTGGTCTGGAACTCCCGAGCTCAGATGATCCACCTGCCTCGGCCTCCCAGAGTGCTGGGATTACAGGAGGGAGCCCTCGCGCCCAGCCAGAGGATGTTGTATCAATCCAACACATTTCTCAAGACAGCTCCAACTTCTTTCACATATATTTGTAATATCTTACACTTGAAATCAATGACTACACATGAGGATACTTATTTGGGAGATGTAGAGAGCACGCGTTAAATGACTGGAGGTACATTGTAGTTTCTATTTCTTTACACCTCCTTTGCAATGAACTATCCTTTCTGGAAGAATAAATTTAGCAGAATGGGTTAGACGTGTGAAAGGAAAAAGTGGAAATAGTACTAAGAGTACAATGCATTTTAAAATTCCCCTCTTAAATATTTTTTAACTCCTTTGTTTCTTTGGATATATTATTTAGAATCACAAAATCCAAGCAAGATATTAAGCATCTACCTTATTCACTCAGTTGTTCAAAGGAGCAGAGCCCTGAAGTAGACGTACGGAAATGACTTTGAGATAAATCTAGGAGTAGGAACCTGTTAGTACACGTGCAATAGCACACTGAATTTGGAGAATTGTTGATTACTTGAATAGTTGGAGGCAGCATAGAAAGCTATAAAGGAGGAGCTTCAGAAAATGAGCTTTGAAGCGACAGGCCAGAGAATAGAGGCCTTACTCAGAAGTTAGACTGTCCCCATAAGCCTGAAGGAGGCATGGAAACACAGTAGTAATAGGATCACAATGGCACTTTTTAGGATATTCCTAATAACCTAACGATTTGCTTGTGTGGTACATCTAGTATACCATGCACTGTTGTGACTACCTTACACAAAGCAACTCATATAAAGCAGTGACCTTATGAGGTACATAATATTATATTTCTCATTTTTATGAGTTTTTCTAACTTATAGGAAGGTTAAATAATTTGCCCAATTATCTGTGGGCAAGATGGCAAGTGGTAAAGCTAGGGATGGAATCCAGACCACCTTGCTCATCTACCCTGACCCCAGTCCAGCACAGTACGTCATCTGATGCAGTTAGACAGTTATGAGTACAGAAAAACTCTTCCCCAGAAGAATTCACCATATGAAGTTTCAACAAATCAAGTCTTTTCCTTAAGGCCCTGATGTCATATATTATTTCCTTAAGGCCTTGATGTCATATATTATTTCCTTAAGGCCCTGATGTCATATATTACTTCTCAAAAAGAAATTTTAGTCATGAGCTAGAGCGGCTGACAAGTGTGCAGCAGTGAGTCACTTGGGGATGGCCTAGCCAGATGCCAGCCTGCAGCTTTGTTCTCTGATCCTTATAGTACGTGTTATAGAAGAAATTATATCTTACGGTGGTTTTCCCAAAGGACCCTCAATATAGCCCTAGGGACTTATAAGTCCTGCCCTTTTTCTTAAGAAGATTATAAACAAGTTGGAGAAACAAGGAACAAATACAGGAAAACTGGTAAAGGATAGGAAAAATCCCAAGGCAGTATGTTAACAGTTGTTGTCTGGCAATTTGGACAATAATTGCCACTGGGATCCAGAAACATTTATAGCACTTGTTTTTCCAATATAATCAAGACTACCAAAAAAAAAACCTCATTGATTCTTAAAGTTCACTGGGATCCAGAAACATTTACAGCACTTGTTTTTCCAATATAATCAAGACTACCAAAAAAAAACCTCATTGATTCTTAAAGTTCACTGGGATCAGACTGACATAAGAAAAGCCAAAACAAGTGCTGCAGTGTGGCTCAGCCGGGCTGTATTGATCACAGGTTGCAATGTTTCTTGTGAATTCAGTAATAACCTGCTCATGAATTTATTCTTATACTTCTATTTTCTTTAATTCTTTCTCCTTTTCAGGAGGACAAGTATTGTCCATGAAGTCATGTTCTAATGTAACCGTGTGCAGCCCTGATATTGGCTTAGCGCGGGACAAAAAACCAGCAACTATGCAAGCAACGTCAGGAATGTATAATGACCTGTGCTTTGTACAAACAGGAGGATTCACATTTCCAAAGCCACACTGGACTGCCTCAACGGTGACTATAATGTGGAAGAGGGTCACGGTAAAGAGAGGAACGAATTCTTAAGGAAGCATAATATAGAAACCTATTTAATTAAGCAGCCTGAGGACAGTCTGCTGTCCTTGCCTGAAGATATAATCAAGGAGTCTGTGAGCCCCTCAGACCGAAGAAACAGCGGGGCAACATTCACAGAAGGATCCTGGAGCCCCGAGCTGCCTTTTGATAACATCGTGGGGAAGCAGAATGTAAGTCCTCTGTCCCTTTTTCTGCTTGGCCACAAATGCATGCTCGGTGCATCTCCAGCCCAGATGCCTCTGAGAAAACTGATTCATCTTTAACCTTTTCTCCTTGAGCACCATAATTGCAAATGATCAAACACATCTCTGTATCTCCTTGGGACAGAATTAACCTCTATGTAATTTCAGGAAATGCCAGAAATGCCAGCAGATTCCTAACACTCTCTTCCTTTTCTTTTCCTTTCTTTTTTTTTTTTAACCTCACTAAAAATAAGCATCACATGAAGTTGAAATGTAATTTTATCCCACCTCAAATAAATCACTCACTTTGAAAAAGATAAACCTGCTGTTATTAAACTAAAAAGAAAGGTCAAGTGCATAAGAATGCCCCTTTTTAGGTAACTGGCCATTAGCAGTTCTGAGTTGCCCTCTGAGATCATAGACCAGAGGGCACCATTGATTTGAGAGATTGAAAGTAGCACCATGGGATGCCCAGAGTTAGGGAATTCAAGGGGAGCATTCAATTTTAAAGCCACCTACGTAATTCTATTATTATATAGGATGGATTTGCATCTTATACACAAAGGAAGGACAGGGCTAACAAAGCCAGAAAACAGGAGTTAACCACCAATAACCAAAAGTGTTTTTAAAAAATACTGGACTCACATGAAAGCTAAGGAGATGCTCAGAGCCAGAGCACTAGAGACGGAAGTTAGCAAGGTCAGCAACAGAAATTCTGCCCTCCTTAGAATGCTTATTCAGAGCACTGGCAAAATCAACTGTTCTAATATGGATTTTTTTAACTATTTGTCCAGAGCAAAAAGAATTAAATTCATGTAAGTTAAATAGTGTAACTCTGTCATACTTTTTTAAAGAAACAAATGAAAAAAGCCAAGAGATGGTTTGCCTGACAGTTCTTGATGTGATCCTGAGCCAAGGAGCTAAGAGTACAAGGGAGTAAGCAGACCAAGCTCATAGTGTCTGCAGCTTTAATTCCACAGACTTGAACATTTCCCACTAATGTGTAGATTTTTAAAAAAATCTGTCTGCATAGAGAAATTTGAGATGGAAAAGGTTAAAATGTTGAAAGTCTTCCCTCTTTCGTCTGCATTTGAAAGCTTAATGGGGGAACTCTGAGGCAAGTTTATCTTTAGTTTTTTCCCATTCTGTTGGAAGAAGTTATGAGGTAATGCATGGACCATATTCCCCCTGGGAAAGGCTGCAGATTGGATTTAGTCTGCACGCTTTGCAAAGAGTCAACTCTGAGGTGTTTGTGAGAGTTTCATTTTTCTCAAAACTTATGATGACCATAACTGATTACCGTGCCTAATCCTTTCCATCTCTGAATTGGGGTGCATGGTACAGTTTGATGGTATATAGAATCATCGTCTTATATACCTCTGGAGTTGGTGCATGGCCAGCTAGCAGTGCCCTCGCTGCTGCTTCTGCCTCTTGTTAGCTTGAGCCTGAATGCTAGTTATTAAAGAGAATGCGCACGCCTCCCCCTGAATACCTCAGTAACTCTGCATAAAGCTCGCTCTCTCTCAGATCTGCTTTTGTTTCAGCTTTTGTTTTTAAAAAGCTGTCTTTATTTAAAGATGTGGAAATTGAGAAAATTTCTTATCATTCTAATCTCAAGTGTACCTGACCTTGTTGCTAACAACTGATATCCAAGAAGAGAAGTCGATGTGGTTGATTTTATTCTGTGATTGATTGGTCTGGTTAATTTGTATACAAATAATTGAAATAGTCTTTGCTTATTTCCTAAAGCCATTACATGATGTTATCTAGACGTTATTGTAAAAGATGTCATTATTAGCCAACAATTGTCATTCTTGGTATTTAAACCATGTATTTCTAAGATGCCTGAGTTTTGCTGGGATATAACTCATCTGTGCCATTCCAACATGAATAATTTCCATTCATTTTGATGCCATCAGACTAAAGAGCCAATGAATAAGTTCGGATATTTACAAATGACCTTGTGGCACTAACAACATTTTGGAAATAACTGAGCTGATTAAAATAGTCAGAAGCATTTAGCTTGTACTTATGCTTCACTCTAGGAGTCAGTTAGCCATATGTGTAATTCAGAGACATAATGTGTCCCTGGACGAGCTCAAGACTGGTCTGGCTGAGCCTAGTCTGTGCCAAAACGCCCAGTCACTTCCATAGAAGCCCCAACCATCTGAGTGTTTGCATAACACAGATAAAACATACTAATGCTTCATTGGGGATTTTCCAGCTAAATTGGCCAGATGTTTTGGCTTTTATTGATTCATAATACGTGCTTAGAAGTATTTTTAATGATACCGAATTGCTGTGTCATATTCTGTGCTATGCAGACAGCAGATGTTCAGATAGTAACATCCTCATGTATTCATTCATTCAATGAGGATTAATTGAGCAGCTAGTACTTGCCAACTACTGTTACTAAAGAAAAAAAAGGACAGGAAAAAAATCACTTAAAATAAAATCAACCAGTAGTTTGCATTCTTCATGAAGGCAGCAATTATATCTGTTTCACTTACCACTGTTTAGCCCACAGTTAGAACAATACCCAGTAAATCACAGGGCCTGATTAAAATTTGTTGAATGGATGAGCGAAATGATAGCTGTGAGTAGTAAGGAGGAAGAACCAGTGAGGTTTGACTTCTAGGTTTTTTGCTTGAGTGACTGGGCAGATGATAGACCTTCCAACTCTAATAAGCAATACTGGAATGAAAGGAAGTTGGGAAGACTTGGAATTCATTAGGGGATGTATTGAACTCAGGATATCCAGGAGAAATCCAGGGAGAGATATACAGAAGGCTGCTGAACACATGCTCCTGTAGCTCAGGAATAGAAGAACTGTGCCAGGGATGTGGTTCTGGTCATCCTCAGATTCTGAGTGCAAGAAGAATCCATGACAGTAAAAGAGATCACTACAGGGCATCTGTAAAATTAAGGCATAAGAAGGCACAGAGCAGACCTTGAGAACCACCAGCTGGAAGGAGAAAGGGAATAAGGATTCCTAGACAAAGACAGAGAGCAGACAGTCAAAGTGGTCAGAGAGAAAGTGCTGCCCTGAAAGCCTGGAGAGTATAGCATTTTGAGAAGGAAGGGCCATCAACAAAGTCATATGCAGCCAAGAGGCCCAGTAAAATAAAGATGAAAACTGGCTATTGGAATGTGATGGAAGGACATCACTGGCACAAGGCAGATTTGGGGGGATGGAGGAGTCAGAAGCCAGGTTGTCGTAGCTGACAGAGAGGACTCTGGGTTTCCAAGAAGCACTCTAACTCCATCCCTGCCTCCTGTCCTCTACCCATGTCAGTAGTCTTTCAGTGGCTTGGAGGAGCAAGAAACATCACTAATAATTCTTTCTGGCCCCTTGTGTGGGTCACCCAGCCCGGGTCTTTACCTACCCGTGCATCTTCCCTGTTCCCACCCCCTTATCCATGCGGGTTAGAACTGCTGGTTTATCCCAGGCTGCTTTCTGGAATCCAGGTTGCTCATGGACATCCTGAGCACCAGGCTTTGCAACTCTGACCCCAGACCCATGCAGATGCTCCGCAAATTGATTTAATGTCTTGGCTTCCTGAACCCTGGCTAAGTTCCCAATGAGAATTTCCATTCTCACTCCAATGAGAATTTCCATTCCACTTAAATTACAGTGAACTACCTGGGATCATAAGTTTCTTGCCTTATGATCCCAGGTAGTTCACTGTAATTTAAGATTACAAAAGTAAGAAGTAGGTAGTTGAAATAGACCACAAGTGAAAAAATTTACCATTTGTGGAAGACTATCCCGAAATTTCAAGGCTAGATTGTCAGATGAGGTTAGGGTTAGGGTTTGGGTTAGAGCAAGGGACATTGGACCTCTCAGAATAAAAACAACATTGGAAATGAAAAGAAGACTTAAGAAAAGGGTCCTTCCCATAAAGAGTATATTCTTCCCTCTAGTGTATGCTCTGACTATGATCTATATCTAAGCTCGTGTTCTTGTTTATTCAGCTACTTAACAGATAGTCGGATACACTTGACGCACGAGATGCTATAATGAGTCCCTCTCCTCCCAGAGCTTACATTTCAATGGAGCAAAGAATGTAGACAATTAACCATAACATGTAAGTGCTATGAAGGAAATAGAGAGAGAGACCACCAGGGGGCTTTCAGAGAAGGTCTCTCTGGAGATTTGATTTGGGGGCGGAATGGACCCACATGCTAATAACAGGAACAGTGTTCTAAACAGAGGAAAAGGAGGGGCCTCGTTCTTCATGGCCCAAAGAAGCATCCTGGGTTTTTACCTTCTACTTTGTGCTCAGGTCTGCCAGTCTTACAAGACAGAGTATATGTATATTTTGTGTGTGTGTGGTATGTTGTATATGTGGTATGTGTATATCATGTGTGGTGTGGGTGTATTGTGTGGTGTGCATGTATATGTGTATATGTGCTTGTATTCAACCTCTGACATATATGGATCACTTGTTCACCAGGGCTATTTAGACATTTTCTGTCAAAGCTTCAGAAAATGGCCAGATTCTCCTCCAGCTAAAATTTGGAAGCCCTTTCCTACCTTGAGTGATCTCATCACCTGAATGTCCTAGTATACACGAAGGTTGTTTGCATGGAAAAAGCCAAATTTGGCAGCCTCTCAAATCTGCCTCCTGGTAAAACAAACAACCATCTGAAGTAGTCCCACTTGAACTGGAGAATGTTGAGACCAGAAAAAAAGGCAATGTGTATAGAGTGGAGGGCTGGCTGGACTGGCAAGCAGCAGAAAAGAACTATATGTTCACCTGCTCACTCTGGGACTTCCCTTATATCTGGTTCTCTGTGTTCATTGGAAAGATTCTTGTCTGATCACGGTCCTGATTTAAACCCTCAAGTAGACCTAGTGCTGATCCTCAGAGTCCACAAAGTGAACTGGTTAGTCCTGCAGACTATGAATCTTGTGATCTTGGGGTAAATCTCTGCATGACTCAAATTTGCCCATAGGATAGTGGAAGGGCCTGAATGTAAATACAAAACTGAATTATAGTCCTGGCTTCTGTGCTTACTACTAAGAGAACTCCGATAACCACTTCTCCCCGGCAAGACTCTGTGTTCTCACTTGCACAAGGGTAGAAGTGAGCTGGATGATCCAACAATTCCTTTCAGCTCTGGCATTGCGTCATTCAATTTCTCCACCTCAGACACATGCTGGGAGACTGTGGCCATACTGGTGAGTTACATATACTTCAAAATCCCAGCAGTCAAAGCCCAGACAATAAATAATTCACAGGGAAGCCACAGGAACACCCACGGCTTACAGTTATGTTTGTCCTAGTGAACTGTCTGAAAACATGGATACCAAATTCAGCAACAGAAGTTGAAGCAAAAGAAAAAAACTACTTGAGGTAAAATCTCATCTAACTAGGGAATGAAATTTACCCTTCCTATTAGCATTCTGAATAACTAAGTTGTGATTTTATATAGAAAAACACGCAAACATCGTTACCTCTGTTTTCTTTCAAGGTCTTGTTTTCACATGATCATTATGTTCTCCCATTGAATAATATTGATCCCTGGTATTTGATGTCTTTTCTTCTTGTTTCTGCCTCTAAAGGTGGGATTCCATGAAGTGACAAGCCTCTTTTGTGTGTGTGTGTGTATACAAATGCCACAAGAAAAGCCATGCTGTACATTCAGACTCACTTGACTCTCATCATTCACCTTGGAATAATCGGTCTCACCAAGTGCTCATTGGTTCACTCATTCATTCAGTCATCAATTATCAACTATGTCCAGAGAAACTACGGTGTTCCAGGAGAGGTGTTAGGTATTGCAGGTAGATGAAGAAGGTGGATCAAGAGCTCAGGAGTGCACAGTTTGATCCATGGTGTTACTAACAGGTCATCAGGCTCCATGTAAACATTGGTATGATTACAGCAGGAAAGAGCAGTAAAGGAAAGACGATTGACCTGAGTTAATCAGGGAAGGTCTTCCCAAAGAAGTGACACTTAAGCTGAAATCTGCAGGCAACAGGAGGCAAGCCTAAGAATAAAGGAACGAGGCCACAGGAACAGAGGAAAAGCAGGATACCCTCTCCCCACAGGTGTCTGCATTCACGGATCACAGGCTGCTCTTTCCCCCAAGGGATCTCTGACCTGAAATTTCTCCCACTAAAAACACCTGAAATATTGAATGTCGGTCTTAAAAAGGAAAGTGTTTTTAGAGTTTACTGCTTCTGTGATAAGCTGCAGACAATCTGATTGTCTATTTTCAATCTCGATATGCAGAAAATCACAGGCAAATTTTTCAACACAGAAAATTTGCTTTTAACCATTTTAACATCAGATTAAGTTCTGATGCTCATTGGATGGGACATCTGTAGGCTTAGGGGCAAGGACATGGAAGGCTTTGGAAGTTTCCCTGAAATCAATCTGCACTCTTCCAGTAACATGGCTTTTTCTGACAGTAAAATTCCCCAGGCTGTCCTCAGCCCTGACCCTGACGAAAGCTGCTGAGTTCAGCCAGGGAGAGTCATTACAGGGATCTGGTTTTTCATTCTGTTCAGAAAGGCAAGTGGATTTGAAGCCTTCCAGGGAGCACTGAGTGGATTAAGTAGGCAATTTGATTGATTTACTTTGACTAATCATCCTTCTTTCTTCTGGAGTTCCTGGGTAGACTAGGGTAGAAGAGATAAAGATAGAGATAGATATGGAGCTCACGGAGAATTGCAGCTCTGAAAATGTGCATTCAAGTTGCCAAGCACACAGCATGCAGACTGTGGTTACTCCCAGCCACTAAGTGTCTGAAACTTTTCTAAACAAACTAGTTGCATTCTTCTTTCACCAGAGATTAGCTAATTGATTGGGAAGTCATAAAATTGTGTGTCCTGATGAACATGAACAAATAAATGCATAGTATTTTAAATATGTGAAGATAAATTTATGTATGCTTTTTAAATAAGTGAAGATAGGTAGAAAGAGAAAGAACAGAAATCTGGATTTTTTTCCCCCTCACTCACTTCCTCAATTTGAAAACAAACAAGGAGGACTTACTGTACTGTACGTGAATCTCAGTGCTCACGTGGCCAGCGACTCAGCTCAGATTCTTCACTGTCAGATTCCTTCACTGAGCTACATCAGGATTGTTCCCACCTTTTTGCAACCAAGAATACCTTATGCTGCTTCTACCCTGGGTAATTTGGGTCTACGAAGGTTCTTCTTTCCAAAGTGACATTTGGTGTGAAGGAATTTGAATTCCTACATTTTAAAAGTGATTTGGTGTATGTGTCATGCTCTGCACAACAACCAACTCTCATCACTCTCAGGTGATGGGATTCCAGCCAGAGAAAGACACTTGACATTTTTGTTGGCCTGAGAAACCTTGTCCTGGCTTCTTGTGTCTGCACTGATCTTTGCTTTGGCCAGGCTGAGAGGGAAATTTCAGTGGCTTCCCTCAGCATGTGTCCAGGATGGATGAACACTTTTTTAAAGGTCCTCTCACATCTCAGGATTCCCTAAACTACCATTGTGAAGTCCAGCTTATGAGCCTCTAAATTTGTCACTGTCTCTTTTTAGTCCCTTGAAGGATCTTCACACTGTGAGATAACAAGGGTTTTGGATGCATCACATGTTGTACCACCCTCTCAGGATTCCATGTCTCAGGAACACAGGACCACTCCTAAGTGATAAACTCAGAAATAAACACTAAGGCTAATAACAAACGAGAGAAGCTAAATAGACGATCCCAATAGAAACAGGTGTGGTAGGAAAGTGAGGGTAGGGAATTAGAAGCCACAAAGTCCCAAAGATTTAATAGTTAGGCTCTAACCTGGGCGGGCTCTTCTTTTTGCCCTGCCACAACTGGTGAAAAGTAAGAGAGGCTGGATTCTTAAAAGTCAGTGATTTGTTGCTTCATTGGAACAAAATTAAGAAAAGCATCAATAACTAAATTTGATTAGTAAATTGTATAATAGGAATCTGAAAAAGCTCACAGTGATTGATTAAAAACACCAAACATGAGCAATTTAGCCGCAACTCAAGATATAATACCTTTTTCATTTACCGAAATAAAGTTACCCCTGAACCTTAAAAGACCTAAAAGTCTAAAGGATTCTTATATTTCAATTTTGCCCAAGTTAAACATGCACAAATGCATACTTTCTTTTCTCTGTGGCATTGACATTTCTGAAAAATCTACATCATTGACATTCGCAAAAAAACTGAGTAGCTAAGGTCCTTATATATGTTTGTTTATTCATTTTCTGAGCTGAAATTCTCCAGAATGCTGATCCAAGGTTGTTCCATCAATGGAATAGTGGTCACCTCTTCAGCTACAGCCTATGACATGTCAACACAGCCACAGAAGCGTTGGGGGTACTTTAGTTCACACCCATCCTATGGCCTTATAAATTAACCATTAACGTTTCATCTGCTCTCCCCAACTTAGGGGAATCCTGGCTCCATTCCTGGATTTTACTCTATCCCAGCACTTATATCCCCCAACCCTAAGATAAAGTCAGTGCTGGGATTTGCATATTTGTTCCATACATTACTATGGCTGTGTTATTTTAAAAGATAAAAATTCAATTGACAACTGGCCTCAATTCATGTGGCTTCAAAGTAATTATGTCTGTGCCATGTTCTGTTTAAGCTAATTCTGTAAAAGTTTAGCAACCTTTTATTATTATAAATGTGGCACAAGTGTATAAATAACTCAAATGTAATCCTCATTTCCACTCTCTTTTCTGAGAAACTCAAAGAATACTAGAGTCAGGAACCCAGCTAATAAATGGACCAGTGGAATGGAATCAGGCAGGACAAAAATCCATGTCAACACAACATGTCCTGAGTTAACCTGACTTGGGGTCCTTGGATTAGGACTTCAGGATAAAATCTGGAATGTTGGAGATTCCTTCCATGAGCTATGAGTCTTCTTATCCTAAGAGTTCTGCCCAGTCACCTGGACTTGTGATTGGGTCTGGAAGTGTAGCCTCAGCTGACCACTTGCCCACACCATGTCCAAACAAAAAAAGTCATGCTCTTCCAGTAGGTTGAACCAAAGCACGGAGAGAGGTCTCTAACCCAGGGCAAAGCACACACTGAAAAGACAACTTAGCACAATGTTTGACTATTCTAGGACCTTACCCTATAATGAATGAGCTGTTTTCATGATCCAGCTTACTAAGGTTATTTGAAAGGTCAACAGTGAGGCTGTGGGATTCAAATAAATACAAAATAGTAAATGTCTACCAAAGGATCAGCCAGAACTAAGACCTCCTTCTATCATTATTTTATTCTCTTCATTATAAAAGAGATTGAACTTTCAAGATACCAAGTGACAAAGGCCAACCAAAGGATCTCACAGATCCTTTAATCCCTATCAAATTCAACATTCAGAAAACATTTGGGAACTTCCAATTCCGCCGAACAGTGAGAACAGCAATTATCCGAATGGCCTGGGCCCCAGACTAACACTGTTTTCTCATGATTGGGGATTCAGAGGTGTGCTGAACCCTCCAGAAGGCTTGCTAGAAGCATCTGAACTATTATTTCAGCAAACAGAGTGGACATTCTGACTCTTATTAGGTGGTTTCCTGGGGCAGAAGCGATGAGACTATTAGGAAAATTACTTAAACCTCTTCCTATGGCAGAACCCCATAGGCCTCCTTCCACAGTCAGATCTCATGAAACATTCATTTGCTTTGTTTGAAAAACAGATTATGGTGACATAAATATTCAAAACAGAAAAGAAAATCGGGATTCCTAGCTAAAAAGCATCAAACAGATTATTTGGATGTGATATTTCATTTTCTCTTAGTACAGACAGGAAAAGTTGCAACAGTCTTGACTAACATACATTGCTTACAGGGGATGATCCGATTTATTAGCATTGGCATTCCTATAAAAAGGAAAAATTGGTATTGGCAGGTTCTGGGAGAGCTCATGTGGGTATTTTCTCCCCAAGTCAGTGTTTACTGATACGCCGCTTTGCACCTACTTACCAGAAACAGCACATCTCACCTCCAAGGAAATCTCTGCTGTCCATCTCCAGGTTTGAGAAAAAAAAAAAAATAACCATTGTAGTTTCCAAAACACAACCATTCTCCCAGAGGTCCTAAATGTAAATCATTATAGACTAGACCACCTCAAAGCTTCCTCAAGATGTGAGCATTCTTAAAAGCAGTAAGAGATAAGTACTTAAGATGATGCGTATATTAATTAGCTTGGCTCAGTCATCCCACATTGTATGTGCATATCATAACATCCCTGTGTCCCACTTGCTGTATATACTGTTATAATATGCCCCCAAAACTGACACAAAAATAGCCTCTTTAAAAATAGAGACCTTGTCTTCTGGGGATTTGGTTGGTGTTTTAACAAACAGTAGAGGGAAGAACAAATAGCTGAAGGTGCCGAGATGCTCTCACTCAGGCTTAGTGCCTCTCCTGCGCCTCGTAGGACAGGGGAAGGAGGATAAGGACTGAAAGATGAAAACTCTGCCTTTTCCACAACCCAAAGCCTGCATACAGGTGGCAGTTTGAAATGGAGCTGCAAAGGTCTCCAAATTAGGCACAGAAAAAGACTGCCTAAAAAGACTGGCCCTCCCTACTTCTGAGAACAGACTCTAGGGTCTGGAAGTAAGTAGAGTCGTTGGGAGAGGATGGGCTGTTTCAGCATGAGAGGTGAGAGGCCGCACAGCTCTGCCCTGAGCTTGCTGGACTGGACAACCAGTCTAGGTCTTTTCCAAATTAGCAATGAGCTGGCCCCCACAGCGGGACTTTAGTCACAACTTCTATGGCTGAATCTCAAGACTGCCACATCTACCTCATCAGGGAACTAATAAAGGGTAAAGGGCTAGCCTTCCGACACAGCTGGCTCATGGAAAACATGAAAGTGAAGTTGTCCCAGGTATTGGTCCCAGAAAAGGCTCGAGCTCACCACCTTCCTATCTATGGTCTCTGGTACTGTACTGGCTAGAACTGGGAGGTTAGCAATGGGAGTGGCCTTCTCTGGATTCCCAAAATCCAAATAAAGCCTTACATTGACAAGCAGCATAAGGCTTCCTTTAAAGGCTCTTAGATGGAATATCAACCATCCAGTAGTGCCTTTTATCTCATGTTGATCAAAAACCAGGCATTTGATTTGAACTCGGGGAAATTATTTTTTATTTAATACAGCTTGGTACATAGAATCTTTCCAAATTTGGAGTCCATCTGGGAGAAATCAGAAAACACTTAGGGGACTTTTGCTGCAAAAGACCAGAAACACTATCCTAGGAATAATCTTCTTATGTGTACATAAAAACATTCAACTTTTTATCCATCCATCCACTAATTCCTTCCACACCTATTTATTAAGAACCCATCAAATATGTCATATTCTGGATACTCAGTTATAGGAAAACATAGCTCCTGACCTCAAGGAAATCAAAGTCTAAGGGAAGAAACACGTAATTCAGCAATTACAATGAATCACAGTAATTATTTTGTTAAGGAAATAGGCTTCCTGGAGGAGGTGATGTCTGAATTGATTCTTAAAGTAGCATTAGGAATGTGCCTAGATGCTCCATGTTCCAATGCATAAAATATACTATACAGAGTAATTATGGCAGGTGTTCAAGCTCTTGCACTAAGTCAGATGCCCTTCGCATTGTGTCTGATGTTCTGTGAGTAGCACTCACACGCATGGACAGGGTAGAAAGCTTTGCACGGCATGTAGAAGCCGTGCCACCTGTGGAATGACTGGGAACATCAAAGTCATTTGCCCGGAGAAGAAAATTCAGGACATCAGAAGGTGGCCACGTGGTGGGAGACAGAGTGGATGGAAATGGGGAATCAAAGTAGAGAACTTTAGAGCACCATTTCCCAGACAGTAGTCCATGGACCATCTAGAAGCAAGAAAAAGGGGGGTTTGGTCAAAAAAATTTGGCAGATGCAGAGCTTAAACATCTGATTTCTGTAAAAGACATCAGTGCCTTTATGTCAGTAAAATGTACTGTGAGATTCTAAAAGGAGGATAAGAATATTTCTCATTCAATAAACATGCACCAAGTGGCTACAGAGCACCAGGCACTGGGGACAATAAATCAACCAAAGAGAAATAGGCAAGGTAAGGAGAAAGGGCAGGAAACAAACCACAGATTGACATCGTCTAAACCAACTGGTCCACAGATCCACTGTGTAATGAAGCAGCCCATCATTCTTCTTTCTTGGACATTCCTGAGAAAAAGTGAATTAGAAGGATCTTATGCTGAAATAGAGTGCTCAGCACTGAGACCATGTAAACTGATTTACAGTGTTAATAGAGATGCTTTACAGGGCGTTTTGAGATTGGAATGTGTGATCCAGAAGTGTTTTTGACTCATCAAAACTGGATGTTTCAGATAGCACACCATCCACCTGAAAACTTGCTGGGAAGAATTTATTTGAGGTGACAAACTGATTGACAAATACCAAAGTTTATGGCTATCCATGAAGTGATAGGACTTGCAGGAAAAGCAGAGTTTCCGTGGGTACATAGACAAAGATGAGTCACAAAGGGAAGCCTCCGAGTCATAAAACAGATGATAAGCTTTTTGGGATTTGTGACTTCCTTGAACCTCTCAAATGCGGTTTACAAGGGGCTATCCAGACAGTCTGATTGTAACTTGCACCAGAGCCCCCAGACTGTCAGGCAAGACCTTATCTTCAGAAACTTGGGTTCAGAAGAGACTCTGGCTCTCACTTGTGCTTTGATCTGTCTTAGGGAGGGAGGAAGTATTTTCTGAAATACCTGAGGACAGCATGCATCCCTATTGGGATGAATCTAGGGGCTGTAATATCTTTTCTTGTGAAGAAACTAAGTCATAAGAGCCCATCTCAGCAGCAAACTTCGACATGTCTGCTGCTCTCACGTGACCTCCAAAAGATCTAAAAACAAGCAAATAAATAGCATTATTCATTTAGGACATTATATATTTGTAACATCATTCATAGCATTTATAATGATGTCCATAATATCATCTATAACATCATCACTCTAATCTGACCTCCCAAATATCAAAAAACATCAGCTACATAAATACATATGCATATTTATTATTGTGTATAAACATAATAATGCTTCAATTATACATTGAAAAATATATTCAGTATATGTATTCAATTACATATGTTATTTTCAATCCTTCTGATGGCATTTCCCATTTCCTTTCATTTTATCTGTTTGTTCTTTCTGTTCTCTAGCCAATTGCATAAGTTGTTTGTGTGAAAGAACTGTCTCAACAGTTTGGAGGTTAATTTAAGACTGGAATCATATCTGTACGCTTTTGCTATTTTTCTAACATGATCCCAGTCTAGCTCACACTGGTGCTGTAAGTCTGAAAAAGAGAAAGCCCTGTTCTATTAAAAATAGCTCATTCCAGTATGACTCTACGTAGACAAGTAAGACATTTATGCATTTCTCCAATACTGCTTACGAATGAATCACTCTGAAACTAGTGATGCATGGATTTCTGGTATTAGCATCATTATCTCACTGAAGGTGAACACCTGGCCAACTCTCAGTGATCAGTGACAATGGAAAGAGAGGGGTATCACAGGCAATCTCAAACCATAGTCACCCCCAAAGTCATCTACGCCTTGCAGTGCATGGGGGGTTCAATGAAAGCAGATGATTTCCCGATGTCGCCTCCTAATTTCAATTTGCTTGCCTTCTGGAGTTAGTGCTGGTCATCCCTTGAGAATATGTGCCCTGAAGGAGGAAGGTGGGTGCTAGAGAATTGGTGGTCAAACAGCACACGTGATTGTCATATGTAATTGACAGAGCAAGTGGTTAGGGAAAAAAGATCATTGAGAATGACGACCTGCATTAAATACTAAGGATACACTTAGAAGGCAAAAAGAAAAAATAACTACTTGGGCAAGAAAAGAATTTTCCACCACCACATCATTGACATTTTGATGAGAGGGATTTTTCCCCAGCTGTTAACTACAACCTGGGATGAAAGAAAGAGAGGGGCTCCCAAATTTTTCTCCCATTTGAAACAACCACACAGACAGCCAATAGGATGTGATAAGGAGTCGGGGCACTCTGAAAAAAGGGGGTGTGTTATTCCATGCCCTCTAGAAGTGGCCAATGATAGCATCCTCCTTCTCTGAACGGGGTGTTATAAACCACAAGCAGCCATAAAGCAGGGTCCATTCCTAATTTCCAAATGTCTCCTACAGTATCAATCCCTGACAATGTTTTTCAACAGTCCACATCAGTTTGAGAAAAATAAGGGCAACGTAGCAAGTTATTCATTAAATTAATTGTACTCACTGTAAAGGACTATCTCTTATTCTGAGATAATATCATTCTTGTTAAAAAAGAAAAGTGCCCTTTCTTGTATGAAATCATAGTTATATTAGAGCACTGTGTTGTAGTAACTGCTGCTACAGCTGCTGTTGCTGCTGAAATTTAAACAAATCAGTCCCAAAAATATTTTTTTGAAACTTCCCTCTTCTGTGAAATCCAAAGGTTTGGGAGCCACTGAAGGCATCAGAGATTGGAGGAGTGGATAAGCTCAATTTAGTTCAAAGAAGGAACACCGTAAGCAAAGTAAAATTTCAGGAAGTGATAGAGATGCCTAAGTGTGAATGTACAGAGGTATCATGGTGGATTTGTCTCTAGCTATTAGACCCCAGCTCCAACCACTTACCAGGGAGCATCCTGGCATCCCAAAGGCAGAACGTATGGCCTGACAAGGGTAGCTGCAGTGCCCTTCCCACCTCCTTTCCAGGATAGAGAACTAAGTTTTGACATTTTCCAAGTTGCATAGAAAGAATTTCCACCCAGGAAACCACTGGGAAATCCACCAAGTGGCTATGTGTCCACCTCTCTGTTCTCCGGGATGCCACACTAATGGCATTTAATCCCAGGTGTTTAGCCCTCTGGCCCCTCGTGGATCCTGCTGTTCAGTTTTCTGGAACATTTGTCCCTGGTTTCTTCTCTCAGCTCCAGCCCTTCCCCCACTAGCATCCATTCTTGTCTCTGGAGTAGTGTCCTTGGTACTCAGTGCCCTAAGACTATACACTTGGCCCTCTCATGTGGCCACATACACCTCCATCTTTAATCCTGGGGCTGGAGAAGAGGGTTTCAGTGAATTCTACCAGTGACAAGCCCTCCAGTAGCATTCTTTAGAGTCCTCGAATTTATGTTACAGTGAGTACCTTCATGAGGTTAAATGAAGGGTCCAGCAGACCATAGGAGTGAGCTGGATGGGGTTACAGAGGCCAAAGGCCCTGACTCCAGCTGTGGTCCTGGAGCCAGTAGATCTGGCTCAGCTGCAAAAGAGCATGTCTCTCTGAGGCGCATCACTACCTGAAGGTTTGGTCAGGAGGGTCTCCAAGGTCCTCTTGTCTCTGCTCACAGACTGCCATTGGACGGCTCCACAATCTAGCCTGTATTCTAAACATAGTCAAACTGAGAGGCTGGCAGAGAATAGCAGGTGCACTGGGTATGCACAGCGGCAGGCAGTTTTCAGTTCCCCACTCACTCTGCAGATACATCTCATCTTATGCTCCCCTTGAAATCTCTTGGGGGATGGGATGGGCTTTCCTGTCTGTGTCCCTCTAGGCCCAACTCACACTTTTTTTAATGTCAAAAAAAAACTGTTTTGAGTTGGAGCTGTGAGTGAACATTACAGTTAGTGAGATCCAGACAGTTGATCTTCTCACAGCTACTGAGTCACCAGGAGACAAGGTCCCCCTGCCAAGGCTGGTGCGACTACATATGGAAATGCAGTCTCTGCATCCATGTACCCATATCCAATTACCCACCACGGGGGTTGTGCCTTTCCCCACCTCTGTTGTTTAACCCTGTGAAATGGTGGGAGGCTACAACTGCTTGCATTTTTTGCCTAGAGGAAATTACACACATATATCTATATAAAGATATAGATATATAATGGTCTGTGCTTCAGGGGGAGGGACATCCTGGTGAAGTATAAACATTTAACCATTTTTATCAAGTTTAAGAAGCAGATCCTGGCACATTTGGCTGTATGTCTATAAGGAATGTCCAAAAAAAATGCAAGCCATGGAACCCTAAGTCTCTCTCCCACCATTCAATGGAAGATGACAAGAAATTGTGGAATCTACTCTTTGAAGATGATCATTTTTGTGGGCACTTGAGATATATTTGCTTTCTGTTGTTTTATTTTATTTTATTTTATTTTTTTAGTTTTCTTTCTCTCATACCTGGAATGTGCCTGGTTGGAGAAAGTGTCTGGATTAACATTTTTCAGCCAACAACTCTGCAAATAGCTCAACCAAAGGAATTCAGTGCACTACACAGAGGGCAGGGGAGTGTCCCTCTTGATGTGATATTTTGCCAGGTTGTGTTTCTCTGAACCAGATGCAAATCTGATCAACTTCTGTAGGTTTCACTGAATACAACTGCATGGAATGCTGTTACTGTTTGCAATGCAACATGATCTAAAAACATTGCATTTCTTCTGATCCAAGGGGACTAGCAGGTTTATTGTGTTTGCATGTGCTTTCCCCCTAGACTCTGGCTGCCCTAACAAGAAATTCAATAAATCTGCTTCCAAACCATCTTGCACAAGCTTTGCATGTCCAGTCTGGGCCTGAGGAAATTAACAAGAGAATAGAACATACCATCGACTTGCGGAGTGGTGATAAATTGAGAAGAGAGCATATCAAGCCTTTCTCACTGATGTTTAAAGACTCCAGCCTGGAGCACAAGGTAGAGCTGGGTCTCCACAGTGGCTCTTTTTCCAGAATGAATTGTTGTAAATGTTCATGGGTGTAGCCAGAGAGCCCAGGGGCTGTGGTTTCAGTTTCTTTCTTTCTGTGTTTGTTTGTGATTTTGTTTGGTTTGGTACTCTTCTTTTCTTTTTCTCTTTGTAAATCATGAGTAGACTGAAAGCCATGAGAGGAGATGCTGGTTAGATAAAGAGAACTTCAGCTTTAAGAAAGAACAAAGACTCCTTTTACTCAGTAAGCATGAAAAGAGTTTCTCCTACTTTGAGATTATTAAGCCAAGTGACATTAACACCCACTTGCCTTTGCTTTTAGGTGAACTCACATCATTTACAGCCACTGTAACATCATAAGTGAGGGCACCTAACATAAGCATTAGTGATAAACATTGTCTTTCTCAGATTTTAGACTGCTACTATTCCACGTTCCCCATTGTCCAAGGCTCAGAACTGCCTTCCTGAAGACAGAGTAGAAAGATGTGTTGTAGATTCAGAATCAGGTTAGAATTTCTCCTGTATCACTTCCCTGCTATGGGACCTTGGATGAGTGTAGTAATCTCTCTGAGCATGAATTTCTCCTCGTACAATGAGGGTGATCTCCACGCAGATGCTTTGATTGGGTGAAGTGTTCAAAAATACTGGCAGCTATCACCACATCCACAATGACTTTTTCCCATGTCCCTCCTCCCGCCCAGCTTCCAATTGTAAATGGGAGTGGGAATGGGGTGCTGTCCATGTTTAACTTGACTGCTCCTTTGCACTGATGGAAGCTGACAGACCTTCCTTGACTGAGCACAGGAGGTGCTTGGCATCTGCAGGAGCTTCGGGCAAGAACAGCAGGGAATTTGCAAGTACATTTCAGCAGTTTGATCCAATATTCTGTAAAGCTCCAGTGAGCAATTTGTGTGTGTGTGTGTGTGTGTGAGTTTACTCAGCTGCCTGGGAGATTGTGGCTTCCTCAGTTTAGGGAGTTCGTCCTTCTGTGCACATGCACAATTCTCAGTAAGTTTCTTTGCCAACTACCTGAAGATTGTAAACTCTAAAATTAATACCCTTACCTGCAATTCCCAATTTGAAAGTTTTTATGTCCACATACAGAGAAAAACATAAGATAAAGAAACATTTTGCCTCACCCTACACACACACCCCCCAAAAAAATAGAAGGTGGACTTTTCTTAGTCAGAATGTAACTAAAAGTTTAAGGTTCAAATTAAATGCATTTTCTTTCCTGGTTACTGCATTGAAGAAGCTAGGACAAAGAGCAGAGTGTCTTTGCAAAATATCTTCTCAATTACTGTGTGTAAATACCTGTGTCCAGAGCTAATACAAAGCCTCTTCATTCATTTTTGCTAAAGATGTGCTTGCTTCACTAATGACCTAACCCCTGCAGACTGTGATGCTTTCGAGTATGTTTTATTTAATTGCATCCTCATCTCATCTGCAGCCTTCTGGTCCTAAAGCAGGAATGGGCCTAGGGGAAGTACAGCACGTCTGAGGTTGATTTCTATGGCCAGGGGTGGTTCCTACAGGAGAGTCAGAGGGCAGCACACTAAATGGACATGGGTCTTCCCAGTGACAATCCAGTCATGGGTCATCCGGCCTGGGCTGTGCATATATGGTTTCCTCAGTAGTGATAGCAATGAGGTGTGCCAGAAAACATGGACTCTCCTCTGGTCACAGAGACATTTCTCATTGCCGCTTGCTTTGGGATCCTCTTTCTAGGGACTGGATTACTGCTGAGTAGACAGCATAGTACAAGTAACATCCATTGGGTGTTTTCCAAGTGCCAGGCACTATTTCTAAGTTGTTTGCACAAATTGATTAACAACAGCAATAGTATGAAGTGGATTATTATGAGCCTTATCTTATACTTGATGAAAGAAGATATGGAGCTATAATTTTGAAACCTGCCCGAAGTGGGATTGCCATCAGAGGGCCTGGGATCCAAGTCTCCTGGGACCCCAAAGCCAACGCTGCTATTGGTTTGCTGCCTGGAGTGAAGACAATCTTTCACTGTCTTCATTCTCTTCTTTTGCACTTTGGATGGGTGGGAGGAATAGGGAAGGGTTTGGATGTAGAGATAAGGTAGGAAAGAGTCCTAGAGCTGTAGTAAAATGGATACAAGACTTTCAAAGTCATAGGATTCCAGCATCAGTGATGAGTATAGCGTGTAGCTACTCGAGGCCTGGTATTACACAGGTCAGTTTATTGCATCCTCGGAGAAGCATCACCATCTCACTTACAAAAGAGAAAACTGAGCCCCAGGGAGGTTACGCAGAGATCGTAGATCTCAAAATCCAACTACCAGATTTCATTGACTCTAAGGGACCATTGATTGTGAAGTGCTCTATTTTCTATGCAGCACTCAGAAAGGAAAATCCCTCAGCATGGCAGTCTAAGAGGAAACACCCACATACAGACATCAATAAGCTGGGTTTACGCCTTCCGAGTAAAAATGGACAGAGAACCCCCTGCCCAGTAGACAAGGGTAGTAAGGAAACCAACATGCCTGTACATTGGTATGACTAAATAAAGGGAAGAAGATCCCCAAGAATTTAAACTCCAAAATGCAATCTACATAGGTTTGCTTCATGAATTCACACTTTGAATGTAGCCTAAAAAAAAAAAAAAAATCAAGCAGAGAATTTAATTTAAAGTGGTCCGGAGTTGTGTTGATATTGCCACCTGGTGACCAGCAGAAGCAATCACAAACCTCTCTCGAAATATTTTAAAGATTCCTCTGATAATAAGGTGCCTTCTGATTTTAGAAATGTTCAAGTGTGCATTTTAAGAAAACTTTCACATGTTAATTAAAAGCTACATCTTAGAATATCTGAAGACTCTTCTCCTCCCACTGCCCTACCCTACTTCTTGGGAGCAGGTTCGGACCTTAAAAGCATGTTTTCTGAAAGGGAAAATGGAAATGGAAACAAAGACTGCACCTTGCAATTTTTATAGGAAGAAAAGTCTTTGTTCTAGATGAATAATCAGAAGATGCATGAATAAGGGAACCTGTTCACCTCTCCACCTTTATGAGTGAATTACAGAACACTGAAATGTTCAAACATTGAAATGAACCAAGCTCCACTGAAAAACCATTCAGACGTCCCCTGGTCACTTTTGCTTATAAGAACTGGCGTATCTACACACTGTGTTGTGTGAAACTGGACTTTTTTCTACCTCATGGTATTGCATAAACATTTGCTGAATGAAAATGGAAATGAATAAGGACTCAGTTAAAGGAGTTTGGGGGAGACTGCCTCACCCCCTGAAGCTGGTCTCGGGATATTTTTAGGAATTCTAAGATCCAAAGGACAAGGGTCACTTTTGCTGTGACTCTTTTCAGTGGGGTTTCAGGGGAGAAAAAATTCTGCACACTCCTTGCCGTGGAGATTCAAAGGTGGTTCACTCCCTCCTCCCCATTCCAGGAGGCTTTTGAGTTATACTTCAGAATAATGTATTCCTAACTCCTATGAGTCAGCCAAATTGGGGCAACATACTTTCCCTTCTTCTAGTTTTTGGAAATGAGGAAATCTGTGACGTGAGGAAGTGAGTGGGACGGCTCCTGACCTCTTCGTCAGTCAGCGCTATGAATCTATTTCCTGTGATGTCGGTAGCCTGTGTCCTGGATTGCCCAGGACAGTCTTGGGCGTCTGCTTTCCTGCTGTCATTATTAGGAGCAATTCCTTTCACTCTCTGAAATCACCCAGTGTAGATGTCATGTGACAAGTCATATGACCCAGGGCTCGGGCTTCCACCAGGTTAGAATTCCTGCTTTTCCATACCTTCACTTCCCAGCAACCTCATGAGGGCTTTTTGAACAGACTCCTGGAGTGGAGGGTGGGGGAGGGGAGGAAGTGCTAATTCAGTCGCCAAAGGTCCTCTTTAGCTCCTCCCAAGTTTCATAGACAAATCCTTTACCCTTCTTTGGTTGGGCTAATTATTTCCCAAGAGGGCGCACAGGTCTCAAGGGGCAAACAAAATTAGAACGAGGGCAAAGAGTTGTAGAAAACATAATATGAAGTTGTCAGATGTGATCAATCATATTGGATTTCTTTCTTGTTAATAAAAACAATACATTTTCACTACTGAAAGTTTATACTAGTGTAGTAGGTCCTAGTTCCACAAACCCAGCTGACCTGGTACTTGGCTGAGCCAGAAAGGTCAACTGAGGCACAGTGTTAATCAAAAGCAAAAGGGAGTGGAAACTGAAAATAAAACTGGAGGGGCCCCGGCAGTGTGGCTAGAGAGAGCAAAAGTCACCTGCGGAAGTCTCAGAGGGACAAAGATTTTATTTAGGAAGAACAAAGAGGAAGTTTAGAGCCCTAGCAGACAGAGTTGGAAGTGAGTCCCTCTCAAGGAGGAGAAAAGGCGAGAAAGACTGAGACGCAAAGGTCTCCAGGGATAAAGATACCATCTCCGCTTGAAATGGGCTGCAGGTCTGTCATTGGCCTCTCTGCACCTCCAGGCCCTTTTGGACGGGTCATTCCTTGTCTTTTTTCTATTTATTGATCCTTGGCTACCTAGGTTACCCACATTCTTATGGGCCCTCCAGACTTCCTGTTTTAGCAGACCGGGTTCTCCTCCTGCCCTCCTTGAAGCCCCTTCCATAGTGTCCCTTCTCACTAAGCATAATAACGCAAAAAGAAGCCAATGAAATCTGCTTGGGTCTTTCAACCCATGATAGCCGTTTTGACATCTGTCATTCTGGTCTTACATGAGTGTGAATGTATAATCTGTGCAATGTTTTATAAAAATTGACCATTTTGTATGTAAGTTTTTGTAACTTAGTATTAAGCATTCTTTGCTTGAACCTTTTCCCCACGTTATTAAACACTGAATTACAAAATAATTTTAGCATCTGCATACTATTCCATTGCATCTTTTAACCATTTGGGCTCTTTTTTCCCTGTTTTTCACTCTTATAAATTACAAATTAGGTCTCAATAGCCAGACTGTTCATTAAATTTTATGTCCATGCTTATTATTTCCTTAGGATAAAATCACAAGGATGGGTAAAAGAGAATGTGTATTTTTAAATGGTCAATAGGCATTTTGAAATTGCCCTCAAAATTTGTGTTTACATTTTTTAAAAAATTGCGAATTTGGACCAGAATATCCCTGTCATTTTTACTTTTATTTTTTTTTAAACAGGGCTGAGGCTCGGCGCCTATAGCTCAACCGGCTAAGGCGCCAGCCACGTACACCTAAGGTGGCGGGTTCGAATCCCCAGCCCGGACCCGCCAAAACAACAATGACGACTGCAACCAAAAAAAAAAAAAAAAATAGCCGGGCGTTGTGGCGGGCGCCTGTGATCCCAGCTACTTGGGAGGCGGAGGCAGGAGACTCGCTTGAGCCCAGGAGTTGGAGGTTGCTGTGAGCTGTAATGCCACGGCACTCTACCCAGGGGGACAGCTTGAGGCTCTGTCTCAAAAAAAAAAAAAAAACAGGGCTGAAGTTGAAAGTCTTTCTGTAGGTGTTATGGTATTTATTTCTCCTTTTGTGATTTACTCATTTATAATATCTTAACGGCGTGATTTACACATTTGTCCTAACTGCCTACCTTTTACTGTGGTGCTGCCTTTGTCTTCTTGATTTGTGAGCCTTCTTTATACAGTGAAGAACTTACCCTTTTGAAGGATCATTTATCTCGAGCTTTCAGAGCACTCAGGAGAAGGTGATGTTTCTCAGTATCTGGTCCTCATTTCTTTTCTGGAACTAAGTTTGAACGATGCTTAGGATGGGAAAAGCCATTAATTACAATTCTTTATGAATATTTATAGGCCAGAGAAACCAATCAAAATCTTTAGTGCCTTAGAAGAGCTTAGTAACGTAGGAATATTATTTGCAATGAGTTCATTAAGCTTAGTGTTCCAAAGGCAATGTCAGCAATGAGGTGACTTCCTCATCTTAAATAAAGGTTAAGATATGTTTAATATATACGTCAAAATGCATTGGTTAGTTGTGCTTTGGATATGGGCATTTTCGTGTGCTGTATCAATGAAGATCAGATTTCCTTCCTTCTTTCAATACTTATATCTTCCTGCTTAATTCCAAAAGTGTTTCTTTGAGTCAAGGTCTCCTTTTGTCCTTGTGACAAATTTATGCAGTAAAACCCACTTTGTCCTAGGCTCATAGTTTTCAAAGTTGAGAATCACCTAGGGATGTTTTTGAAATGCAGGTACCTTCCCATCCCTCTACTCCCAACATTCTGATTTTGCAGGGAAACTTGCATTTTGGAGAACTCCTCTTTGGGAATTCTATTATTCTAAGTTATAAACCACACGTCTCTGTCCTTGGAGACATGAGAACGTGGAGCGTGAAGACTTGCCCCAAATCTTCAGAGATCTGCTTACATCACGCCCCAGGTTCACACTTGAAGATAATGTGGCCTTTGACGGGCCTAGAGGAGATGGCATCATGAGGCTCACAATGGTACGTGGAGGACAGGCTCCAGATCAAACAGACCTTGGTTCCATTCCCACCTTAGAAATACAAGTGGCCACAAAGGACATCAGTGATCATTAATGAATAATGACATGTGGATATCACACACACATGCAATCCTCATTCAGCTCACAAGTGTTCAGTCCTTGCTAAAAGACAGAGGAAAGAACGTAGACTTGATTACTGGGTAGATGTGACCACCACCCAGGTCCAGCAAGTTGCTGGCTGGTGATGCAGAGCAAGCAGCTTGATCTCCCTGAGATGATCATCATCATCTCGTGGAGGTTTTTGTATAAAATTAGATGACACAATCTTTAAACAACAGATATTTTAATAGATGTGGTAGTCTTACTTTTCCTTTGTCCTTCTAATTTATTATATGCCAATCCAAACCTGGGTGAGGTTAAAGTCTCACTTAAAACAAACATCACACTTCTCCCAGAGCCTTTTAAAAGAAGCTACTTCATTAAAAATTGTAGGGGGGGACAATCTTAAGGTGTCTTATATCTCAGGATATTAAGGTCCCAACCTTCATAAATCTAACCAAATGTGGGCTCATAGCATCTGGAGACAGCTGTTTCCATCAATGCTCCAGGGCCACGGGAGCACCAGCAGTGACCACCTTGGCCCGTGGGATGTTTTTAAATATGTAAGTGTCATTCATTTGGATTTTCTCTAAATAATTAGATTATCCAAAGCTCTTTATTATCACAGTCTTCCAGAGAAGCTGGGAAAAAATCTTCTGTCTTATTAAGGATATTGACTGCTTGATCATAACCAAAGGCCATGCTTTTATTTCTATGAAGAAAAGCCAGCCAAGGACTTGGTATCATTTTAAATATGGGTTCTTTACCCCTAAAAGAACTATCCCTCCGTCCATGCATCTGGTGTGGAATCCATCCAGCACAGCTCAGAGCAGTCAGTCTCCTTGCTATGTCCTCCATTTATGGTCAATCACCAGATTTCATATACTGAGGCTC
Source organism: Otolemur garnettii (assembly GCF_000181295.1). Classification (NCBI taxonomy): domain Eukaryota; kingdom Metazoa; phylum Chordata; class Mammalia; order Primates; family Galagidae; genus Otolemur; species Otolemur garnettii. The sequence continues at coordinate 624,625 of NW_003852399.1, forward strand.
TGAAGACTTCACATTCTAGCTGTGCTCTTGGACCAGTCATCGAACTTCCTATCCTAAAAATGGGCATGAGAATGGTCACAGCACAGGGCTGTTGTGGAGAAGAAATGCAGACAATATTTATTAAGTGCCTTAAAGTCTGCAATGGATTGCAACTGAGGCAGTGACGTCACAAGGAAATTGATCACTTGATCACTTGCTGCCATATCATGCCCCATCCTGTATATTTTATGTTTGTTATCTCAATTTATCTAACTGCTACAACGTCCTTTCCTGTGGGTATTAGTGTTACTGTCTGACACTGAGGGAGTCTCAGAGAGTTTGAGAAGCTTTTCCAAGGCCCTTGCTAGCAGAAGGCAGCAGAGCTGGAATTCACATATGATGCACTGTCTCCCAAGCTATTCTACCACGTCTTCTACATCTTGAAAACTCCCATCCTTTTCATAGTGCTGTTTTCCATATAGTCTGGAATTTGCAGAGAATAAGGCCAATGGGGTGCATGGGAGGGATTACATAGCAATGCATATGGTGAGGTAGGGAAACAAGCAAAATTACCACCATGAACATTTCTTTTATTCTCTATTCACCCCTTACACACACGTGCACGAACATGCACACGTGTAAACACACACATATACAAAAAGTCCACCACATGTTACCGGTAACACTCCAACCTTGATAATGGTAGACTGAAATTAGACCATTGTAACTCTAATACTCCAACTGTCTATGTACATGTAAAAATCAAATCAAATAAGTGAATTCATAAATGCAAGGAACACCTTTCCTCTTAGGGAAGTGGAAATAGAAATGTTTCCCACTGAGCTGTGGATCAAAAAGAAGGCTGATTAGCTCAAGCAACCACCATTAGTTTGTCCCTTCAGGGAAAGGGTAAAAACAAAGATAGTCTCCTAAAAAGACCTATTAAGTATATGAACTAATACGAGTGTTTGATCATAACCAAAGGCCATGCTTTTATTTTTATGAAGAAAATCCAGCCAAGGACTTGATATCATTTAACATAGGAGTTTCTTTATGCCCCTGGAAGAACTGTCACTGTTAGTAAAACTAATACCAGCATATTCATTAATATGTTGAAATAGGCAGTTAATACAGGCATCTTAAAACTGAAGGTGACTGAGTTTTTACACACAAACAAGCAATCAGATTTTTGGCTATTTTATGTAATAATAATAGCATTATAAATGTGCTTATTATAAACCAAGTTCTATGCTGAATGTTTTCAAAATATTCCTTTACTGTTACTTTGTTCCTGTTGAGAATTTACCACTCAAGGGAATCTTTAGCTGATCCTTTGGGTGAGTACAATGGGTCCATATCTATGTCCAGAATTTCTCTCCAATTTTCTCTCTTCTTTATGAGGAAAATCAAAATTAAATGGAAGCTGTAAATTTTTCAAAAAAATTCATCATAAATTCTAAAATGTTTCTTTCCTCTTCCCATTAACTCTTGCTGGGGTTAAAATGATTGGAATAAAATAATAAAGGAGGAATTGGGGCCAAGAAGAGAATGTGAAGCAAATGAATTAACTTGCTGATGGTTATGGTGTTGGACTGTGGAATTAAGTAATGAGAAAAAATGTGCATTTTTATCTTGGAGAAATTCAGAATATGTTGAGCCATTCCATTTCTTATTTAGAGGCATAGAGAAGGAAACATGGAATGTGAGCAAAATGATCTCCTGTGTTCTGTTTCATTTTTCTCAATCAGACACTTCTTGATCATTATCATGATCTTATTATTAAAATTATTTTTAAAGGAATTATTCTGTTGTAGCATTAAGCCACCGTTGAGTTTTTGCTGCTCTAGTAAATCCCAAAATAATATGAAGATCTAGGCCTCCTCCATCAGGTATGAAGGGCAAGTTTCAAATAAGCTTAGAGAAGAATCTTATTCAAACACCAACCTTATGCAACTTTTACATTCTTACTAATACCTCATAAAATCACAGCTATTTCTCCTACCCTGTAGGTAGTCAAATGATATCAAGGACCTTTTTACACAAACTTTTTTATCAGATCATTGGCCAGTTTCATTCCCATGAAGCCAGCATTTTCTGAGTCAGATTTCACCTATAACAGTGTAGTATAGAACTACAGAACCATGAGGTCATTGACCTGGCTGCTGAAGCAATTCTAATGCTTCGTGTGTAAGCATCATCATCCTCTACACACAGGGCCATCTAGGCAGAGAATATAGGAATAGTTGCCACTCTCTTGGCCTCTCCAAGGCTGGGGTGGCTGGACCACTCAAGAAAGGGAAAGGCCTTCCTTCCAAAGATGGAAGATGTTGGGGAGAATGAACTGAAAGAATGTTGGGTGGGAAGCTTTGTAAAAGTTCTACCTGAAATTCTCATATGTCCATCAAACTCCCCTACCAAGGAAGAACAGGATGTTATAAAATGTCTTCCCAATAAAGAAGGCCTCTGTCATCTTTGAGAGGGCTGTCCTCTCAGTTTCAGACTTCTGAAGCCCTCCATCTTAGACACCTAGTGGTATGCTTCCTTCTGAACCAACTAAACCTGATTTCATTGTGTTCAAAAGTCAGTTTACTTGGGAAGAAATGTGTCAGTAAGATAGTCCACAAACACCTATCAGTCATAGAATCACTCCTAATAATGATGTTATTGGAGTAGACACTAAAACAGAGAAGACAGACTATTTCAAAATTCTTTTTAATATTGTAAACTATTCTCTTATTGCAATTATGCTTATGCAAATGGTTTAATTTAAGGAAGCTCTAGGCCATTACCATACTACATAATGTATGAATTTAACAAAAGGACAGAGGTTAAATTACTTCATTCCTAATGCAAAATGAATAGATTGTCCCAGTTGAGATTCTTCTTTAATTTAACAAAGATATTAATTTATACATATGATAGATTTGCTAGAAAATTTTCTTTGTTCAAAAGAAGTTTATCCAAAGATTAAAGGGACTGCCATGTGAGGCTCTGATTTCCCCCATCACTGTAAATGTTCCGGCAGGAGTAAACAGCTCATACCTAACAGATATTACTGAGTTTCATTGGCATTGATAACCAATGTGACAAATGTAATCCACTCTGTAATCTCATCCATATTGGATAAAAGGGCAGAATGCAGTTGTAGTTCAGGCAATTAACTACATAATCACTTTAGTTATAAACATCCTCTACATAGATATAAGAATTTAGTCAGTGCCTCTTAGCTTATAGTCAAAATGGAGAATGTAGGAGAGGATGGCAGCTTTTCTCCCTCTCACCTAGGAAGATTTTTCAAGACTATCTCAGGCAAGCAAATGTAGAAGACTGGAGATTCTCCACCTGTGCCAGTGAGCTTCTGTGATCATCCCTCTGCAGAGACAGAATCTGGAATGGACGTTTTTGTCATGTGACCAGACTTGGGTTTCCTGGCTTCTCAGTGCCAGATCTAAGAACCCATTGACTCTCATGGCTCTGATTTCCATTCTGAAGACACCTTGCAAAGGAACGCATGGCCAACCTCCCCAGACGTGAACAAAATGAACAGAAATTCTTCCTGCTGTGTCTCCTTGGAAGGAACACCAAGTCTTAATTTCATAAAATCAAGTAGGACTGTACACTTTTGAAACAGTTTATTTATCCTTCAGAGATTGTTGTCCCTCTCCTGCTGTTACATTTAAAGAAAATCCACCATGTCTTTTGTTTTCTTCCCTGTTACCAGAGTAGGTAAAGAAATTGAAGATTAGACTAGTTAGAAAAATTCACAGATTATAAATAGGGAATCAAAAGAATTTGGCTTCTGAGTGCAAGTCTCAGTGGCTGCATTGATGGCTGCTGACTTGCTGTCTCTGAGTAAGGCCATCTTGTTTATAAGAGTACAGTGGCATGGACAGTGTTTCTTGGAATATTTCCGTTATGTAACTTATGATACAGAATCTTCCTCAAAGTGTTGTCTTAATAACTAAATGAAAACATCCACATAAAGCACATAGCATAGTGCCTGCCCTACACTAGGTATTATTGATTATTATTCAAATTAAATACACCGGACTTTGACCTTTTCTGAAGCACCAAAAACCCTACAAATTAAAAAATAATAGTAGCCCAAATTTAATCTAATCTCTTGAAAGAAATACTTGTAATTGGTTCCAAGTGGCATGTCCCTCTAATTGGTATCAATCTACGAATCCCATCTGGAGTTGGCTCAAGTATTGCCTTAGAACCTCCTGCTCATAGATAGTGGTCCAGTGAAACAACAGCTGAGTGCAGTCAAGAGATGTGGCTTATTGTCTGAACTTTGACAACAACAAACTAAGTGATCATGACAAGCTCATTCCCATTTCTGATTCTCAAGTTTTCATGTGAGAAAAAAAAAAAAAAAAAATATATATATATATATATATGAACCCATTAACCCTCATGGCTCTTGATTCCTTTCTGAAGACACCTTGCAAAGGAACGCATGGCCAGGCCAAACTCCCCAGATGTGAATAATATCAGATATATACATATATATGATCACCAAGTTGTCCTATACATCAAGGACTTAGGAAATTATAAGGGTTCAAATGTCATTTCCAAGAATATCTTTCCTAAGAGTTCTGAAAAAGCTGAGAATTCTTCCCAGTGGTGAGGGATCTTTGAGAAAACACAGGGAGGAATAACGGCAGGGTCCTTTTCCAACTTGAAAGACCACAGGCGAGATCATAATTCCTTTAGAAGAATCCTTTTTAACATAGTGGACCAATTGGTCAATGACTCTCTTGGGATCCCCTCTGAGTAATTCTATACAGAGAAATAGAAAACAGCATTCAAGAAGACAACACTGTAGTTGAAAATGCAAGCTTTGCAAAGGAAAAAGGAGAGCAGTAAAAATAAGTGTAATTAATTAAGTAACAGTAGGAAATATTCATACAGGATTATCATGTGCGAGACACTATTCTTATCACTATTAATTCATTTCATTCTCCCAGGAACTCTTATAAGATAATCCCCATTATTATATCCATTTCCTAGATGAGGAAACTGAGACATAGGATTCAAATCTAGGTAGTCCAGTTCTCGGCTAGTCCATGCTCACAACTAAGAGATAAAAGGATGAGAAGGGCAAGGGCAAACAGCACAGGGGACAAGAGTCTCTAACTTCGGCAGATGGGAGCACACAGCTAACCTAATATAGCTATGAGCCAGTGTTCAGACTTTCACAAGTCAAAGGAAAGGAAATGAATCACCACTCAAGCTCAGTCCCCTGTCATCCTGAGCCAATTAGGAATTTTCTTTTCATAGTTCTGCTCTCTTGCATTTTCAAAGTAACAATGCAGTCCATTCTGATATACAGTATTTTATGTTTGATTGAAATCAACTTCACATATATTACAAGGTTCTTCTTTTATGTGGCTGTGTTATGGACTGAAATTCAAACATGAAAATAAGAGAATGCTTGAGCATAGCAAAAAGGTTCTTCTTTTAGATGGCTGTGCTATGCACTGAAGGCTAAACATGAAATAATAGAATACTTTAGCATCATAAAGTGTATTAACATTCCCATTTGACAAGCAAGAAAAGTGAGGTTCAAAGAAATTAGATTTTCTAATGAAATGAAATGCTAGCATATCTAGATACGAAGTAAGCCTTCCCACTTTGCATCCACCCAACTGGCCATCTGAAGAAAACAGAAAACCATATTCATCTTTAGTCTAGAGCCTAGACAAATTATAATTGTATGACATTTTGTAAGTCTTAAGTAAGAAACATTCAGGGAAGTAGTCAGACTCAAGCTTAGGATCTATAGGAAAGGACCTTTTCATGGTGATAATGGGCTAATAATGGAAAGAAACCCTTTGCACAGGGGTGAGCTGTCAGGCACAGGGTGTTTTCTAGTTGAGGGTGTTTAAAACCCTAGGACTCCCCGCCCATGCCCAGAGAAAAGAAATCGACTTCCCTGGATAAAGCAGAAAAGGTCGCCCCATGATAATTAACAGACATTTGAGCAGACTTCAGGGATGTTAGAGAAAGGATTTCTGAACTGGCAAGACAATGGTCTATTACAAGCCCAGTATGCTGTGATGAGGATGGTAATGAAAAAGAAGAAAAGGATCGTGAGAACAATTAACTACACTGAAAATATTATTGTTGTTTTTGAAATTCTATTATCACATCTGTATAACCAAGCTCGTCTGAAATTAATCAGCCAGCCAATGAAAAACAATTAAATCTTGTGTAATTGGTAGTTAAAGGAAACTCAGACCCGTCTTTCTTTGAATTAGCAGCTCTCTGGCTAACTCATTTATTTTCAAGCTGCTATGTGTGGATCTCTACGTTTGTGCCCTGTTTTAGGCAGCACTACTGGTAGCTATGAATAACGTGGGTTTTCTGTGCTTTTTATCAGGGTGCCTCACAGTGATTCTTCAGAGCCCATGTGCCTGGTTCCCCTCTAGAGACCAAGCAGGTTGCTAGCCAGTGGGCAGAGGCCTCAATACAGGGGAGTAGAAAAAGTACTGCCCTGGGAACACAATTACTGCGCAGGCCTGAGTGGCAGGATGCTTCACCTATAGGAGTTTGAGTCTAAAATGCAGACCACACCAAGAAGTCAGCAGGAGAATAAAAATTGCATTAACTATTGATTACAACACCATATCAACAATAGGTTGGACTACTTTTAGGATCTTATTGACCTGACTGAAACCTTGTCTTGGTATTGTGGACATGGAGCCCAGAGTGTTGGGAGAGCTCTATTTGCTGGCTTCCTGTATGATGTAACTGTGAAATTCAAATCAGGGATTGTGAAAATCCAGAGTGAGTCTTAGCTTTCTGTTTCCTCCTCTCCCACCCCCAAGAAATGACCAGCATGCTATGTGATCAAGGCAAGTTATCAGATTTCTCTCACATTAAGGTAAAATGAGGAGCTTGGTTTTGGCTAATTCTAAGGTCTTTCTCAGTTTAAAAAAAAAAAAACCTTTTCTCCCTCTGAAAGAAGTAGATTTATTCCTCTGCTCAGTGACTGTAGGATGGTTCAAGAAACTAGGCAAAAGTAAGGGAAGTGCACATTCAATGATGACCTTCTAGAAGCTTTTAATGTTGGACAATGAAATTACTGAGGACTCTGGGTAATCAAAATAAAGTTACCACCATTCCCCAGGGCTGCCTTGAGCATTCACAGAAGGGCATCAGACATATTGGTCTATCAGTCTTGGTTTCTCTTGTGTGAAATGAAGGGCTGCCCTAGCTGGAGCTCTCTTAGGCTGCTTTCTATTCTAAGATTCTTTGAATTTATTTTCAAACTTTTTTTTAACAAAAAAAAAAAAAAAAAAAGAAAGAAAGAAAAAAAGGAGGCAGAAAGACTCCTGGTAAAATATTTCCCTGTTCCAAAACCTAACAAGAAACAGAGCAAGATCCTTAAATGACTTAAGTTTACTCATGAAGAAAGTCAATGTGAACTTGATTTGCTGCATATATGGATGTGTGCTCTTCTGTTTTGTCAAAATGACTTTAGTTGTATTAAGATATTAAGATGTCAGTTTTTACAAGTTCTCACAGGGAAGGAAAGAGCTGGATAAGCTCATACAAAGCCCCCCTTCCCTTGTATTCACTGCTGGGTTTTCACAGGAAGGCTGGTGGGAGGAATGGAGAATGTCCTACTCTGTGACTGTTTTATTAAAATATGGGCTCCTCTTAATTTTTTAAAAAAGAATTGGATTGCCTTGTTTCCTCTTGATGTCTCCTTCAACCCCAAATACTGGTAAAACTTAACTCTTCCCAAAGCTCAACTCTGCTGCAAAGTAATTCATTCTCCTTTTTTTTTTAAATTACAGTATTCTCAAATGAGGGATGAAGTATTCAAGTCAAACTTGGTGTGTGCGTTTATTGTTCTCCTGTTTATCACGGCAATACAAAGTTTGCTTCCTTCTTCAAGGTAAATATGAAAGAACTAATTTATCGGGTGAAATGTCTCTGTGAGATTATAGTCCCTTACCTGGGGCCAGCCAGCTAACTTTATAAGGGATCAGAATTTAAAACAGCTGGGTCCAAGACCCATCTCCAAATGTTTGGCAATATCAATGTTTATTCTGATTGTCTTTCTCAGCATAATAATCTCATTACTCTGCCACGGCTAGAGTTTTTTTCCCATTCTCAATAAAAACAACAACCAAATGTAAAATAGGCCCCACTTTTATTTGACATTATACCCCAAAATGCAGAAAACAATATAAAAGCCTCAGTCACTCTTGATGAATTTGCTTGTTAATATGAGTTGTTCGTAGATAACAGCTTTATAGCTTCCTAGGTGAGCAAAATTGGCACTTAATGATCTTGCAAACACATGTGACCAGTCATTGCTCCAAATATTTTACATACAATAACTCCTGAAATCCCCACAACAACCCTATGAGTCTATGGTTCTATGCTTCTTCTCACTTTAAGGAGGGCTCAGAGTAATGAAATAAGTTTCCCAAGGTCTCACAGTTGAAAGATGTTACAACCTGGATTCAACCCAGGATTCTAGCTCTAGAGCCTGGATTTTTAACACTCTTTCAGGCACATGCTTACATTGTCCAAGTGATATGTGTAGGTGCCGTAGCAGGGATTTGAACCTGGTTCTGGATTAGTCCAATTGCCTGCTTTTTTCCACTCCTACACTGTAAACTGCTCCTCCCTCTTTTTTCAGCCAAGTTGGCTTCTCTCTAAAATTACCATGAGGTTTCTCCTTTCACATGGCTAAAAATAACATCAACAAATACTTTTAAATATTTAATATAGGCAGAGCAGCATGCCAGCCCCTGTGGATGGCATAATTTTACAAAAGGAGGTCTGTACTGTTTAAGATTATTTAGTGAGAGACAGAGACATTAACAACAGCTCCCAATACCTGAGTACGTACTTAAGTACCAAAGGCTGTGTACAAAGTCAAAAAAGCCTCAGAAGTAACCAAAAAATGAGGCAGAATTTTAATTCTCATTTTATAGATGGGGATTTATCTCACAGATATTGAAGATTTATCAGACCTGAAATTTGGACCTAGAGACAGGGTCTGTGCTTTTAACCACACTAACCTGCTTTGCACCCAAAGCAGAGATTCATTCTTTCCCATGGTTCAAGAGAAAAAATTGTGAAAATGCATAATTTTGAGTTGGAACAAGGGAGAATAAGTGGGATAGAATTCCTATTTAGAAAGAAGGATTGACAAAGGCACAGAAGTCTGAAAGACCTTGTGTTTGTAGAACAGTGAGTCAACAGGAGAACACAAATAGGATTTGTGCACGGATGTGGTTGGTGGGCACTAAGACTGAACGAGCGGCGAGTGGTGTGCTAGCAGATTCAACCTCCATAACTATGTTAAAGACTTTAAAATTAATCCTGGGGACAGGAAGCAGCCCGTGAAGGTTTTTAGGAAGGTTGTAGCATGATGCTGTGAGAGAAAGATGTTTGAGTTAACTGCCACTCAGGGAATGGCAATGTTTGAATTTTTCTGGATTGTCGAGGGACATGAAGAGAAGGAGAAAGGGGTTCCAGAAAGATGGAGACAGAAGTGACATATTTCTGAATCTCTCAGAATTCTGACAACTAGATAACAAAACCAAAAACCTAATATACTATAACAAGAACATAAAAATAATCCAATAAAAAATAAATGAAGTTAAATAAAATGCTTCTCTTTCCTTGTTCTTAGTTAATACAAAGCATAGCTGTTGGCTTAAACCAAGAACATTAACAATGTACTTGGTGATTATAAATATGGATGAAAGTGAGCTGAGTGATAAGATTGTCACAAGATACATGAGAATTGAGAGTGCTTTGGTTTAAGGTACCTGCATTATACATCAGGTGATATGGGGTTATTTGAAGGTAGACTTAGATTAATTAAAAATGTATATTGTAAACTCTTCAGTAAACACTAAAAAAAAAAGAAATGTAATCAATATGCTAAGAAAGGAAAGAAAATTAAATACACAATTGATATTAGAAAACATGCAAAACAAGATGAACAGAGAATAATGCAATGGATGAAAAATAATTACAAAGATAATAGATATTAATCCTACTTTAAAAATAAGTACTTTTAGATGTTAAGTATCTAAACACACCAATTGAAAGACAGAGCTTGTCAGACTGGACAAAAACAAGACCCCACCTACATATTGTCTACAAGAAGCCCTCTATAGATATTAAAACTCAAATGAGTTAAAAGAAATGTAGAAAGACATACCATGCTACCATGGTGGAAGTAACTATATTAATTTCAGACCAAACAGACTAAGAACCAGGAAAATTATCAGAGATAAGGATGGAAATTACATAATGATAAAAGGGTCAATTCTCCAAGAAGAACTAACAATATGAGCATTGATGCACCTAACAAGAGAGTATCAAAATATCCAAGGCAAAACCTGACAGAACTGAAAAGAGAAATAAATAAATTCACTATTACACTTGAAGACTTCAATATCTGTCAGTAATTAATAGATCATGCAGGCAGGAAATCATTAGGGACATAAATAACCTGAACTTATCTAATCAATATTTATAGATTACTCCACCCAACAAAAGAATACACATTCTTCTCAAACTCACATGGAACATTCACCAAAGTAGACAACATTCTGGGCCACCAGCTATACCTTAACAAATTTAAAGAATAAAAATCATGCAAAGTACATTTCAGATTGCAGTTGAATTAAACTAGAACTCAATGACAAAAATATAGCTGGAAAATCCTTTTTAAAAACTTGGTGAATAAATAACACAGCTCTAAACAACATATGAGTGAAAGAACAAATTTCAAGAGACATTTTAAAATATCTTGAACTAAATAAAAATACAACTTACCAAATTTGTGGGATGCTGTGGAAGCAGAACTTAGAGGGAAATTTATATTAAACGCATATGTTAGAAAAGAAAAAAGATCTAAAATTGATAATTCAAGCTTTTACCTTGATGATCTATGGGGGGAAAAGCAATTTAAACCTTTAACAAAAAGGAAAAAATAAATCATACCAATTAGGGTAAAAACCAATGAAACTAAAAACAGGGAAACAACAGAGAAAATCAACAAACATAAAATCTGGTTTTCTGATAATATCAATAAAGATGATATCCACTAACCAAGCTAATCAAGAAAAAAAGTGAGAAGACACAAATTACCAGTGTTACAAATGAAAAAGAGGCTCTCACTGTGATTCCATGAGCATTAAAATAATAAGAAAATAATGCTACAAACAACTCTATGTCCACAAATTTAATAATTGGGTGAAATAGACCAATTTTCTAAAAGACTCAAACTATCCAAATTCACAGAAGAAGGAAAAGAAAACCTAAATAGCCTTTTATCTATTAAATAAATTGAATCATTAATTTAAAACTTACAAAAAATAAAACACCTGACCCTGATAGTTCCATTGGTGAATCTACCAACATTTAAAGAAAAAATAATGCCATTTCTCCACAACCTAAAAGAAAGGGAACAGTTTCTGACTCATTTTATCAAGCAATCAGTATCCTGATTCTGATACCAAACCCCAGGAAGGACATCAAAATAAAGAAAAACTATGGACTAATATCTCTCAAAAACATAAACACAAAAACTCTCAGCAAAATATTAGCAAATGAAATTCAATAAATGCATAAAAAGATTGATACAACATGACCAAACAGAATTTCTTCTAGTTATGCAAAGTTTATTCAACATTTTGAAATCAAACACTAGTAACTCACCATATTAGGTGAAGAAGAAAAATCATGTGATCATATCAATTGACAAAGAAAAAGGATTTGATAAAATCCAATGTCCATTTACGATTTAAAAAAAAAAAAAGACTAAGAATGCAAAGGAACTTCTGCAACTTAGTAAAGAACATGTACAAAAAAACCTACAGCTAACATCATCCTTAATGGCATGAGACTGGAGCTTTACCCCTAAATCAGAAACAAGAAAGGATCTACTTTCTCACCACTCCTATTTAATATCATATCAGAAGTCCTAGATAGTGAAGTAAGACAACAAAGAGAAATAAAAAGCATACAGATTACAATGGAAGAACTGAAACTATCAACAAATAACATGAGTTTCTATTAGAAAAATCCCAAAAGAGCCACCAAAAAACTCCTAAAACTATTAACCAAGGTCATAGAATACAAGATCAATATACAAAAGTCAATGGCTTTCCTTTATATTAGGAATTTACAACTGAAATTTCTAAGTTAAAAAAGAACAATAATACTTACAACGGCACCGAAAATAAAATACTTAGCAATAAAGTATTAATAAATAATACAAAAATAATAAATAAAATAAATCTAACAAAATATGTATAAAATATGCTTGTAGTAGTCTAAAAAATACTGATGAAATAAATCAAAATGTACGTAAATGGAGAGATACTCTGTGTTCATGGATTGGAAAACTTGATATTGTTAAGATGTCAGCTCTTCCTAGCTGGATCTATAGATCAGTGTCAATCAAAACCCCAGTAAACTATTTTGTAGTTATCAACAAACCAATGCTAAAGCTCATACAAAAAGACAAAAATATATAGCATAATCAACACAATACCATAAAAGAATACAACAAAGCTAGAGGATTCACACTACTTGATTTTAAGACTTACTATAAAACTACAGTAACCAAGACAGTGTACATTAATAAAAAATAAAAAAATAATAAAAATAAAAGAGCTAAAATAACTCTCCTAAATTCATCAGACGTGGGAGTTGAAATGTATAAAGCTTTAAGGAGATTTTCAATTTAAAAATTTGTAAACAGTTAACTATCCAATTAATTGGTTTTCCAAGTATTATATATATACACATATATATATATATATTTATAAAAGACAGTGCCCATTGAAGAAAAAAGAGACAAATAGCTAAATAGAGGCTAAAATAGACCCATATAAATATAATGTACTTTCACCTCATTTACTTGATTATTGTGCCAAAACATCTATGTTCTACACTTGACAGATTTGAATTGTACCCTTGTCATATGCTCCATAAGTGAGGTGAAAGCTATGATGATTGATTTGATCTAACCACATCAGATTGTATAAAAAATAAAAAAATCAGCCCATTGTACCCCACATATACATGAATGTATTCATGATCTATGTGTATTTGACTTAATTTAAAAAAAGACAGAAAATATATAGTGAACTGATATGTGGCAAAGATGCAAAAATAAGTCAATCAAGAAAGGGTATTATTTTTAATAAATGGTGCTAGAAAAATTGGACATGTTCATGTCTAATCTTTTCTATGCAAAAACATGAACTTGGACATAGACCTTAAACTTTTTATAAGAATTAATCCTAAATGGTTTATATAACTAACTGCAAAACTATAAAATTTCTAGAAGAAAACATAGGAGAAATTTATGATCTTGGGTTTGATGAGGAGTTTTTAGATACAACACCAAATTTATGATTCGTGAAATTAAAAAACTATAAATTGGACTTTACTGAAATTTAAAATGTCTTACCTCTGAAAGTCACTATTGTGAGAATGAAAACACAACATACACCAGAGGAAAACACTGCTAAAAATTAAAAAAAAAAACTGATAAAAGATTTATATCCAAAATATACAAAGAACTCTTAAAATTCAACAATTAGCAAAAAACCAAATTTTTTAAATGGACAAAAGATCTAAATACACAACTTATCAGTGAAGATATGCAAATCTCAAATATGCATATAAAAAGATACTTTAACATAGTTTTCCATTAGGGAAATACAAATTAAAACAATAACATGCCACTACATGCCTATTATAATGACTAAAACCAAAATAAATAAACAAATAATTTTCAATACCATTTTCTGGAGGCAATAATAACAATAAAAATTACCTGTGGTATATGTAGACAATGAAATAATATTCAGATATAGAAAGGAATGAGCTATCAGTCAAACAAAGACATGAATCAATCTTAAATGCTTATTCCTAAGTAAAAAAGCCTGTCTGCAAATGTTATATACACATATGATTTCATATATATAATGTTCTGGAAAAGACAAAACCATAAGGGTGGTAAACAGACCAGCAATTGCCAAGGATTTAGAGAATAAGGAGGAAGAGCATTGAATGGATGAAGCCCAGCATATTTTTTAGGGTGGTGACACTACTCAGTATGACATTGTAATCGTATATGCATGATGCTGTGCTTTTGTTAAAATCCATAAAACTTTATAGCACAGAGAATGAACTTTAATATGTACAAACTTTTAACAATTTTATTTAGGAGTTTAGAGGCTCACACTGTGACAAAAGAATCTAACTGTATCAAAAATGTACTAAGCAACCTCCCTTCAGGGAGTTTAGGTGACAAGGTGCTACCCTAAGCAGGGTTGAAAATGAGCAGGGTCTATAGGACAAAGGGCAAGAGGAACGATGCATAAACACTGTGCCCTGGTTGCTAAAGTTATTTCCCATGGAAGTATGAGTTAACCAACTGAAACTTCTTCGTGTTCATACTGGACAGTTACATAAGTGGAAGGCAATGGTGGGAGTCCATTTTCTCACTATTGGAATGGAAGGTTTTAGGTAAACAAAGGGAGAAGGCCAGAATGACCCCTGTGGCAATGGATTAGAGTTGGAGACATAGCATGAACTTAAGTTTAGCTTAATACAGATACAGATGGTGACATATAAAAAAATTATAGATATGTTTATATGCACCAGTTAGAATATAAACATATATTCCCTATCTCTGTCAATGTAGAGGTCCTGAAAACAGTGATACCTTAGGGGCAATGAGCACACCCACCACTCAGATCTTGGGTTCTCACGGCAATATCCAATAAAAGGGACCAGAGCTCCTTGGAGAACTAGATGATTCAAAGATCGATGCAGGAAATATACAATATAAGCCTAGTGCATCTTGTAAGGCCAAAAAATAAGGATGTACTAAGCACATGCACACACACAAAATAATGAGGGTGTTGCCAAAGGGACATAGGAGCCAACTAAAGAGCTCACATGTGCCAAAGTTGAAACAAATTGAGCAACAAAATGTATAGTATGGAATTATAATTCAAAATATAAAATAGCCACAGGTTCATACGAATATAAATAAATGAGTGACATATCTCCCATGCAGAAATAATTCAAATATTTTATGTAGATAACCTATCCTCAATTAGGTGAAACTTAACACCCCACTCCTTGAGTGTGGGCTCTACTGACACTGACTTTTTCCAGAAAGTGGCATGGACGAGGGACAAAATATGGAGAAAGCTGAAAAACAGCACTTTAGTCCGGTGATAAAGATTGGTGTCAGTAGTGGTAATTCATGTTGACAGGATTTGGTAAGAACAGCCCATAACCTCTGTGGTCCTCCTCCTCAAACCCATAACCTAATCATGAGGGAACCATCTGCCAAACCCGTGACCAGTATTCCTCAAAACTGTCCAGAACACTTAACACAAGGGAATTCAGAAACACTGTCACGGCAAAGCAGCCTAAGGAGACATAACAACTAAAGAGAGGATGAGGTTGTGCGTTAGAGAGATGAGTGTGGGAGTACCTAGACAGAGTGCCCAACTCCCTGTCTGCAAGCACCCCCAGGGGCCAGATCGTGGTCTTGAGGAGCATTTCTCAGTTGTTATTTGTAAAATATTTTGGAGGGATGGCTGATTTTAGAGCTGGAGCAGGAAATATATACAAGATGTGGCTGGACCATCTTGTCCTACAAGAAAACAAGGAAGTTCCATCTAGCACTGTTACAGTCATGTCAAAAGGACTCAGAAACCACATTAAAGAAACTCCCACCATCCAAAGGGGGAGTAATTTGAGCTTCAGTAAATAAAAGACTTATTAAAACATTTAATCAAAATCCAGAAAATACATTTGACTCTGTAGTTTATAATGATATTTGAAGTTGGTAATCTTTGGTGGATAATAAGGAACTGGTTGATTATGTTGGTAAAAAACATTTAAAAGTGAGAGAAACATGTTATTTTCTCTGTCTCCCCTGTATGAACTGTGCCATGAGATCACCAAATAGTAAGTGAGGGGAAATATCATAAAAGTGTTCCAGCTAACAAATTCAAAGAAATGGTAGAATTAAAAGATCTCTATATTCCACCCTGTAATGAATGAATGGATTTAGAAATTGAGCATCAAAGGATGCTATCAGAAAAAAAAGAGAGAGAGAGAAAACAATACCTACTGATGAGATAGCACGATACCACCTACCGTCTGACCAAAGTGATGAAACCTAAGTTTCATCAGGCTCTTACACTGAGCCTCCAATGTACAAGAATGCTAAAGGACAGAGGACATGGAACAACCACACACCAGTGAAATCCAGACAGTGGGAAATACTGCAGGTCAAAGGCACGTATTCGTCAATAAATAGATTGTAAGAAAAATAAAGAATAAAGAGAGAAGTTATAGATTTTAAGATTTAAAAGACAAATCAAATTTAATAAAGAATGAGTCAGACTAAACTCTAGCAACTATGAGCGGATGCTATAACTATATAGAAATGAGAAGTGATTAAAATTGGGTTTGGGCAGGGTGATTGTGATTGAGACGGGGCTCATGGCTGGGCTTCCAGTGCGCCCTGGGAAGATTTGTTTCAGGAATTGAATGGTAATCACAAAAGTAGACACTTCAAAACAACGAATTAAGCCATACTTTGATGTGGCTTTCTTTTTTTTATTTAAGCTTCATTTTATGTTTAAGGAGACCTTAACGGAGGAGGCCTATGTACTTCTGTCAAACATGAGCTAGGAATCCTTCCACCCATTCCATTGAGTGTTTATTATGCACCAGACCTGTTCTAACTCTGAGAATACATATCATAATCTCCTTATGCGTACAGATGTTCCTCTCCAAAAAGGGTAACTGAGGAAAGACTAGTGAATACCTTTTGTAGTTATAGGACAATGTACCTAAAATCTGTACTCACGGTGATGAGTGAGAGAGACAGTGAGGGGAGGAAGGCAAGAGGGAAGAATGGAATGGAAAAGAGAGAGGGCGGTGACCAAGAGAGGGAGGATAGGAAGGAAGGAGGCACTGGGTCTTACTATTTTCTGTGTATTCTCCTAGCTGTGAATATGTATTTAGCTTCTCTGAAACCTCTGTTTCCTCATCTGCACAACGGGAATAATGATGCCCGTTTGTCAGAATTGCAGTGAGAATTAAATTAACCTTTCCCATTTTTGACAAATTACGGTTGCCTTCCCCTTTCAGAGCCACAGAATTTTCATCTGTTGAAAGGGCTAAGAATATCTCCTTCTCAGGGTGGTTATAAGCATCAAATGCACTGTTGCCCTCACAGGCCCTTTGAAGATTCCAAAATGTCATTTTTCAGTAAGATCTGAGTTTCTGTTTCCTATTGTACCACTAAACGTTATAGGCTGTTTACTCATCCTCACTGATCTCTGCTTTCCCTGCAAATGTCAAATCCTGATATCAACCCAAGCCCTATTTGAAAGACAGACTGCAGATAACCATTAGAACGTAATGCCTAGAAACGATTTGGACAGAGCTGTTTACAAATTCCTTGTCATTCTTTTTGAGACTTGATTTCAGAAATGAAAGATTTTCTTGCCACTTACGTGAACCAACAATGTGAAAGCAAATTCAGAACCCTTGGATGCCTGAATAGCTCTATAATTAGATAAAATTTACAATCCAATGTTATAATGTTTATGTGCAGAGAAATGAACGCTGGGGAGCTACTGCAGAGATTTCCAGAGGAATTTTATATGCAGCACCAGTACCTTGCTTGAAGATCCTGTCTCACAATTAATACGTTCCCCATAGATTTTTGAAATGCCTTTAGTTTCCTGAATTTCACCATGAACAGAGAAAGAGAACTAATAGTTCTCTAATTCTCATTTTACTGTTTTATTACTTATTTAACCTCAGAGCTTCCTTTAAAATGCAGGCTGTAAGCCAGGCCTGGTGGTGCACACCAGTAGTCTCAGTTACGCGGGAAGCTGAGGCGGGAGGCTCGCTTGAGCCCAGGAGTTCAAGGCTGCAGTGCACTGTGACTGCACCTATGATAACCACTGCACTCCAGCTTGGACAAGATAGTGAGACGTGGGCCCTAAAATAATGTCATTAATAATAATAGTAATTTCTAAAAATGTAGGCTTAAAAATCCTGGTTTTACAGACTGAAAAATGAAACTCAGAGGTGTTAGTTACCTTGCCCACGGCTGTGCTACTGGTCACATTTTGGAACTACAGGTGCAAACATGAAAAGCTTTGCTCTTGCCACAGACCGTGCTGCCTGTCTTTCACATCCTGTTCCCTTTTTCAGAAAACCCCAAAGGAAGTCACTTAAAATTGTGTTGGGGTCAGGTGGGTTCTGTGTGCAAATCCTCTCTCACTGCCCTCCAGCACGTCCTGACGGCCCCCAGCCCCTAAAGAGTATACACAAAAGCCCAATAGTTAAATGGGCAGCAGAAAATATGTTTTTCAAATTTCCCAACAAATGAAACTATGATAAAATCTGGAGTACAGAATGTGGCCAAAATCAAGAGACCACATGGCCTTCATTCAGCATCTCTTAGATCTCTGCCTGCCCCTGGACCCCACTTTTAAACCTCAGTATGAGATGTTACCACTCTGAGGCTAGGAAAGACCAAAATAAGGTACACCCACCAGTGCCAAAATTGAGTGAGTCTGAGCTAAGAAGGTGTCCATCTGTGCCCAGAGCCAGAGCTAAGCAGACCTGGGCTTCCTTGCTTTAAAAGATGAGATGGCCCAGCCTTTTCTCTTAGAGCAGGTTAAGGCTCTGGTTTCTCCATCAACCCAATGGCTCTAAGAGGAAGAGAAGACACATGTCTGAACTGTGCATAAGCACAGCCTTTAACAGTGGCCCTCCCAGGGCAGTGAGGGCTACTGAACCTCCCAGGGTCCTTCCTTGGCAAAGACATGACAGGCAGGTAGAGAGAGTTTGGGAGTGTGGGTTGGACGCCCCTTCCCTAGGAAGGCTGGTAAAGAGATGAACAGAGTCTTCTTTCCCTACGAGAAAACATAAGCCAATGGCTATTTACTGAGCACCATCTGTGTACTCAGCCTTACACCAGATGTCATAGAAAAATTGAAAGGAAAGCTGAGCATTGTAGGATGAACAGGACATGCCAGAGGCTGCATATAGTTCTGTATTGCCTAGATCATGACAGAGATCTAGGAGAAAGAGAGAGAAGGCAGGAGAGAGGCCCAGGAGCAGTCATTCCAGGCCTGCATGCCATGCTGAAATGCACAGACTTTACCAGCACAGCAGTGGTGGCCACATGAGAGTTTGAGGATCGTGCCGAGCAGCTACCAAAGGTGCCCTTCCCTGTTGCCTTACACTTTGTTTTGTTTTGTTTTGTTTTTGATTTTAGGCATTTTTTTTATTTCAAAATATTAAGGGAGTACAAATGCTTTCATTACACTTGTATCTTTTATTATACTTAAGTGGGGGCTTTTAGTGTGCCGTCACCTGAGTAGTGCTCATCATACCTGATAGGTAAGTGTTTCCCCCTCCCCACTTTGCTCTCCCTCCTCCCTTCCTGGTTCCTCTTTGTGTTCCTGTGTACCCATCAATCAGCTCCCGAGCATCAGAGAGAACACGTGGTGTTTGTTTTTCCATTCTTGAGATAATTCACTTAGGATAATGGTCTCCAGTCCATCAAAGTTTCCGAAAAGACATAATTTAATTCCTTTTGAAAGCTGAGTAGTACTCCATGGTATACATATACCACACTTTCTTAATCCAAACATGAATTGATGGGCACTTTACAAGTGCGATAACCATTCAAGTGCAGATGTCTGTATTTTTCTTTTCTTTTAGTAAAATGACTTCTTTTCCTTTGGGTAGATATCCAGTACTGGGATTTGCAGGATCAAGTTGTAGGTCTACAACCTTTCTTTGGGCATCTCCACACTGTTCACCATAAAGACTGGGCTCATTTGTAGTCCCGCCAACAGTGCATAAGCATTCCTTCCTCCTTGCGACCACGCCAGCATCCATCACTTTTCCACGTTTTAATAATGACCATTCTGACCAGGGTAAAATGGCTGGAATCTCATCATCTCACATCCCGAAACAAACATTCTCAACCTTGGTGGCCTTAGGCTATCAAGTAACACCAGCCTCACAATCGTCCTTCTCCCGTGGGACTGCCTGAGAAAGCGATCCACCTGTGCTCTCTCTCATTTACAACCACCGATGCCCAGGAATAATGGCGTGCTGTCACAGACTATTTTTCCAGGCTGTTTGGAGGGAAGTTTCCCATCTGCCTAGAGCCCTCTGGGAACTCACTGATGCACAAACCTTCTGTTCTTATCTAGAGTTCCCACAGAGAGATCCTGTCAAGGTGATCCGTAAAATCAAAATTGTGCAAGTTAAAAAAACGAAACAAAAGCCTCCTGTGGAAGGAGTCACCAGTCACTTTTCAGCCTTCATGTTCCCTGACCATGCAGAGGGAGTTGACATTCTTGGTTACGCCCTCCTTGTAAATTTCTCCCCTGCCACCCCAGCGCCCTGAGCTGCAGCTCTTCTGTTTACCTGACCACATTTCCTAAATTCCCACTGCTGCTTCTCTTCCTCCAGCCCGTTAGCTTCTCCCACAGCTCCGTCTTGGGTCCTCTTGCTTCTTGCCGTGCTCACTCTCCTTGGGCAGATGCCTCCATTTCCAGGTCTTCAGCCACTACGTAATCCGTCCAGCCTGAGTTTCACAACCATCCTAGACACCTAGATATTTCCAACTGGATAATCCTAAGCGCCAAACATTCAGCTTGCCCAAAATCAGCTTCCTCACCTGATCTCCTGTATGGACTTGCCTCTCTTCCTGTGCTTACCCGGTGAAGATAGTGAAAACATTATTGTCATCCTAATGACTTATTCCCGCCAACACACACACACATAAAACATGTATTAAGATTACCCCACATCTTGTCCTGCACCTCCCAATTATCGGGGTCATTGTCTTATGCTCTTCCCTTGTAACTCACGCCTAATTAAATATTCTTCCAAACACTTTTCTCCTGCACTCCATCCTCCACCTCCCACCACAGTTGTCACTGCAGATCTGGTCACTCCCTTCCCTGATTAGAATCGTGAACATCTGCACATGGCCTACAGTGTAACACTCCCTAGCACAGCAGGGGTTGAGCCTTTTCCCCTCTAGTCCCACAATCTCAGCACCTGGGTTATAGGAAAACTCTGAAAACCAGTGGCTCTCATTCTTCTGAAGCTTTTCTCATGATCCCCACTATTTCATACCTACACACTTTCTCTTCAACCTCCAATTTCCAACCCAAATGTCACCTCTTTTGTGAAGCCTCCCCTGATTTCCTTTTCTATTTCCCAAAAGACAGCTGTTCATAACCTTTTGTAGATCGCAGCACATTGTACTATAGTTCATTGTTTATTATGACCGTATCCCCCTTTGGATTGTGACCTTTTAGAAGATGGAGAGGATGTGTCTTTGGCCCTGGTAACCTATGGCTTGCCACTTAGCCTGGAAAGAAAACTTGTTGAATGAATAAATATTATGATGAAACCACAGAACCAAAAAGATTACTGCAGACATGAAAGATACACTACTACTCACCAAATAAAATCATAGAGAGGACTTTAAATTCCAGCTTTAACACTTACCGACTAAATCGCTTCCCTCTGAGCCTTAAATCTTAATCTGAAAAAATGAGAGAGACCAAAATACCTCTTAGGTTTGTTCTAAGGAACAAAAATGAGATCTTATACATGAAGTGTTTAGTATAGTGGCTAAAACATAGTCGGGGCTCAATACATTATTTATACTGGTATTATTAATAATAAATAAGAAAGTTCAGGCAGAAACTTGTAGTAAGAGGTAGTGTTGGGAGAGGAAATTGGATCCAAGTTCATTCACTAAATACATATTTATTGAGTAGCAGCCAATGAAAGATATTAAAACCAGGAATGAGTATCAATTTATAGAAGAAGGAATGGATACAAAACATCTCATCACTTCTACCCAGGTACCCTTTTAACACCTGCAACAGTTTGCTGACCCAATAAGTAAAAAGGGAAAAATTACAGATGCCAGCATCAGCCATGAATGGCTAAACTTAGAATAGAGAACAAAGGATGAATTCTCAAGGAGAAGCAACACGCCTAGTGATGAATTGGCTGATAAGGGAAGGAAGCAAAGATCCTTCCAGTGATGGAGTTTTTGATCACAGAGTTGCTGAAAACATCCATCTACTGGACACAGGCTACTGACAGAGCTTGGTGAGAGCTTCAAGCTCAAGATGTAAGATTTGGGAGTGATGCTGAAGTTTTGTATGAGTTCTCCTTTACCCATTTCCCAAATTACATGTAGTACATTCCATGCAAATCATAGTAACCACTAGGAAAAAAAAAAAAAAAGGACCCGCTTGGAACCAATGCCAAGTTCAGTTCTTAGCATCAAGGTAGATGAAGAGGGAAAATTTCATAAAACCCACCTTGAACAGAAAAGGCATGTGGGTTCATCTCACAGCCAGAGTACTCAGACAGCATTCCACCGGTGTGTTGCCTTGGCAGCAGTTGCCTAGTAAGAAAAGTGGATGATAAAGGAAGAGAGAAAAATGAGCAGGAGCAAGAAATCAAACCAAATATTTGATGTTCTTTGCAAAGGTCTTTAATAGAGAGGGTATTCTACAGATGGGTATAATTTTTAATATGCAATATCTGTCCTTCTAAAGCCCTTTTCTTGAACAAACAGAACTTTAGAAGGATTACTAGGGGCGGGTGGAAGGGATGGGAAGGAAAGCCATGAACATGATCGCATGTGCTGCTCAGCAAGGGGGGGATCAGATAATTGACGCCATGTGCCCCACCATTCTGTGTTTCCCTGCAGAGTGATGCCAATGACCATCCAGTTCTCCATTCTGATTATGCTGCACTCGGCTCTGGTCCTCATCACCACAGCAGAGGATTATAAGTGTTTGCCCCTCATCCTCCGGAAAACTTGCTGTTGGATTAATGAGACCTATTTGGCCCGGAACGTCATCATCTTTGCATCCATCCTGATTAATTTCCTGGGTGCCGTCCTAAATATCGTAAGCATCCCACATCCACCAACCCTCTGGTGTCTGGTGTGCAGTCAAGCATTAAGAGTTTATGGAGCCTCCAGCTTCTTGCATTACCCTTCCTTGGTACCAGTTACCTGTATGTGCCTGGTCCAGCCCCAAGCTTAGAGACAAGACAGTAAAAATGTGGCTACTGCCAGAAATGTGCATTTTACTGTTGGAAAATTATCTGTTTCCCAGTGCAGGAGGTTATTTGCTCCAAAGGAGCTTCAAAAGAACCTTCATTGTCTGTATTGTCAGTAGCTAGTTAATTATATCAAAAATACCAGTTACTATTTATTTAAGTACCGGTACCTACCTGCTGTGTGCCATGCACTGAAAGAAGAGCATTACATGTATTTCTTATCTAATCCTCACATAGACCCCCTTGAGGTAAGTCTCGTTATCCCCACTTTATGGCTGAGGAAACTGAGGCTCAGAGACATGAAATAACTTGTTAATAAGGTCTGTCTGACTCCATCACCCATGCTCACTCAAATATGCTAAATTGTATCACCGGGAAAGGGAACAGGGTGGGGGAAATGGAAAAAAAATAGCTGTCTCTCATTGAGCACCTACTATGTACTCCAGGTAGGTATTATCGTCCCATTTAATGGATGAGGAAACTGCATTTCAGGAAGGCTGAGTTTCTTGCATATAACTTTTTAAGAGTTTGTATTTGATGTGACACACAGCACTCATGTGAATTCCAACTGTCGTGATACTTATCACTGTTTTAATTTGGTGATCCATGTTTTAATGGTTTCATTTTCTATCTAGAATGGTACTGCAGTAACCATAGGTATTTTCTGGGTATATACAAATAGTCTGTGTTGTCCATAACTCAGGCAGCTAGCAGATTTGAGATAATTTATCTTATTCCAGGTCTTGAACTTGGCATGTTAAGAGAGGCTAGTTGAGGCATCAACTTGTGGCTAAATCTATCACTGTGTTTTCTGAGCCTAAGGGAGGGCCCCGAAGCATTCAGAAACCCAAAATAGAGAGTCCCACAATAGTTGGCCTGTGACTTGGAGGCTTAGACTGCCTTAAATTTCACTGTCCAAAGTGACTCAGTCATTACCATGCTCAAGTTCTGTGGTGTCCTTGCAGTGAAGGACTCTGTGCAATAAGGAGAAAGGAAAATCGTCATCTGATGAATATTTTGTAGAAATGGAAATACATGGGATCATTGACTACAGGCTGCAGAGAGGTAGCCAGGATCTCAGGTCTTGATGAGGAATTAGATGTTTCTGGGGTTCAGGATTTAGAAATAAGCCCAATGACTGTGACCAGCCATGCCACCATGGTGTGATAGGAAGGCTGAAACCTGTGGAGTCAGATAGACCTGCGTTAAAAATCTCAGACCCACCCATCACCAGCTCGGTGACCCTGGACAAGTTACTTTACTTCTCGGAGTTTCATATTTTTCAGTTGTAAAATGGGGATTAAAAATCGCAGCAGCATCACAAGGAGGCTGTGAGGCTTTGTGTTCAGTGTGTGGCACAGAGGAGGCATGTGGCCACTGGTAGTTATTCTGTTCTAAATGCCACAACATCTCCAGTAGCAACTTCTGTCATAGGCAATGTCCATCACCCCCTTCAGGAAAATGTGCAGGTGCCTCTGGTCCTCACAGCTGTGGGTCTGGAGACAGGCCGTGAGCTTCCCCCAGACCTCTTCTCCTGCCATCTCGCTCTCTCTTCTGAGCTCTATGAGCACCTTCCGGTGACCTGAAATGAAGAGACCAAAAGAGCTGTCTTAACCTGGCTTCGTGACTGGCTTGCAAAGCTCTTTCTGCAGCAGTACTTGTTTTTTAAATAAAAGAGATCAAAGCAGGCCCTTCCATTCTGAAATCAAGCCCCCCTCTAGGACCCCATCCCCAGGCGTCTGCTGAGCCCAGCCGCTGATAGCACACTGATCCTTTCCCAGCACTCGCACTGACTTTGTTGTTCCTGTGTTTTTTGTTTTTTGTTTTTTGTTGTTGTTCTTTTTTTTTAATCCGCAGCTGTGGTGTGATTTTGACAAGTCGATCCCCTTGAAGAACCTGACTTTCAATTCCTCAGCTGTGTTTACAGATATCTGCTCCTACCCAGAGGTATTTATTTACGAGCTCCCCTTGGTGAGAGTTGGACATAGGTCTCTCTACTGGCTCCAAATAAACAGGACCGGCAGGAGGGCCTTGGAAAGTACTCCAGAGGCCTGTTGTCCTTCTTCTGCCTCTTGCTTCTTCCTTTCTTCTCCTCCCCCTCTTCTGCCTCCCCTTCTCCTTTTATCTTCTGCTTCTGCTGTCCTCTTCCCTG
This sequence comes from Otolemur garnettii, assembly GCF_000181295.1. NCBI lineage: Eukaryota > Metazoa > Chordata > Mammalia > Primates > Galagidae > Otolemur > Otolemur garnettii. The sequence continues at coordinate 649,937 of NW_003852399.1, forward strand.
ACCTTCATCTGTTCTTCCTGTCTCTACCCTTCCCTTTCCCCCTTTCTCTCTCCCTTCTTTTCCCCCTTTCCTTCCTTCTTCACCTTTCCCTCTGTCCATTTCCCTCTTCTTCTTATCTCTTCTTCTCCTACTTATTTCCTCTAACTCATCTGCAAAATCCTGTAGCAAAATAGCAGAATGTGCTTCTGTTTCCAGTATCAAACAGAGGAAGGAAGGAAGGAAGGAAGGAAGGAAGGAAGGAAGGAAGGAAGGAAGGAAGGAA
>NW_003852399.1:650218-681741 GCF_000181295.1 Otolemur garnettii
GAAGGAAGGAAGGAAGGAAGGAAGGAGAGAAGGAAGGAAGGAAGGAAGGAAGGAAGGAAGGAAGGAAGGAAGGGTGGGTCATGAATTACTAAAGTAAAAAACCATAAAGGAACATAAAGTCATGTAGGGCGTCCCTGAAGCCCACCTGATCAGGAGACAGCCCAGTAGGACCCCTGAGATCATAATGTGTGCCTAACCCTCTCTTGGCCACAGAGCCACTGGTCTGTCCCCGGGCCTTAACATCAACCTGTGGGGTCTGGTAGCCATGACCCAGACCTTCAGGTAGTGAGGAAGAACTTCTGTGCCCTGTGGGAGAGCAGCTGGGATGTCCCACCAGACCCCAAACAACCCTGGACCCTGAGGACTCAGGTAGACTTCTGCTATCTAAGAGGCTGCCCCACTCAGAGACCCCTCCAACATGTGGGTGAAGAAGCCTGTATCGTGGCTTCTGGGCCTGAGAACGGCTCTGGGAAACATTCACAAGGGACAAGGAGAGCAAGCCTCCCCTCGTTCCACCTGCTAGTCCAGAGCATCTATTTAGTAGGAATGCCATTATTAAATCATCCAAAGATACAGGGTAGAAGCTTTTACTGTCCCCATGTTACAGATGATAAAACCAGGGCTCAGAAAGCAACTCGCTCAGTGCCACTCAGCACCAATCCTGCCTGACCTCCTTTCTTCTTTCCTCTTTTCATCCTTCCTTCTTTCTGTCCTTCCTTCCACGTCTTTTTAATTTAGTTATCAAGGCTTGGTACTGTAATTTGAACCATATCTGCCTTATTCTTGACCCTGGCCCACTTCCTACAGGAGAAATCAGATTTTTCCTAGGGATGTGCAGGGCAAGATTGGACTAGGTCCTGTTTTAGGGGCTGCATGGGTCAGACTATGTTCCCTGGGACTCCTTCCCACCTAGGAACAAGAAAAGCCCTAGTTTCCTATATTCTGTGGGACAACAGCTTCCTGAGAACCTCTAAGTTTGGAGGATTTGGTTTGTGTTCCAACTTTGAAGGACAGTAAGTAGCCAAGAATTAGATAGTCAGAACTAAACAAAAGCTGGATTTCACTTCAGCCGAGCCCCCTCACTTGCTAGTAGTGCAACTCTAAATCTGTTCCTATTCTGTCTGAGCCTCAGTTTCCTCATCTGTAAAATGGGAAAATCAATACCTTCTTCACATGGCTACTGTGGTACTAAGCACTATGTTCTCATGGTGCCTGCCTACATGAGTTGCAAATGTTTACCCCCTAACGTGGCATCTGACATGAAGTAGATGTTCATGAACTATTAATCTTTGCCCACCCATCACTCTGAATCAACACTGTGTACTCTCAGCACCACACATGAACCCCCAAACTCAGGACCACAGCACTCACAGATTTGCCGGTCCAGAGAAAGTGATGGGTGAGCTTTTCAACCACACAGCTTCATTTCATTGCCTCAGTTTTCTTAAAAGTAAAGTGAGGATAAAAGTAGCCCCTTCCTCATTGGGTAGTTATGAGGATTAAGTGACTTGATCTGTATAAAGTGTTTAGAACCACATCTGGCACAAAGTATCTGCTTATTGAATGTTATCCATGATTTATTTCTTGTCTCCAGTGAAATGATTTTGAGCATGTACTGACTACCAATGCATGTCATAGATCAGTGGTTCTCAACCTTCCTAATGCTGTGACCTTTAATACAGTTCCTCATGTTGTGGTGACCCCCAACCGTAAAATTATTTTTGTTGCTACTTCATAACTGTAATTGTGCTAATGTTATGAAAAGTAATGCAAATATCTGATATACAGGATGGCCTTAGGTGACCCCTGTGAAAGGGTCGTTCGACCCCCAAGGGGTCGTGACCCACAGGTTGAGAACTGCTGTCATAGATAAACATATACCGGTACATACCTGTGTACCTGTATGTACCAGGTGCATGAGGTACTAATGTACATTATGAAAAATACTCAAAAACTAGAAATGTTGAAATAAGGGTAAAATAATTATGAATCAGCATTTTACTATTCCCTCTACCATCAAAGGGTCATCTTGCTCAGGAGTCAACAAACTGGGCTGTCTACGCCTACTACAGCCACCTGATGTAACCCACCATTGCTATTCTCAGACAATATATATGGCTGTGCTTCTCAGATTAGGGACTTGTCATTTGTCTGCCAAACTACAAGGAATTAGACATGCAAACCTTCTGAAAAGCTTAATCCAGCTCCCCAGCACCCCCAAGTGTGTGTCCCCGAGCAAATTACATCATCTTTGTGAGCTTTAATTTCCTCATCCATATCCCTGACATTTCTACCTCAGCCCATGAGAAACGATACTCAGTCCAAAAACATGTTATCAAATTAGATGATGTAATAAGAAAATAGGGCTGTTACAATATATGGTATGAATTATAATTTAGCACTACATCGGAAGCTTGCCAGCTGCTAGGGGAAAAAAAAAAAAGAAGCAAGGAATGAGAGTGAGGAAAGTCAATTCCGACCGTGGTATGGGGAGCAGTTTAGGGGAGGGGAAAGACACAGGTGTGTGAAATGAATGCGAGTCACATCTCAAACTCAGAATGTCATTATCTCAAATGCTCAGATGTGGTTCCCAGGCGGCTCAGAAGGAAGGCCCTCATTTTAGCATCCCCACTCTGGCACACCAGAATAAATAGAGAACTGTATTTGTCAGAGCAGTCAGAGCTTGCTATGGTTTTAAAGGATAAAAGCCAACTTTTCCCTAAAGCTGTGACTATCTGTGTCTTGGCATCTTTCTCTCTTTTCTTCTTTTTAGGGTCCAGCCTAGCCGGTAAGCTCCCTTTCTCGTGGTGTAGTTAGGTGGGCCACCTCCTCCAGGACATTCTTCTTTCTGTCCTCTCTCACACCCGTATAGCATCATCTTCGTACTCACACTCCATCCTTTCTGTAGTTTATTTATCTAGCTAGAACACTCTTCCTGTCTCCTCAAATTTTAAACTTATTTTAAGCAGAGAAGATAATATTGTCTAGCTCTTCAAGACTACCCAAAGGGTTCATCATGGGCCAGGACCCACAGTCTGTGTTTTAACATGCCTAAAAAGGAAAAAGGCTCACTTCCAAGGGAACAATAGGAGCAAGATTTACCTTTCCGCCTGAAACAACTAAAAACAAACAAAATATATAAAGCAATTATTTGCAAGACACTTGACATCAGGCAATGAAGGAGAGTAATTCCTGAAAGACAGGAAGCAAATGAAGAGGGCCTATGACTGTTGAGCTTTATTATTGCTTTCCCAGTCTGTGGCTCAAAGAGGAGGGGCCCGGATGGGTTCCTTGATTTATCTGAGGATAAATATAAAGGTGAGAGTCCGGGGATACCAAGCAGGTTAGAGTTTGCAGAACACATGACTAGAGAGAAGATAGTTGTATACAGAGAGGAACCCAGAGCTCTGCAGAGGGTCTAATCAGTGCATGCATATGAAGAAACTAACTAACCTAAGAAAAGATTGAAAAAGAAAACCTATTGAAAAGATTCCATGTCTGAAAATCATACAGAGCTGAAAATGTGTGTTTGTTCCCAACAGCCAGACTGAAAAACATTAGAATTCATGGGACACTAGTTGCAGAATTCCTTGTTTCAGTATTATAAAATAAGTATTTCTAGATTATATACTACTGTGGTTCTTCCTTTAAAAATCTTGAAAGTTAAATCCAGAAAGATCGTACCATCTATAAATAATTTAATATGTGTTCCAGAATAAATTTTAAAAAATTGTATAGGAATATAAAACTATCTAGGATTTAACAAGATAAAAACACAATGTCTGGTTCCCAGTCAAAGATTATCAGGCATTAAAGGAGGAGAAAAATATGACTAATAATGAGGAAATAAATCAACCTATGGAAACCAAGTCAGAACTGAATGTGTGTGTTGGGATTAGCAAACAAAGACAATAGAACAATTATTATAACTATATTACACATGGAAGGGAATGGAAAAGATTAGACATTGCAGAAGAAAAAAATGAGTGAAACTAATAACATAGCAATAAAAAGTATCCAAAATTAAATACAAAAATTAAAAAAAGAATTACAATTAAGAACAATATTAGGGACAACTTCAAGCCACATAACATATGTATAATTGGAGTCCCCACCCTACCCCCTCCCCACTGCCACTAAAAAAGGAAAAGAAAGAGAAAGGGAGACATAAAAACTATTTAAAGAAATAATGACCAAGATTTTTCCAAACTTAATGAAAATCATAGATTCACAGGTTCAAAAACCTTGACAAACCCCAAGAACAAGAAACATTAAACACACATGTGCACACTCATAAAGGTACATCAGAGTCAAGTTGTTCGAAACCAGTAATAATGACAAATATTAAGTGTAGGTTGTTAGAGGAGGGACATGTTGCATACCAAAAAACAAAGACTAGAATCATAGCCGATTTTTAAAATATGCAACCATGGAAACCAGCATTTTGAATGAACCAAAGAACAGTAACATTGTACCAAAACAAAACACACACACACAAGGCTCCTTTCCCATACCTAATACAACCCAGTAAACAGCTCACAGAGTCCATTGGGTCATCTCCACTCAGCACCCTGGGGTGCCCCTCAGGCTTGTGATACCCTCATTCCTCAACTATGTGCCCTTCCCAGACTGAAGCTCCAGGAGAAGCAAAGCAGCTACGTTCACCTCTATACACTTCATGGTACTGCTCATACCAAGAGGCAGAATTGCTAAGATTCAGGTTTGGGGTAACTCAACACATTTGTATCATTTCTGTGAACCACAGTGACTTTTGAAAATTATTTGATTCCTTTCCTTCTTGTCCTATGAGTTCATGATGCCGAGGGATTTTGGTGAAGGGAGTCCAGTGAGTAGGACTTGTGGGGAACTTCACTCAACTCCTTCTTCAGTTATCATTGTGTAAAATGGTTCTTCTTCCTTCTTTTCTAAGAGGAAAATGTGCACATACTCCCAAGGTAACTTAGGGAACATTAATTAGAACAATGGTCTAACATTAATTGTGCCTTCCAACCTGGCACAATTCTCAGTGCATAGTAGATCCTCAGCCAACAATTATGGAATAGTGAATGTATGATTTAGTTTGTAAAATGTTCATTTCATGTAAACACAATCAGACAGATATTGTTCTCCTTAATAACTTATCCTTTCATGGGATTCTGATTTTTTTTTTTACACAAACTTAGAAGAAATCACTTTACTTGTGATTTCCCAAGCCAGTATGTTATCTGAGAGAAGAAAACCTTGAGTATTCTAGAGCAGAAGATGCCCTCTTCTATAATATAGGCATAAGAATAATACTGATTACTGGGCTTTTAAAAAATATTAAATAAGATGGAGCATATAAAATCATTCATAGAGTACTTTGCACAGAATACCTGCCCAATAAACATTTGATTATAATTATTACATCTACCCTCCACTAACTTCATCCATGATGCACAGACTTTCCCTCCCCAGCTGGTTCCCCCTCCCTATCTTACCCAGAGTCCATCTAATGGAAGGACCTCACACCTCCACATCTGTAATGTTTGTCCATCTTCTATCGAAATTTTATTCTATCTACAAAAATGTCCTTGACCTCTTTTTTTACTAACTTGGGTATCAAAGTTCTGTTGCATATTACAGAATCCAATTTTTTTTTATTGAATGGTAACTATGTACATTAATGCACTTCTGGGGTACAGTGTGGGGTTTTCACACACAATCCGAAATACTTCCATCAAACTGGTTTTTTTACTGTTCAAAACAGATGTGTCATTATTGGGTCTCTTATTCCCTTTCCCCAAGGCAAAGGAGATGCACTTGGTATGCATGGCTTGTCTGCTTCCATTGTCAGAGATCACTGGGAACTTTCCCTGGTGCTTCACATTTCTCATAAAAATCTTGATGTTACTTTTTTTTTTTAATCACCAACTGATCTAGAGAGAAACAGAGAATCCCATTGCTATATGGGATGCAGAGTTCTCAGGTGTGCAAGGACTTCCCCTACAATAGTGCATTCAGCCTGCTACCTCATTTGATATTGCATGCTACAATAAAAACAAGGGATGATAAAATAATTAACTCAAAAGCTATGTCATATCTGTGCACATTGTTGTAACCATAGTGTATATGTACTTTTATACTCTGCTTTCCAATTTAAAATTCGTTTGAAAATGCTTTTTATATTGCCATTTAAATGCTTTTCTGAAAACCCTTATAGATACTGCTTCTTTTGGGGGGGGGTGGGCACAAGTGTTTTCATTACGGTCTTATAGTTCTCTTCCTCACCTCCCCACAATTTCTAATCAGTATTCTTACTTCTCTTCTTTCACAGCCCTCAAACGTCATAGTCCCTCACTTTTGGCCTCTGTATTTTCTGTCTTTACTTGTATTCTGCTAGAGGAGTCTCTTAAGTTCAGCAGAAAAACTCCAAATGTGCATCTTCAGACTTCATCTGTCTTCCAGACCTCAGCCTTACATCTGTCATTACTCACCAAATATCCTTACTGGATCACCCCTTACATGTCTAAAGCCTGAGAAGCCTAACTCTCAACTAATTGCCTCTCCTCCATCCTTTTTTTTTATAGTTTTATTTTTCCCCCTTTAGTTAATAGATCAATCCAAGGTGGAAATCTTAGTGCTATCTCTGATTCCAGTCTCTTCCTTATCTTTACATAAAACAAGACCATGCTGTCCATCCTCTAATCTCTTGCTAAGCTTATTGACTAGGGCTCCTTCCTTATCTTTCAGTCTTTAACTTTTCTCCATTTATCACAATCCATCCTATACTCTTCCCCACAACAATTTGTTTCTAAAGCCCTGATCTAACAAATCCATTACAAGCATGAAACCCATTATTGTAAATGGCTCCTTGTGGACTATAAAGTACAGATTTCTCAGCAGAACCTACAAGAATGTTTACAATGTGGTTTTGCCTCAAACCTCTGCCCTACTACACCTACCATCCCCTTATATCCAGGACCCACTTTAGAAGCTGTGGGCCTTCTGAGTTTCTGGAGTAATACAAAAGAACAATAAAACCATTGCTTGACAGAAACTTAGTGATTGCACTGTGTCCAGTTCCTTCCCAAGTTTTAAGAACCATGCAATTTTAGAGTCCAGACCCAGCAAAAGAGAAATGTTTTCACAAAGTCTTAATACTTCTGTAGCTTCCTATTGTTCTCCCACTTCCTGGTCCTACCTACACCATTCACCAAGTTTTAAAAGGGACAAAGCATCTCCTGCTGTTGTCTAGGGTCCACATTCTTTTTGATGTCTTATAGTTCTGAACCTGCAGAAGGTTCACTTTATGCTTGGAAGTAGAAGTTGCCTTAACCATGCAAGGCAGTGGGTGATTCCTTTCAATAGAAGGGAGGGTGGGGCCGCTAACACGACTTAGGCAATAAAAAGTACAAGTGCAGGTGTATGATTGAAATTGCCTGCCGCCTTCAGGAGCCTCAGCAGAGAGAGGAGGGCAACACATTTGAAAATTTGCTACTAGTTCGTACCAGTAGTTGCATGATTCCCTAACACAACCTGAGGAAATAAGTCTCCTAACACTGGCCTCTTTACACCTTTGCCTTCATTCTGTTCTCTCTTCCCAAAATGCTCTTCTTGTTCCATTTTTTTCTGTGTGAAATTCTCTCCACCCTCCATTCTTCAAGGTCCAGTTCAAACTCAGCTCTCACAGATGTGGTTAGAGCTTCTCCAGATGTGGTTAGAGAATGCACTGGTCTCATTCCTGCCTCTGTACTTCCATTGCCTTTGGTCACACTGTAGGCAGAGCACTTTCCACAGTGGTCACTGCTGGCATTTTCATGTCTGCTTCACATTTTAGACCAAGATTTTCTTTAGGCCTGGGCCATCTCTTATTCCCCATTAAATTTCCAGTGCCTAGAGTCGTGCCTTCATTGCAAATGGCATTCAATAAGTGCTTATTATACTTTTTAAATTTTAATGTTGTGACTCCGTAAGTTTTGGCTCCAGAGCATGATGGCTTTTGATATAAGATGTGATTCATAATTTGCATTGGCCAAGCTGTCCAGATCCTTTGTTATGATGCAGGCAAAAATGAAACAGGACCTGTCAGATCTATTCCTCTTTCTTTGGCCTTTGTTAAAATAGAGGGTCTTAGAAGTTTCTGTGGATGGAGAAAACAGACTCTGGAGAATGAACTCTTAATTGCCTCGTCACTTCACATAGCTTCCTGTACAGAGGCATCAAGAAGAGCTACATAAGTCTTTCCCAAGGAAAGATCTTAAAGGAAAGTTGAAGAGCATGTATCATCCAATTTGAGACAAGAACATAATTGGATTTATTAGAAAAGGAAGAGACAAAAGTACAGGACACACCAGAAACCAAGCTTCTTAAGGGCAGAATCAATTCCTTATTCATTTCTGACTTCACCCTGTGCACTACAAGGCACAGAGCCTTTGTCCTCAGTGGGAACTCAGTCAGAGCACTATTGACAGTTGTCAATACCAATGTCTGTTGAAAGGATACAGGAATGAGTCAACTTGGCTTAAGAAATCAGTAAACAAGTCTTCAGTGGTTGCTGAGGGATTTGGGGACATTCTTGCCCATCTTTCCTGCTCATAGAGAAATTGTGTCTCCATGTGATAAAACAACACTGGCTGGCCTTTAGAAATTATCAAGCTCAGTATTTCTAGAAGAGTTGCATGTACACAAACTGGTAGCATTCATGTGATCTAGATGCCACTTTCTAACTGAGAGATCTTGAACAATTTATTTAACCTCTATAAGCCTCAGTTTCATAACCTACAAAATAGGAATTATGATTCCCATCTTGACCAGTTATTTTGAATATTATAAAATGAAATGTATGTAGAGATAACAGCCACAAAATGAGCCTTTGATAATGCAAGTTCTATTCCTTTTGTCCCATTGGATAGTGAATCTGATCCCACCACCCAGAATGATTTATCAGGATACTTGTATAAGGGAAATAGGTTTAGGAACTTCCCACGGAAAACTGAAATCTGGCTGGGCAGACTGATACTCAAGGCCTACTCCAATATTTCAGCTCTTGGGTGAATCCAAACTGGAAATTTAAACAGTTGCTTCTGGTACAGAGTGAGGGACGTTATGATGGCCCATCCAGGGTGCTATGGAGGAAAGAGGCAGGATCTCAAAGTACCTGAAGATAACCAGGAAGACTTCTCAGCAGAAAGGACACTTGAGATGACGTGTGTCAGAGGAGTAAGGCCTAATCACATGGGTAAGGGCTAAGCAGCAGGGCTCTGGGCACAGAAAAAGGGCTTAAAGGGAAATCCGGTGCATGAAGGACTTGTGAGCTTTGTTGTTCAGAAGAGAGAACACACTTTGAGGGAGTAGAGAGCTCTGAAAGGACTTTGAGTTAAGAAGTGATGTGATCAGATCTGTGCTTTAGAGATATCAAGGAGGGAACAATGGTGGGGGGAGGTCTGACAGTTCCAGAGCTATTCTTGAGAACTAAGATAGAAAACAAGGTGGATGGAGAAGATTGGCTGAAGGTGAAATCTATAAGGAGGTAGAATTCACTGATTTTGGATAGCCTGATAGGGAGTGTGGGGCAGAGGAAGGCAACACAGTTGAAAGCATGATTTTTGGCTTAAGACGTGGTGTGAATAGTGGTGCTAGTCATAGAAATAGGGAACATAGGTTGGGGATAGGAAAATGAAGTTTGATTTGGGACCTGTTGTGTTTCAGGAGGCCCTGAGACCTCCAGATGGAAACGCTCAACATTTACACTGATAGAAGACCTCCTGGCATCCATGACTAGGAGAGGGAAGCTGTCGCGCCCCTGTTGAATCTGAACACCTGCATTCTCTGTTTCCAGTACTTCGTCTTCACGGGGGTGCTGGCCATGGTGACCTGTGCAGTGTTCCTCCGACTCAACTCCGTCCTGAAGCTGGCTGTGCTGCTGATTATGATTGCCATCTATGCCCTGCTGACCGAGACCGTCTATGCAGGTCTCTTCCTGCGTTATGATAACCTGAACCACAGTGGAGAGTAAGTGCCCACCATTGTGAGTTCAAAATATACTTACTTGCCTGGGAAAATGACTGAGGCAGAATTATCAAAACGTGGGGTCTGACTGAATATTGACTTAGATCTCAGCTCAGGAATTCTCTAGCTTTCAAGTCTAGGCAAAATCTCTACTTGTCAGCTGTTTCATTTATATGACTTACAAATTAATTAATTAATCAAAGTGTGAACTACATAGTAGCTCAATATCTCAGGTCTCCTACATATCAACAATTTAAGATTTCTTTGATGGCTCCAACACTTTTATAAGTTCTGATTATAATTTGGCTGTAGCAATGTGAATACTAGCAGCCACTGTGTATTAAGCACTTATGCTCTTTGCATCACACAGTCATCCCTTAATGTTAACATATTCTGCACTGTAGATTCAACCAACTGAAGCTCAAAAATATTTGGAAAAAAATAATAAAAAGTAATAATACTACATAAACCAACAAAAACAATACAAATAAAAAATAGAGTACAACTACTATTTACATAGCTTTACACTATATTACGTAATATAAGGAATCTAGAGATGATTTAAAGTACACAGGAGAATGTGCCTAAATTATATGCAAACATAATTTTTATACAATATGACATTTTATATAAAGGACTTGAGCATCTCTAGGGTTTGGTATCCACAGAGTAAATACTGGGGAATGAATGTATTATTTTTGAAATATAGAAAAGTACAAAAAAGAATGTCTTAGCTTGATTCCCTAGAGAAAAGATTCTGAGGCAAGGTTAATGCAACCCAAGGCAGTAAAAGTGAGGGAAAGGGGAAGTGAGGAAGAAAAGGATGGGAAGTACATGTAGGTGGATGCCCTATTATGCTCCCAGCATCAGTGATAAATTCAGCTGGTTCCTTGGAAGATCAACTCACTGAGCCACTTGAAATGACTCTGGACAGCCTGTAACATGGGAAAGAGTATCTCAGAACAGGGGAAGGCAGAGGAGGTGGTTGGCCAGCTCCTTCCTCTTTCTTTCCTTGACCACAATTCTTCTTTGAATGGCCTTCCTGATGACAACACTTGGTCCCCTCCCCAGCCACAAGGATAAAAAAAACCATAGGAAGTGGGTAAAAGAGCTGGATGTTGAATAAGCACTGGACTGGTTCGCTTCAGGTGTGGGAAGCACACAGGTCTAGCTGAGCCAGAATAAGTGGCCAACAGTCTAAGGGAAAGATAAGGCCAAAATGATCCAAAAAGCTGTACAAAACATGCCTGAAACTAATAATACAAGCAATAAACCAACCCCAGGAAATAAACAGTGCTAACAGTTAGTAATATCCACATGTACATTTAAGGATAAAATATATCAGATGGAAATTCTCTTCTTGTGTTAGTTGTTTTTTTTTTTTTTTTTTAGTTTTTTAGTCTTGTTTTTTAAATTTCAGGTTACTGTGAGGGTATAAACAACTAGGTTTCAATGTTCCATTTGTTAGGTAGAATCCCTCTTGTACTTGTGTCCCACACCCAAAAGGTGTGCCATAAAGTCTTACATTGTGCCCGTTAAGTGGAAGCACACAAATCTCTCTCCCTCCTTCCCTCTCCTCCCAACTTGAATTGAATTGAGTTTTTCTCTTATGTGGTCATGAAATAGATCATCTACTGACTTCATATTAGTATTGAGTACATTGGGTACTTGTTTTTCCATTCTTGTGATGCTTTATTAAGAAGAATGTGTTTCAACTCCATCCAGGTTAATACAAAAGATGTAAAGTCTCCATCACTTTTATGTCTAAACAGTATTCCATGGTATACTTATACCACAATTTGTTAATCTGTTCATGGGTTAGTGGGCATTTAGGTTGTTTCCACATCTTGGCAATTGTAAATTGAGCTGCAATAAACAGTCTAGTGCAAATGTCCTTATGATAAAATGATTTTTTTTTCTGGTGGGAAGATGCCTACTAGTGGAATTGCAGGATCAATAGGAGGTCTAATTTGAGTTCTTTGAGGAAGAACTCCATACATCTTTCCAAAGAGACTGTATTAGTTTGCAGTCCCAGCCCAGTGGATAAGTGTTCCCTTCTCTTTACATCCACACCAGAATCTGCAACTTTGGGACTTTGTGATATCAGCTGTTCTCACTGGGGTTAAGTGATCTCAAGGTGTTTTTGATTTGCATTTCTCTGATGATTGGGGTTGATGAGCATGTTTTCATGTTTGTTATATATTCCTCTGTCTTTCTCAGGAAAGGTTATGTTCATGCCTCTTGCCCAGTGATAGAAGGGAATGTTTGCTCTTTATTTGTTGATTAATTTGAGTTCTCTGTAGAGTCTAGTTATCAACCCCTTATCAGATTCATAACTTGCAAATATATTTCCCCATACTGAAGATTGTCTATTTACTTTAATTGTTGTGTACTTAGCTATGCAGAAGTTTTTCAATTTAGTTAAGTCCCATTTGTTTATTTTTGTTATTGATGCAATTGCCATGAAAGTCTTCTTCATAAATACTTCCCCAGTCCAACATTATAAAGAGTTTTTCCCACACTTTCTTATAGAATTTTTATTGTTTTATGCCTTAGATTTAAATTCTTTATCCATCTTGAATTAATTTTTGTAAGTGGTGAAAAGTGCAGGTCCAGTTTTATTTTTTTACAAGTTTTTTTTTATGTTTGTACTTTAAACACAAATTGAAGAAACCAGTCTCTCTCTAAAGAGTTGCATTGAATAGTCCTTGAAGTAACTGCCAATAACTTCCTGTGTTACCTCCAACAATTCACTTTAAACTTTGATCACAAATTTTCTTATTGATAAAGTTAAGAGTAATATGAAGTATATACTTCAGTGGTTTTTACATTAGGGTTTCTTAAAGATCCTTGAGAGAGACTAAGAAAGAATATGAATTTTGGCAATTCATATTACATATTGAAGTCTCACACAGGAACACATGAAAACGTGGGTTGAAAGGGCTTTAACTGACTGCACTCCAAAAATTTCAAATAAATGTACAATATAAGTAGAAATAATATGCTTGCTATGCAAAATGTAACCTCAAAACAAGTCCTTCAGCCAAAACATACAGGTTGCTGACCCCAAATCTCTTCATTATAGAAGTTCTAATGCTACCACTAGATGTACCTATGTTTTGTTTTGTAAGTATTTTGTTTTGTTCTTTTGATCTTTTTTTTATTAAATCATAAACACATAGATCATGTATACATTGATGCCTTTATGGGGTACAATGTGCTGATTTTCTATAAAATTAGGAATGCTTACATCAAACTAGTTAATATAGCCTTCACTTCATTTACTTAATTATTGTGTTAAGACATTTATACTCTATACTTAATAGATTTGACATGTACCCTTGCAATATGAACCATAGGAATGCAGTCATCATTTACCCTTCTTTCATGAATCTCACCCCTCCCCTCTGATCCCCCTCCTCTTCCCTCCTTCCTCTTGGACTATAGTTGTGATTTATTTTTCTTATGAAAGTGTGAGTGATTATAAATTGGTTTCATAATAGAACTGAGTACACTTGATACTTTTTCTTCCATTCTTGAGATATTTTACTAAGAAGAATATGTTCTAGCTCCATCTATGTAAACATAAAGGAGGTAAAGTCTCTATCTTTTTTTAAGACTGCAAGTCCAGTTTTAGTCTTTTACATGTGGTTATCTAGTTCTTCCAGCACATTTATTGAAGAGGGAATCTTTTCCCCACTATATGTTTGGTTTATCAAAGATCAGATGGCAGTGGCACCTGTGGCTCAGTAAGTGGGGTGCCGGCCCCATATACCAAGGGTGTGGTTCAAACCTAGCCCTGGCCAAACTGCAACAACAACAAAAAAATATCCGGACATTGTGGTGGATACCTGTAGTCCCAGCTACTTGGGAAGCTAAGGCAAGAGTATTGCCTAAGCCCAAGAGCCGGAGGGTGCTGTGAGCTGTGAAGCCATGGCACTCTACCAAAGGTGACAAAGTGAGACAGAAAAAAAAAATCAGATGGCTATAAGAGATTGGTTTCATCTCTTCATTTTCTTTTCAGTTTAACATCTATGTCTCTATTTTTGTGCCAATACCATGCTGTTTTGATCACTATGGGCCTGTAATATTATAATATAGCCTAAAGTCCAGTAGGGCGATGCCTCCAGGTTTGTTTTTATTACTAAGAATTGCCTTGGTTATATGGGGATTTTTTCTGCTTCCATATGAAACAAAGAACTATTTTTTTCCAAATCTTCGAAGTATGATGTTGGCATTTTTATGGAGATTGCATTGAATCTGTAGATTGCTTTGGGAAGTATAGACATTTTAACAATGTTGATTCTTCCAAACCAGGAGCATGAAATGCTTTCCTATTTATTAACGTCTTCTCTCTTTCTCTTTTTTTTTTTAATTTATTTATTTATTTATTTATTTATTTTGAGACAGAGTCTCACTTTGTTGCCTTTGGTAGAGTACCATGGTATCATAGGTCACAGCAACCTCAAACTCTTGGGCTCAAATGATCCTCTTGCCACAGTTTTTCATTTTTAGTAGAGACAGGGTCTCACTTTTACTCAGGCTTTTCTCAAACTCATGAGCTCAAGCAACCTACCTGCCTCAGCCTCCCAGAGTTCTAGGGTTGTAGGCATGAGCCACCATACCTGGCTACTTCTGCTATTTCTTTTCTTAGGTCTCATAATTCTATTGTAGAGGTCGTTCACCTCCTTTGTTAGGTATGTTTCTAGGTATTTCATTTTCTTTGAAGCTACTATGAAGGAAATCGTGTCTTTGATTAGCTTCTCAACTTGGCTATTGTTGACATATACAAAGGCTACCAATTTATGGACATTGATTTTATACCCTGAGACATTGCTGTATTTCTTGATCACTTCCAGGAGTCTTGTAGTTGAGTATAAGATCATATTACTGGCAAAGAGTGAGAGTTTGCCCTCCTGTGCCCTGATTTGGGTGCCCTTTATATCCTTCTCTTGCTGATTGCATTGGCTAGAACTTCCAGAAGTATGGTGAATAGTGGTGGCAATAGAGAACATCTTTGGTTGGTTCCAGTTCTAAGTGGAAAAGCTTTCAGTTTTATAGGTTTGTCATAAATGGCTTCAATCAGTTTAAGAAATGTGCCACTTATGCCTATTTTCTTAAGTGTTCTTATTGGAAAAGGGTGCTGAATTTTATCAAATGCTTTTTCTTTATCTATTGAGAGGATCATATGGTCTTTGTATTTACTTATATTGATATGGAGTATTACATTTATGGATTTACATATGTTAAAATAGCCTTTCACACCTGGGTTGAAGCCTACTTGATCATAATGTATGATTTTTTTAATATGTAACTATAATTATTAGCTAAGATTTTATTGACTATTTTTGCATCGATAGTCATTAGTGAAATTGATCATCATTTTTAGTTGGATCCTTTCCTGGCTTTGGAATAGGGTAATGTTTGCTTCAAAGAAGATGTTGGGGAAGATTTCTTCCCTCTCAATGTTTTGGAATAGATTCTGCAGTACAGAGCAAACTCTTCTTTGAAGGTTTAATAGAATTCTAAGTGTGACCTCATCTGGTCCAATGCTGTTGTTGTTGTTGTTGTTGTTGTTGAAAGCTTTTTTATTATTTCTTCAATGTCAATGCTTGATATTGGTCTGTTCCAGAGATCTATTTCTTCCTGCTTATGTCTAGGGCAATGGCATGATTCCAGGCATTGGCCCATTTCCTCCACATAGTCAAATTCTGGGCGTAGAGTTTCTTGTAGTAGTTAGAGATAATCTCTTGTATATCTGTAGGATCTGCTGTTATTTTCCCTGTTTTGTTTCTGATTAGAGATTTTAATTTTTTGTATCTCACTAATCTGCCCAAAGGTTTATCAATTTTGTTTATCTTTTCAAAGAACCAACTTTTTATTTCATTAATTTTCTGAAGGATTCTTTTGTTTTCAATTTCATTTATTTCTGATTTAATTTTCATTATTTCTTTTCTTCTGCTGGGCTTGGGTATGGATTACTCTTCCTTTTCCATTTCCTTAAGATGATTCACTAAGTTGTTGATGTGTTCTCTTTCTGTTTATCAGTTGAGGGGATCTAATGTGATAAATTTCCCTCTTAGGACTGCTTGTTCAGTATCCCATAGGTTTTGGTAACTTATAGTTTCATTGTTGTTATGTTTGAGGAATTTAATTAATTTCCTCCTTTATTTCTTCCTTGGTCCAAATGTCATTCAGCCTAGTCAAGTTTGTCAAGTTTGTTTAGTTTCCATGCCTTTGTGTAGGGATAAAAATTTTTGTTAGAGTTCCACCTTTATTGCCTTGTGGCCTGAAAAGATACAAGGTATAATTTCTATTATTTTAATTTTGTTGAGATTTGATTTGTGTCCTAAGATATGGTCTATTTTGGAGTATGTTCCATAAGATGATGAAAAGAACGTGCATTCCTTAGTTTTGCAATGGTGTGTTTTGTATATGTCTCTTAAGCCAAATTATTCTAGGATTGTCTTTTAGTCCCTTTTATCTTTGTTTAGTTTCTATTTAGAGGATCTGTCCACTTCTGTTAGAGAAGTGTTAAATTCATCAGCTATTATGGTCTTATAACTATCATATTGCTCAAATATGATCTGTTTCATAAGTCTGGGAGCATTTAAATGGGGTGCATAAATATTTAGAATTGAAATGCCCTCTTGTTGTGTTGTTCCTTTGACCAGTATGAAGTGACTGTCTTTGTCTTTTTTAACTTTAGTTGCTTTAAATCTATTTGTGTTTGAAAATAAGGTTGATACTACTTCTTTCTTCTGATTTCCATTTGTCTAAAATATTGTTTTTCAACCCTTTATCCTTAGTCTTGTTTTGTCTTTCAAGGTTGGATATGTTTCCTGGAGACAGCCTATAGATGGCTTGTGCTTTTCTTTTTTTTTAATTGTTGGGGATTCATTGAGTGTACACAAAACCAGGTTACATTGATTTCATTTGTTAGGTAAAGTCCCTCTTACAATCATGTCTTGCCCCCAAAAGGTGTGGTACACACCAAGACCCCCACCCCCCCTTCCCTCTCTCTGCTCTTCCTTTCTCCCATCCCTCCCTCCTTCTTTCTCTTTCTGCTCTCCCCTTCCCCCACCCCCACCCCCACCATGTCATTAATTGTCCTCATATCAAAATTGAGTACATAGGATTCATGCTTCTGCATTCTTGTGATGCTTTACTAAGAATAATGTGTTCCGCTTCCATCCAGGTTAATACAAAAGCTGTAAAGTCTCCATTTTTTTCCTCTGGGTAGTTGCCTAGTAATGAGATTATAGGATCAAATGGGAGGTCTAGGTTGAGTTCTTTGAGGGTTCTCCATACTTCCTTTCAAAAAAGTTGTATTAATTTGCAGTCCCACCAGAAGTGTTCCCTTCTCTCCATATCCATGCCAGCATCTGCAATTTTGAGATTTTGTGATGTACACCATTCTCGTTGGGGTTAGATGGTATCTCAGGGTCATTTTGATTTGCATTTCTCTAATAATTAGGGATGATAAGCATTTTTCATACCTTAGGGGAAAGATTCCTTATTGAATAAATGATGCTGGGAGAACTGGATATCCACATGTAAAAGACTGAAACTGGACCCACACCTTTATCCACTCACAAAAATTGATTCAAGATGGATAAAAGACTAAAATTTAAGGCATGAAATGATAAAAATTCTCAAAGAAAGCATATTAAAAACACTGGAAGATATCAGCCTGGGGAAAGACTTCATGAAGAAGACTGCTGTGGCAATTGCAATAACAAAAATAAACAAATGGGACTTAATTAAACTGAAAAGCTTCTGTACAGCTAAGGAGACAACAACCAAAGCAAATAGACAACCTACCCAATGGGAAAGGTGATTTGCATATTTTGAATCAGACAAAAGCTTGATAATTAGGATCTATAGAGAACTCAAATTAATCCACATGAAAAAAGCCAACAATCCCATATTTCAGTGGGCAAGAGACATGAATAGAACCTTTCCTAAAGAAGACAGATGAATAGCTAACAAACATACAAAAAGACTTCTGCTTTTTTAATCCAATCAGCCAGACTGTGTCTCTTTGGTGGGGAATTCAAGCCATTTACACTTATTGAGAGAATTGATAGTGTGGTGAAGTTCGAGTCATCTTATTTTGTGAAAATATGTTGCTGAGTTTTATCCTTTGCACCATTGTGGAAACTATGTTTTGTTCTTTAGTTTCTGGATGTTTTCTTTACTGGTGTTCCATTGTGATAGTCAGTTGGAGAATAGGTCTAAGTATTTCCTGTAGAGCTGGTCTTGTTGAGACAAATTTCCTCAATGTTTGCATATTAGTAAAAGATTTGATTTCTCCATCAATTTTGAAGCTTAGTTTAGCAGGATGCAGAATTCTGGGCTAAAATTTGTTTTGTTTAAAAAGGCTAACACTTGGTTCTTTGTACCCTCAATGAATCTCCAATAATAATAATAATAATAATAAAAGGCTAAAGTTAGATGACCATTCTATTCTGGCTTGGAAAGTTTCAGCTGAAAAGTTTCACCCTGATGGATCTGCCCCTGTAGGTCAATTGTCATTTACTCCTGGCTGCTGGTAAAAATTTTCTCTTTCGTCTTGACTTTGGACAAATTCATTACAATGTGTCTTGGATATTTTCTGTTTGTGTTGAGATAACCTGGGGTTTGATATCCCTCTAAAAGGAGTGTGTGAGAATCTTTGTTGATACTTGGAAATTTTTTATTTGTGAAATTATCCAGTAGGGCTTCCATTCTTTTAGGATATTCTTTTTCCTCTTCTGGGATACCTATGATTCATATGTTTAAATGTTTTGTGAAGTCCCATAATTCTCTGAGTGTTCTGCTTTCTTTTCTGCCTCTTTAACTACCTGGGTTACCTGTAGAACCTTATCCTTTAGCTCGGAGATTTTTTTCTCCATTGCAGAATATGTTATTGATATTTTCTACGGTATCTTTACATTCCCTGATTAACTCCATCAATTCCTTAGGCTCTGCTATTATATCCTTTCTGTATTCTTCATATCTTTCACTTATTATTTGGTTCTATTTTAGAATTTCCTTTGATTATTTTCTACTACTTGATCAATTCCTTCATTGTTTTTCCCATCCATAATTTAAATCCCCTTTATGTAATTTCCTTATTTTGTTATAGGTGGAAACCTCTGCAGTAGCTACCTCATAATCCTGGGGGGGGGGGGTAGCTTTGTTCTCATTTTTCATGTTGCCAAAATTTTTCTGATGGTTCCTCCTCATATGTGCTTTTTCTTATTCATTGCCTTTCCCCACTTTTTCTTCTCACTACCCGCTTCACTTTAAATTACCTTGCCACTGTGCTTATGCATTGAAATGTCCTTTTGGTATAAGGCCAAAAGTAAAGAAAGGTAAAGAGTGAGAAGGGAGAAAGGAAAGAAAAAGATAAAGAAAAAAAGGGGGTGATTAAAGAAAAAATATTGAAAAAAAGGAGAGAGGATGAACAGAAAGAGGGAAAGAGAGAAGCAGGAGAAATGGTGGTATTCTGCAGGGTGCTTTGACCCACATCCACAATTCCAGGACTCTAAAGGATCAGGTTTGTTGGGTGCCTCAAGGTTGGGAACTCCTTACAAACCTGGACAAAACCAAGACCCCATTTCTACAAAATATAAAGAAATATCAGTAGTATGTTACACTGAGGACCTACCAGCACCATCTTTCCAGAGGCCAAAGTTAGAATACCCTAAACTATGAGCTCAAAGCCATCTTGAGGCAGACTAGTGCTATGACCTCCCAACCTAGCCCTCAGAGTGAGGCTCTGTCCCATAAATAGAATACAAAATGAAATAGAATAAAGTAATTCAGAGAAAAGAAAAAATAATAGAAATAGGTAAATAAAATTAAAAATAGAAATATATAAGATGAAGAAAAGAAGGATATGTTTTATGTGAGAAAAGTGAGAAAATTATAAAAACCTCTACCAAAAGAGAGGTAAAAGGAGAGAAATAATAATGAAAGAAAAATACAAGGGGCTGAAAATCTATTGCAGAAATGGAGGAACCCTTGCTATTGAAGAAAGTAAAAATTAAAAGATAAAAATACAACCAAGCTGAATAAGACAGAACAACAACAACTACAAAAAAAAAAAATACCTAAGTAAAAAAATTGGAAGAAAGAAAACTAATTGACACTAGGTAGCACTGGTGGTGTCAGAAGACACAGAATACCCATGCTGGTTTTGCTGTAAAAGATAGGGGCCAGAAGCCCCTATCTAGTTGCCAAGGAGACGTGGTCCTGTCTTCCTGATGTATTTGCCCTCAATCAGGGTTTATTCATTTTACTAGTATTCAGTTCCCACAGGATTGGGATCGTGAAGCTCTCATCAGATTTCTTAGGAGGCATGCTTTGATTTTCCAAACAGTGCCCCTGGTCACAATATGGCTTTCTTGCATTTTGGAAGCTGTTCCACTTACCCCAAGGATGGCTACCCAAGCTGAGCAGGCACACCAGAGCTAGCTATGCACTAGGACCCTGCAGACTGTTCCTCCCCAGCAGTCCTCACACAATGGCAGCACCCTGATAATAGCTAAGGTGATGGAAGATCCACCCTGTCCAGTGATTCAATCCTGGCCACCAAGTACTGATCTAGTTTGCTTGCTCACTTAAGCCCTTCTGAGGCAATTCCAGTGAGCAGCCCAATCTAAGAACAAAAAAAATGCAGGACAGCCCTTTCCTGTCTCTAGTCATCCACTGGAGGGCCAGCCAGCCTCTACCAATACTCTGGTGCTTGCCTTCTGTGCTCCTGACCTCCTTGTTGGTTCCTAGACTCCCCTACTGCTTCACTCTGCCCCCAGAGTGGTGTTTATGGGCAAGATATCCCAGCTAGAGGTGGCTAGAGTCATCTCTCCCCTGTCTCACCATAAGTGGTTGGTAAAGAGCTGTCTCTAGTCTACCATCTTGCTCTTTCCTCCTCCACTTTTTGTGTCAGTCCATCTCCCAAAAGCCAGTTTCTAATGGTACAAACATGCAAAGGCTATCTGGAAAATACAGCCATATGATATAAAAAATAGAGACATACATTGCTGTATTCTTTGGGGACAGTATATATATGTGGTGGGGGGGGTGTGTATTTAGCTGTGTCAGTGTCCATAAATTACTTATAATAATGATGTCATGCAATAAGTTGATAACTATGGATCTAATTGACTTTATGTGTTGCTTGTACATATTAGATAATATGAACATACCAAAATATATTTATTCTTTGATCTACTAATAGCCATTTTGACTATTACTACTTCCCCTATCATAAAAAATTTTTCAGTGACTATCACTGAACATGTCTCCTGGGACTTACATATAAAAGCACACTTGCTGAACTGTAGAGTATCCACATTTTCCACTTTTTTAAATATTGCCCAATTGCTCTTCAATATGATTGGAAAGATTCTCCTCTTCCAAGTCGTGATCCTGTTGCTCCTCGTTCTCACCACTGTTAGATATTTTAAATGTTTGCTTGGTTATAGAAGTGCATTTTATCTCACTATTTTCATTTACAGTTCTCTAATCATGAGTAAGCTTATGCATCTTTGTGTTTGTTTACTGGCCCTTTGGGTTTCCTTTTATGTAGATTTCCAGGTCATATCCTTTGCTCAGTTTTCTATTGGATTGTTCACCATTTTCTTAACTGAATTTGCAATAGTTCATTTGTTTTTAATTGAGAAATAAAAATTGTATAATCATGGCATGCAGTATCATTTTTTAGTATACATATCCCTTATAGAAGGGTTAAATCAAACAATTTTTTTTTGAGACAGAGTCTCACTCTATCACCCCAGACTAGAGTGCCATAGCTCACAGCAACCTCAAACTCCTGGGCCCGAGTGATCCTCTTGCATCAACCTCTGGAGTAGCTGGGACTATAGGCATCTGCCACAAGGCCCAGCTATAAAGCAAGCTAGTTAACATACATATTACCTCACCTTTTGTGTGTGTGAGAAAGAGCTCATAAAATCTACTCTTAGCAATTTGGATACAATACATTGTTATTTACTATACTCACCATGTTATACAATATGGTACTATGGTGTACTATACTCACCATGTTGTACAATAGAATCTTTGGAACTTATTGCCCTGTGTAACTAAAGTTTTGTATCCTTTAACATCTCCTCAATCCCCACTCACCTTTTCCCTAGCCCCAAGTAACCACCATTCTACTCACTGCTTTTATTTTTCAACATTTTTAGATTCTGCATATAAGTGAGAACATGCACTATCTATCTGTCTATGCCTGGCTTATTTCACTTAATATAACATCCTCCAGGAACATGTGTGTTGTAGTCAACAATGGGGTTTCCTTCTTTTTCAAGGCTAAATAGTACTTGTGGTGCATATATGAGTATATATTATGTTTTCTTTCTCCATTCATTTGGGGGTTTGGGGTTTTTTTAATTAAATCATAGCTGTGTACATTAATGCAGTCATGGGGCACAGTGTGCTGGTTCTATATACAATCTGAAATATTTTCATCAAACTGGTTAACATAAACTTCATGTCATTTTCTTAGTTATTGTGTTAAGACATTTATATTCTACATTTAGAAAGATTCACATGTACCCTTATAAGATGAACCATAGGCGTGGTCCCACCAATCACCCTCCCTCCACCCATCCTCCCCCTTGTCCATTCACTTGTTGACGTACACTTAGGTTCTTTACCTATGTTTATTGCAGCTTCATTCACAATCACCTTATATACAAGTTCTTTATACATTTAAGATGCTTAACATATGCTGTATTCCTTGTGTTGCAGTTATTAATTTCCATGATTTCCATTTCTTCCTCTTCCATTAGACAGGAGCTTTTGAAGGCAAGGACCATTATTCATGTTCATATTTTAAGAACTTATAGTATTCGACAATAAGTGTCCATTTAAATATTTGTGGAATAAAATATTAAATGAGCAAATGAAAAAATTATTGGCTCATTCAGAATCATATTTCACTATGGATTGACAAAGATCCAACTATCTTATACAAACATTAAGATATTCTTCTTTCTCACTATTAACTTTAAAACATGTGCTCCCCATTTTATAAGTATAATTTGATCTTGGACTTAAATGTGATTCCATTTCTTCAAGTTCTCTAGCTTGTTCCAAAATATTTACTATTTTTATCCTTTCAAAGTTTTTACTAGTTATGCATCTTAACCAATAATCAGAAGATACTATTTCTATACCATAGATCAAACACCTATGACCATTGACTTCTTGAAACATAGGCAAAATACTTGAATGCATCAATTCATTGTCATTAAGATTAGAAAGCCTAGGATGACATTCTGGCTCTTGCTTCTATTCACCAGTGGGCATATTGTTAATTTAGGGATACAACAAAATATGCTTACTAAGCACATCAGCTTTGCTCGTTCTAGCAGTAACTATCCAATTTAGTAAGTGATGATATTATAAGAGAATCTCCCTTTAAAATCCATGCTCTTTGCATCTGAAGTTTGGAAGTGGCAATGATAGCATCAATGCTATACCTATGCTTCCAGGAGAACATCAAAAACATATATTTGAACTCAACAAAAATTTCTGAAAACCTACTGGGTACCTACCTATTCTTACAAAGTAAGTGCTTACAAATGAAACAAATGCCACCTCTGCCTTTTACTTTGGTATCCATCAACTCAAGAGTAAAAATGAGGTTAGTATAGACAGGGCATACAGCAAAAAGAATAATCACATTCTCCAAGATGGCTTGAGCTTCCCATATTCAAATGCTTCTTCAACAACCATACTATTTCAGAAAATAATGTCTAAATAAAGATCACATCAGACTTTCTAGATGAAAAACTGATATTCTCCAGGTTCAGCTTTAAGTCAATAGGTTGACCAGGTCTGTGATGGAGACCACTTCACCTGAGCCAAGTGCACCTCATTAGTTTGGCTACACAATGCAAAATATAATTACAAAAATTAATGCAAGTACACTTGAGCTTAGACAGACTTATCCAGCATCTTCAGCCTCTCAAGGAAAGGGCTACAGTTTCCTAAATTCAGTGCCACAGAGTAGAATTAAAGTAAGTTGTCCAGATCTTGCTATGCAATCACCAAAACAGGTTCCTGTACAATCTCAGAATTGTAGGACACATCAGTTTGCCTTAGAGCTCTGAGATCTTGCTCAGTCCTCTTGATCTGTACCCTTCCCTATTCTGCCTTGGCTTCTCTGCAAAACCAATGAGAAAGCTGTTTTGGATGGTCTAGCATAGGGGTCAGCAAACTATAGTCTGTAGGACAAATCCAACTCACCGCCTGTTATTGTAAGTAGTATAAAGAGGATGAGTGGAGGATAGAGAGCTTCATAGGCCACATTAAGAATCAAGAATGAGGATCGGCACCTGTAGCTCAGTGGTTAGGGTGCCAGCCACATGCACCCTGGGTTCAAACCTGGCTGGGCCTGATAAACAACATTGACACCAACAACAAAAAATAGCCAGGCATTGTGATAGATGCCTGTAGTCCCAGCTACTTGGGAGGCTGAGGCAAGAGAATCACTTAAGCCCAAGCATTTAAGGATGCTATGAGCTGTGATGCCACAGTACTCTACTAAGGGTAGCATAGTAAGATAATGTCTTCAAAAACAATCAAGAATGAAATTGGACTCCTACCTCTCACCATATACAAAAATGAACTCAAAATGAATGAAATACCTAAAACTATGAATATAGGAGAAAAAACATTAAGGAAATGTTCCAGGACATTGGTCTGGGCAAAAATTTTTATGGATAGGACTTCAAAGGCATAGTCAACAAAAACAAAAATGACAGACAGTATTATACTGAACTAAAATGCTTCTACAAATCCAAGGAAACAACCAATAGAGTGTAGAAACAGTCTGAAGAATGGAAGAAAACATTTGCAAACTATTCATCTGATAAGGGATCAATATCCAAGTATACAAAGAATGCAAACAATTGAACAACAAAAACCCCGTAAATAATCCTATTTTTTAAATGGACAAATGATCTAGATAGACGTACCTCAAAACAAGACATACAAAATGGCCAAGAAATAAATTACAAATAAATTTTTAAAAACTTGATATCACTAATCAAAAGGGAAATGCAAATCAAAACCACAAGGAGATATCATCTCACCTCAGTGAGAGTGCTATTATCAAAAAGACAAAAAATAAGAAATTCTGGCAAGAATACATACAAAAGGGAATTCTTACTCTTATTGGCAAGAATGCAAATTAGTACAACCATTATAGAAAACAATATGGAAGTTCTTCAGAAACTAAAAATAGAACCACAATATGATCCACCAATCTCACTTCTGGTTATTTGTGCAAAGGAGAAAAAATCCAAGTGTATCAAAGAAACATCTTCAGCCCCATCTTTACTGCATTACTATAGCCCAAATACATAATCAACCTAAGTATCCATCAACAGATGAATGGATAAAGAAAATTTGGTATACATATGAATAAAAAATAGATACTGTTCAGCCATATGAAAAGAATGAAATATTATCATTTAAAGGAAAATGGATGAGCCTGGAGGACATTATGTTAAGTGAAATAGGACAGGCACAGAAAGATAAGTACTGCATGTTCTCACTTATATGTGAGAACCAAAAATTAGAAATTACACCCAGAAAGGATGATTAAGTTCTAGCATTCTATAGCACTACAGAGTGACTACAGTTAGCAATCATTTATTGTATATTTTCAAAGAGCTAGAAGAAAGGATTGTGAATGTTCTCAACACAAAGAAACTATAAATTTTGAGGCAATGGGTATGTCAGTTACCCTGATTTGATCATTGCACCTTGTATTCATGTATTAAAATATCACTCTATACCCTATAAAGATGTTCATTATTGCGTAGCAATTAAAACTAACTTCTGCACTTTGGGATGCTCAGAAGAGATTTAACCAAAGGCAAGTTGGGGTATTTTGAAAGAACACTGTCTCCTGTGAATAAAAGATTAGAAGGGAACAAGAATGGATGCAGGGACACCAGATGGGAGGTAACTGTAACAGCTGGTGTCATACCCATTTGACCTCACCTGCACACTCATACAAGGCTCTGCACTCAGAAAGGCCCTGTGCTTGGTTTAATGCTCTTCTACCACCATCTTGAAATTCATCATAATTTTCATCAAGGATCTCCCTGCATTTTTATTTTGCACTGAGTCCACAAATTATGGGGTCAGTTCTGGCTATTGCCTCCATCCACATGAGATCATGGTAGATAGGAGGAGCAAAAAACCAGATAATAATCCACATGTAGTGACAAAGCAAGTGGCACTTGTCCAACATCACATACCCTTCATTCATGAGTGCATACCCATTCAGCCATCTGTACTGGACCCTACAGATTCACAGGTGAATTCACAGATAAAGTCACAGGTTAATCATTTCTATGCTTTAGGACAGCAGTCCCCAACATTTTTGAGAGTGGGGTCCTATTTCATGCAAAACAATTTCTCCACAAATAGGGATGGGGAGATGGGAAGGAGGAAGAGGAGGTAGAGCTCAGGGAGCTCAGGTGGTGATACAGGTGATGGAAAGCAGCTACAAATACAGAGGAAGCTTTGCTCACTGCTCCCGCCCTCCCACTCACATTCTGCTGTACCTCCTTGTTCCTAATAGGCCACAGACCAGAACCTTTTTGGCACTAGGGACTAAGTGTCATGAGAGACAATTTTTCCATGGCTCATGGCAGAGGGTGGGTGGAATGGGAAAGGAGGTGGAGCTCAGGAAGTGATGCTGTGTGGTCCTGTTCCTAACAGGCCACAGAATAGTATCAGTCTGCAACCTGGGGTTTAGGGACTGCAGCTTTAGGAGCTTAAGGGCAAGCAATTATAAAGAGGCACATTTAAGAAGATATTGTAGCTACTGAAAAACATCACTGAGATATCATTCACTGGCTCTGTGAACTGAGTAAATCACTTAACATCTCAGTCTCGGTTTTTTCTTTTCTAAAACAGGAATAATAGTATCTTAATTGTTGATATGGCAATTAAAGCAGGCAGTTTTGGGGTTCTTGGGGATGCCAATCTGAGACAGTGGCTGACAGGGGAGATGGCACTGAAGAAAGGAGAAGACTTTCACACAAACTCAGTGCATAAAAACCTCAGAGCCTGGAGAAGCAAACACAGTCTTCCATGCCTGCTGGAAGCTCAAGACAGTGCAGCACTTGCTCAGCCTTCTCAGGGGTCTTTTGGTGTGCTCCAAACATAAATGTGTCCGTGCAAATATGCAACTGGGGCAATTAAAGCTAAAAGTGGAAAGCAGAAAGAATCCTTACCCCCACAAAAGTAAAGTAAAGGACAATGGTTGAGTAAACAAGAACATAAGGTACTAGCATATCTGAAACAGCTAAATAATGTATAGGGAAGAAAAGAGTGGGAGAGAACAAGTTCTGCTGTCTAACTTCTCTAATCAACTGCTGATCTGGACTTCAAAGGTCTCTGCCCACCTAAGCTGCTGACTCCTCACACAGGGGTTGCTTAGACAATGTCCTGACTAAGGCACCTCCAGGCCCCCCTACTTCTTTGGGTGGTCTTGATGGTGGAGATTCAGGGCTGGCCCACCTGCATGATTTACCTGAGTCAGAGGGGCTTGTGAAGAAGTCAGCCTACATACCTCCCACACCTCCACAAGGCAGTATATGTAATGTTATTACGAGTATAGCATAACATTTGCACTTAACAAATGCAGTCATGGCTCTGTGCCTGTGGCTCAAGTGGCTAAGACGCCAGCCACATACACCTAAGGTGGCAGGTTCAAATCCAGCCCAGCCCACCAAACAACAATGACGGCTGCAACCAAAAAATAGCCCAGTGTTGTGATGGGCACCTGTGGTCCCAGCTACTTGGGAGGCTGAGGCAGGAGAGTCACTTGAGCCCAGGAGTTGGAGGTTGCTATGAGCTGTGATGCTACGGCACTCTATCCAGGCAGACAGCTTGAGGCTCTGTCTCAAAAAACTAAAAAAATAAAAACAAATTCAGTCATTAGCATGACAACAGGATAAAAGGTAAATTCAAACTGGATGCTTTATTATGGGTTTCATGGAAGTGAATGGAGACTAAAAACTAAATTAAAAATTGGAGGTTGAACACACAAGAGAGAAAGCTCTGAATTTGGTGAGTGAGATGTAAGTTCCCTTCCTAGCTGTGACACAAATGAACTGTGTGACCTTAGACAAGTGTCTTCTCTCTGGGTCTCAGTCTCCTACCTGGAAAGTAAAAGGCTTTAAAGGATATTATATTAGGGATGGTACAAATAATATGGAATAAAATAGATCTACCAAACGTATTGTAAAGTATTTAATTACATAGAATATTTTGACAATTTATACTAAATGCAAAAGTAGCTTGCAAAACAGTATGAACCATACACACCTAAATTTGTAAACTATTTTTTGCATGAAAGAAAAGGAAATGACATTTAGTTGACTCCAAAACTTTAAGTATTATTTTCTCTGGGTATCAGATTTGTGGACAATTTAAATTTTCTTATTTGGGAATTTATATTGGTTTCCAAATTCACTATAATTAGCATACATATTCCTATGATGAGCAACCCTCACGTTAAATATTACTTTTTATAGTACAATAGGTAAGATGATCTCTAAAGATTGTTATAGCCCTGAGAATTACATTATTCTGCATGTGTTTTCACTTAACAGTGTTCTTTTCTATTAGCATAGGGAGATGGTAACATTAATTCAGTGATTTTTATCAATAAAAATGAGTCGGTTCAAAACGTCCTTGGTTTTAAGTCCCTGGCATGCAGTTATCAAACAAAGTATTATAATACAGTACAAATTTGAGCCATTTGGCTCTCTTTGGAAGTTCTTTAAAGAATCATAATAGCTACAAAAAAAAAAAAAATACCTTCCAAATTCAAACCACAATTCTTTTTGGATGTTCCTCAGCCTGGCTGCCTTACTATGCATATTCTGCAGTCTCTTCTCAGGCTATTTTTTTCCATGTGAAACACAGTTTAAGATACAAAGATTGTTCATAATCTTCTTCCACTTTTTCTTCTGAGTTTGGTCTAGTCATCTTTCTATTTTTGGTCAATCACTGCTTTGAAAATGATTCAAGAGGTATTTATGTTTTCTCTTGAAAATGTGTTTCAAATGATAAATTACCAGGCTTTAAAAAACAAAGTCTTCCGCATCACAAAAAGATATTGAAAGTACCAGGCAGAGCAGGAGTTTGGGATGAACTCATGACAAGGAGCTAAACATGGAATGCCTCTCATTCAGACTAAGCAATGTGAACGAGTGACTTTTTTAAAGTGCTAACACCATGATCAAGGTTATGTGCTGAGTCCTAACAGGTGGCGAGAGAAACGTGACCAGGCGCTGTGCCAAGCATGTTGCCACAATTCCCTCTGCTAATCCTCACAGTTATGGAGCTAAATGGTATTCGAGTTATTTACAAGTGAACAAACTCAGGCTCAGAGATATTAAATGACTTTTCCAAGGTCAAACAACTGGTCCACAGCAGAGATGAGGCTGGAATCTGGGTCTGCATGAACCCAAAGCTCAGGTCTTTAATCTTTTTTTCAGAGGTTCACAGACTTCAGGGGCTAGATAATTAAATGATGGGAAGGAATGAAAAGGTGGCCCTGGAGTATGCCTAAACTCCCAAAACAAACATGATGGTGACTGTGAATGAATGAGTGAATGAACAGTTGGATGAATCCTTATCCCTAAAATGCAAGGCTGAGAATGTGCAGTTCACAGTCCGACCCTCTTTACTTCAGCACTGAAGTGGACAGCTCCGATTGACCTGTGCACACTGTCCTGTGGAGTCTGCACATGGCGCCAAACATGAGACATAACATTTACTTATCCTCCCTGCACTAGAGACCTGCAAACCAGCTAGCTAAGCAAAATATATGTCTCATACCCATAGAACCCTCACACCTTTTCCTCCTGAAATCTTATCACCCTTTAAAATTCAGCTCTTGAGTCTTTCCTCAAGACCCGGCTTGAGTTACTTTTTTTTTTTCCCTTGTATTCCCATGGCAACAAGGAAGTATCCTTTCTATGCAGTGTATTATATTATAAAATTATCTGTATATTTCATTCTTTCTCTTACTGGAATGTTTTGAGGGCAAAAACAATGTGCCTTCTTCATCTCTATATCCCTACATGTGCCTGGCACACAGTAGATGCCCAATAATTATGTGTTTCTCTGAGGCTATAGAAACATAATAATGAGTTTCATCTATTATTAGCATCTTATCTCCAAGGAAAAGCAGATGGAACTAAGAATTCACAAATCTGAATCTTTCTCCAGCCCACAGAGTTCTTTGGTCCTCTTAGTCCCCGTATGCACAATTAGAGCATGTGCCCTTCCTTTCTTACGTCCCTGTTCTGTCCTGGTGAGCTGGTCTAGCCTGGCCAACCATAAGCTGGGAAGGTCTTCTAGCATAAAGCTAGATGAATAGCTGGCTCTGGCAACTGGCATCAGGCCCTCATTTCCCCAAGCCGTGGGCCCCTCCTGCTGGCACCCAGTAAGAACAGAAAATGAAAACTTGAGATTGCCTTGGACTTGAGATTGCCTTGGTGCAGCCATCCTGATGCCCACTCTGCTCCTCCTTCTGGATACCACATCCCATCCACAATGGCTCCCTTGTGTCCTTGAGCCCCTTCTGAGTAAGTTCTGAGCATAGCTGTGCCTGTGTATGGAAGGGGACTAAACAAGGGAGTGACATGTTAAAAATATTCTGGCAACTATTTAAGAAAAATAGGTTGTAGAGAATCATGCCAGGAGGCTATTGGAGATCATGGTACTTCTACTCAGATGACGGAGGAAGACAGAGAGAAGTGGACAGACGGGAGGTATATTTTAATGATACAGGGAACAGGTTTGGAGGGCAATGGGGACTGAATTCTAGGTTTGCTTTTGCTTTGGGCTCAGATACCTGGGTAAATGGATAAGGGGGCATCACTTGAGGTAGAAGAACCTGGGAGAAGTAGAACACTAAGTGATGTAAGGCCAGTCATGATATCCAGGATGACTGGTGCGTGTGTATTTTCATTTTGGGTTTTCATCATTAGCCGGTGAAAGCCTATTGAGTAGAAAGTTTATTTCAATGTTATCCCTGTCTGCATTCTAAGTCCAATGTTGCTTCCTCCCACCCTTTGACTTCTGGCCCAGCTTATACTGAGAAAATCTTCAAGCTGGGCCAAAGTGAAAGGGGAAAGCATTCAGAATGAAACAAGGGATTTCCTGGCTTTCTTCTGAATTTCTCTAAAGGCTGAAGTAATGTCAGCATTTAAATATATCCTTACCACTGACCATCATTAGCTGCCTTTCAGCTTAGTCTACTAGAGCGCCCAAGACAGCCCACGTCAGGAACACGCCAGCTTATGCCCTCACAGAGACAGAGCATAAGGCTTTACAGAACAAAAGCTTTATTAAAAGATGTAAGAATTGGCTCGGCACCTGTGGCTCAACCGGCTAAGGCGCCAGCCACGTACACCTAAGGTGGCGGGTTCGAATCCCCAGCCTGGACCCGCCAAACAACAATGACGACTGCAACC
>NW_003852399.1:681891-718655 GCF_000181295.1 Otolemur garnettii
AAAAAAAAAAAAAAAAAAGATGTAAGAATTAAAATGGTGAGAGCAATAGTCCCCAGTTATAGAATTGATATAAAGATTAAAAGAACTAATAAAAGAATTAAAACAGTGTTTGACTCATAGAATTAATATGACAATCTAAGCACCAAAGCACTTAAAGACTGCCACATAGCTCAGTAAGTTCCCACCTAACAAGTATAATGTGGGGGTAGCTAGCACACTTCCTGGGTGAGGCACTCAACTACAACTCAAATTTTACCTTACAAATGCAAACAACATAACCTAATCATATATACCTTCATATTAACCTCAATTTTTTTAAGTTAAAGCCTTACATTTCTAAAAGTATTATGACCTTAACAAACGAAATTGTAGAAATAATAAGCCTGAAAAATCTAATGATAGATTAAAGTATCACATTAATGGACCATTTTGTATTATGTAAAATTATAGTACCAAAAATATGCTTGTAAGTTTATTTTGTTACTTATTGTATCACAATTGCC
Organism: Otolemur garnettii; assembly: GCF_000181295.1. Classification (NCBI taxonomy): domain Eukaryota; kingdom Metazoa; phylum Chordata; class Mammalia; order Primates; family Galagidae; genus Otolemur; species Otolemur garnettii. The sequence continues at coordinate 682,395 of NW_003852399.1, forward strand.
CATATTATTTCATAAGTAATAAATTATTTTTAAAGAAAAAAAGAGATTGTCATATAGCAAACATTTATACACACACACCAGTCTCTTAAATAGGATATCTTAAAAAGTAGGGGGATAGTTGTCTTCACATGGGTTTTGTGAAGGGGAAAGTATAAAGGCTATTCAAGTACAAGACTAGAAAATTGCTCTTCAAGTACAAGACGTTACTATCAATGTGAGTCCACCTACTCTAGGACCACTTTTATGGGGTATGTCTTGGGTAACCTTTAGGGTTCAACTGGTTTCTAAATTAGCTGATGTGCAAACCCTCATAACAGCCCTTGTAGTGTAGTGGGTGCTCAAAAAATATTTGTTCCCTTCATTTTGCATCACTCCTTCCTGAACCTCAGTTTACTAGTGAGTGTCCATGGATATTAATAACCACACCATTATTTTGCCTTTACTCTTCCAACAGAGATTTCCTGGGGACCAAGGAGGCATCACTGCTGCTGATGGCCATGTTCCTCCTTGCCGTATTCTACCACGGACAGCAGGTAATCTGACATTTTGCTCTAACTGCTCCCAGGTAGCTGGTTATTTCCTGTTGCCATAAAACTGGCCAAAAAAGCTTTGATTGTTCTTTGCAGCCAGTGAGAATTAGCTGCTTGCAGGAAGTGGTGGTTTTTAATGAATCAATTCCTAATAAAGACCACTTAATGAAAAACTAGGCTGGAGAAGATGACTTGGCCAACAATGTGGTTTTAATGCCCTCTAGGTACATCTCTTTCAAAGAGATCATTGTCCTAATTTAAAAAATAAATAAATAAGCCTTTGATTGCTGCGTGGGGCAAACTGGGATCCCTCCCAATTCTGTTGCCTGGATAAAATTGCAACTATAGAAGATGTGTGCTGTATTAGGTAAAAGTTCAGGTCTGAGAGTCAGCTGATTCTGGATTCCAATCCCAGCTCTTGCTCTCAGCAGTACATGGCTTGGCCTAATATTTGTCTCCTTGAGTCTCAGTTTCCCAAACGCTAAAATAAAGTAGCAATTCCTAAATAGATCTGTTTTGAAGAATCATTTGTGTGGTGCCTTGAAAGTATACAGGAAAACCTTCATTACTGATTTATCTTAATTAGATAAAATGCCTGCCATATTGATTCTACTGTCTCTGAGCTCTACTCTTTAGTAGGGTCTAGAAAGGTCACTGTGGGCATTACTGTATAAAACCCACTCCTGGTCCAGTCTTCTGGAGAAAATTGGGCTCTAAATAATGCGAAACTCCTATATATGGAGGATATTTGTCCAGAAGTTAGAGAAAGGAGATTATTCTGGATGAAAGCATCCTGGTAGGCTTCACCCAGGAGGCCTTCCCTGCTCTCAAACCAGTAGGACTTCTTCAGGTAGGCTCCAATCCATGAAGTTCATCACCTGGGGAGATTTAACCCCTTCTTAGAAACCAGTCCCTGCCAGCCTCACCCATCTACCCATCTGCTCTGGATCCCAGTCTATCTTTCTTTGGTCTGTGTGCACTTCAAAAAGCATAACCAGAAAAGGAGGAAATCAAAACAAGAAGACTGTCAGCCAGAGCTGACAGAAATAGAAACGTATCACTCAAAGTCACCATGGAAACAGGGAGGTAATGCAAACAGGGATGAAACAGCCAAAACCCCCAAGAACTTTTATATGTAAAGTTATTTGTAAAAAAGGATGGCAAAACGCAGTTGACAGAAAGACTGAATTAGAAAATTGGCAAGTGAAGGAAATAGGGGAGAGTTAACATTTATTGAGTTCCTACTACACGCCTAGCACTTTCCCTCTGTTATCTCATTTAATCTCACCTACCATCTGGGAATTATTATTCCAGTTATACAGGTGATGAAAGCAAGACTATTCAGCTAGTACATGAGAGAACGAGAATTCAAATCCAGTTTGTCTTCAAAGCCCACACTCTCTACTTCCCTAGAACAAAGATGTCTGCACACTAACACAGTGACCCAGGGCATTCAATTCTGCACTGTGGCCTTGACTTATTCCTACATTTTGTCTGAATTTCTGATGAAACATTAAGCTCAATGTCTAAATATAGTTATTTTAAGAAACCTATCTTAAAGATTTTCTGTTTATCTGAAAGAATTGAGGTCTTGTCCACCATGTCTTGATGGCTTCCATTTATAGGACGGAACTCTTTAGTCTGACATACAAATCACAATCCATTTGAAGGCTATGGAGACAGACTCAGAGGGGCCATCAAATAATAAAAAATTAGGCTCATTCTGTCACACAAGACTTAAACTGACAAATGAGAAAACCCCAGAAACAGATAAAAGAACAAGTTCAGGGTGAAGGTCCTCACTTTGTAATAAGAGTATTTATGTCTTCTTTTCATCTTAAGGAATCACTTTGTGCCTTATCTGTGCCCCTTTCCTCAAAGTGGTATACTGCTAACATTTTATCCAATGTATTCTGTTTTGTATTAGTCCTTGGGAAAATAGACAACCTAATTGTATTAAGATTATGTATAAAGTAAGAGTATATTAAGTGATTAGTAAGGATCTGTGCTATTGGGATTAAGTGACCCCTGATATTTTTACCTTCTATTTCTAATACTCAAAGGCTTTGAAATTACAGAACCACATCCCATAACTGTAGCAGTACACACATAGGCTTTGGAATTTAGCAGGTAGTATTGAGACCCCAACCCTGCCACTTTAGTAGTTATGTGACCTTCAGCAGTTTACTTAACTTTCTGAGTCACGGCTCCCTTACCTGCTAAACAGGTGTAATAGTAACAGATTCTACTTCATAAGGTTGTTATGATGTTAGAGAACATAACTTATTCCAATAGCTTACATATATAGTAAGTGCTCAACAACTATTAGCTATTAATATTTGACTTTAAAAATAAGCCCATGACACAAACCAGGCAAGTATTGTTAACTATCTAATCCCAAGACAGGAGAAGAAATTCAAGTCCCCTGAAGTCAGAAATTCAGTAAGAAAAGCCAGACTGAGACAGAAATCCAATGCTCTAACTTTTAGCTCTAGCCTGTGTCCTGCCTTTGCCAGGGCCTCCCTGTGACAGAGGCAGCATTCTGCAGGACTGCGTCACTTCAGGTGTCTTCTATCTATAGCATCCTTCTGGGCCCTATTCCTCCTGGACCAAGCCTGCCCACTCCTGGGCTTGCTAACTGCTTCTACCAATTCCCCTGTATGACTCAGAGGCCTTCTATTTTTAATAAAGCTGAATAATGCCCATTAATGCCTGGTACGCAAAAATGTCCAAAGGGAACATGTATAATTATCCATCTCCAGAGTGATAGACATACCTGAATAATTGGGAAATTTCCTTTTGCACATATGTGGAAGCCATATGCCAGACACTCCCTCCTCCAAGACAGGTGAATGTTCTGAACATTGGAGAAGTGCCTCCCACCTCATGCCAGATTCAGTCTCAGCCCTGGAAGCTTGGGCTTTGCCTTGCTATCTCCATTTGTGGCAGAGAGAGCCACACTTCCACATGGGGACAGAGACTAATAAGGTCATGTCTCTAGTCACTTATGTCCAAGTCTGACAAAAACAGATACCTGGAATTGTATGGCTTAGAATGAAAGACCCAGACCTTGGCACCAAATATTCTTGTTGAGTCCCAGAAACTCCATCCTGAAAACAGGGGGCCTGGAGAGAGTCAATCTCCCAGAGCTATCATTTCTTTACATGTAAAGTGAAAAGAATAATAGTTATCTGTCAAAAGGTGGAGAACTTTTGATATGAGAGAATGAAGTCATGTGTGCATATTATAAGTTTTAAGAGTCATGGCTGTCAGTCAAATACCCTGGGACCAAAGCCAGCCTCTTTGGACCCTAGGAAATAGACTTCACCTTACTCTGCTTCCATGACCTCACCTGTGAAATAGACATAATAAAGCACCTACTTTGTTTAGTTGTAAGATTAAATGAGCTTACATACATAGTTAAACACTTAGAACAGTGTCTGGTCTAAGGCAAAAGCTTATTCAGCTTCAGATAGAACTAGGTGGGCACCTTGACAAAACGTATGAGCAACAGATATGTACCTGTCAGTTTTTCATATTGCCGTTCCTTAATGGTTTGATAAAAATAAGGAGAGTGCACTTCCACTTCAGCTGACATTTCTTGAACAAATGCTGAAGAATTTTTACTTTTAAAAAATCAATGTCTATGTCTTTCATATGCTTCACTTTTCTCTCCATCTGCACTGGCCACCTGTGTTGAAATGATCTCTTTCCTTTGGTTGTCCTCCTGTCACCATTCAGCTATAGGTAAATCAAAGGCAGGGACTGAGTTCCACACATCTTCACATGCCCAGCCCGTAGCATACGGTAGGTACAATAGATTTTAAGTAAACTGAGAAGGAAAGCTTTCTCTCTGTGGCAGCTTCATAACATGTGGTGCGTACCTTCATGAGACTTGCTTTGCCAAGAGATTGTACTGCACTTGAACTAGATCATCTTTTCAGGGCCATGTCTTAGGTACAGTTACCTGCAGCCACCAAAAGGTGAATTGTGTTTTTGTCTTGTAACTGGAAAATGCTTACTAAGTCAACAACAGCCTTCAGATTCTCTACTCATGTTTGAGTTGAATTCAATTAGATGAGGACACTTCAACAAGAGAAAGATGAAAAATCATCTCATGCTTCGACCAAACATGTTTTAACAGGGTACTTTGTTTGGAAAAAAATACTATCCTTCAACTTGGCAAACCAAAACCTGATGCTCTTCAATCTAGAGGGAGAAAAAAACAGCTTTGTTCTTAAAGTGTCATTATGAATTTGTGCATTTTAATATATTGGTTTAATCTATTGCAATTATTCTCACTAAAGCTGCAGTTGCCGTGTATTTGACAAGTGGGAGCCTATTCAAGTTATATTTCCTGTCCTTTTAACTTAACTGTGATCTTTGATAACTTCCTCATTTCTGACATAAAAAAAATGTTCTATTAGCCAGACATGGTGGTGTACACCTGTATTCCCAGCTACTGGAGAGATCAAGGCAGAAGGATCACTTGAGCCCAGAAGTTCAAGGTTGCAATAAGTTATGATGATGCCACTGCACTCTAGCCAGGGTGATAGAGACCTCGTCTCAAAAAAGAAGATATTCCAGACTTATACATTTTCTGCCCCAAACTTCAGCCACTTACAGAAAGATTGGGGATTATTTTTGTAGGAATTGATATTTAGAAACCACAGTCTGGACCCTGGGAATGCTCACTGCTACTCAGTTGTCATTGTTTCTAGGACTTGATTTCAGTGGGTGGAGCTAGCAAATGGCTAGCATCATGAGTTCATAGTGTGATACTTCCATTTCACACTGAGGACAATAGGCCTTGGGCTTAATTTTATCAACCTTATATCTGTACTTCCTTTTTCCCATCCCAAGAAATTCTAGTTTAAATAAAATCAATATAATTACTCAATTGCTTTCCCTTATGATTCACATATAATAGTGAAAGAATAATAATACAAATGTTCCCACCTACAATATGACTATTGTAAACAGTTTTGACATTCTTTATGAGCTCTGTTTATCCTCAGGGTATTCTCTCCCAGAATGCATCATTAAATTGTTATGTAAAAAAGACCTAGTTCTCTCTGTGTTGGTTCATTTGTTAAGAAATCAGACTATAGAGTTCAATTTCGAATTAAGTTCAAATCCTGGCTTCACTGCTAACTCGAGTGTGATCTTGGTCAAGTTTTAACTGTATTTGCTTTCATTTCCTCATCTATAAAATATGCATATAATAATACCTTCCTATTAGGGCTGTCGTGTGCATTATTAAAGGATCAAATATATGTATATTGCTTAGAACAGTGCCTGGCACACAATAAACATCTCCTAAGTATTAGCTAGTTTCTTATAACCTATGTATAACTCACTTGTTGAGCCAACAGACAGTGGTTGAGCACCTGCCCTGAGCCCACGTGTTAGTGCATAGTGAGCGTATTAGCAGGCTCAGGCTGCCATACATGACAAAACACCATAGACTAGGTGGCTTAAACAACAGAAATGTATTTTCTCACAGTTCTAGAGGTTAGAAGGTTCAAGATCAAGGTCCACCAGGGTTTGGTTTCTGATGAGGGCTCTCTTCCTGGCCTTCATATATTTCCCTTCTTGCTGTGTCCCCACATGGCCTGTCCTTGGTATGTGCACGTGGAGAGAGAAAGAACCGGCTGTCTGGTGTCTCTTCTTATAAGAACTATAATCACAGCATGAGTGGCCCTCATGAGCTCATCTACCCCTAATTATCTCCCAGAGGGCCAAAACCACCACATGAGGGGTTAAACCTTCAACGTATAAATAGGGGGTGAGAGATGAGCATCCAGTTCGTAACAGTAAGGGTATAACATAGAACTTATAACTCTGACTGTCCAGGAGACGACACAGGCATCTTCAGGTAATCACACAAACAAGTATAAACTCACAGGCACAGTAATGCCGGGAAGAGCAGGCCCTGCATCCCGATGAGATCTGCTGCATTCCTTCTGGTCACTTGGCTTCAGACAAAATGCCTCCCAAAATATCTAGGTACAGCTATGTTTCATCAGTGGAGAATTCCAAAGAAGACTTCCTCACCTCCTAGACATGTGTGCCTAAAGCCCATACCTTAGAAGTTCACCTGTTTCTTCTCTTTCTTCTCTTTCTCTGCCATGAACTGCAGCTGGAGTACACAGCCCGCCTGGACTTCCTCTGGCGAGTACAAGCCAAAGAAGAGATCAATGAGATGAAGGAGCTGAGGGAACACAATGAGAACATGCTCCGGAATATCCTGCCCAGTCACGTGGCCCGTCATTTCCTGGAGAAAGATCGAGACAATGAGGTGAGCCAGGCTAGTCCAGGAGGAGGGTGGTAGGGGTGAGCTGTGTATGGTTGTCCACATAGACCCCAGACTCTGGGAGAATTCCACTCTCCTCTCATGGTACATGAGAATGAAGACTGTACCCACCATGTGGTGCCTGGCAGCCCAAACCACCCAACACTGTGAAATTCATACATGGCCTCCCCTGGCCTCAGTTAGCTCATCTATAAGATGGGTATAATAAGGTCTCCGCTGTGAGACAAAATTGGAATTTTAAAGTTTCATATATGTATGCATGTATTTAAAATATATATAAATATATAAATGTGTATGTAAATATATTTAAATACATGTAAATATATATGTATATCTTCAACAGTTCCACTTCTTGGTATATACCAAAAAGAACTGAAAGAAGGATCTCAAAAAGATATTTGTACATCTAGCAGCATTATTTACAATAGCCCAAAGGGAGAAGCAACCCAGATGTCCACTGATGAATGAATAAGCAAAATGTGATATATGCATACAGTAGAATCTTATTCAGCCTTGAAAAGGAAGGGAATTCATACATGTTCTGTAACATGGATGAACTTTGAAGACATTATGCCACGTAAAATAAGCCAATCACAAAAGTACAAATACTATATGTTTCCATTTATATAAACCACTTAGAGTAGTTGATTTCATAGAGATAGGAAGTAGAATGTGAGTTAGCAGGTCCTGAGGGAAGAGGAGAAAGGAGATATCATTTCTTCATGGGTACGGAATTTCAGTTTTACAAGATGAAAAGAGTTCCAGAGATGGATGGTAGAGATGGTTCCACAACAATGTATATGTACTTAATACCATGAAACTACACATATAAAGTGGTTAATATGGCAAATTGTATGATATATATATTTACCACAGTTAAAAATAATAATACATGTTGTATATATGTGTGTATATGTATGTGTGTGTGTGTATATCCATATAGAGAGATAAATACCTACATCTAGATCTACATAGATAGGTATATTCTTAGAACATTGCCTAGTATATAGCAGATACTCAAAAATACTCTTTTCACTTAAAATTATTTTGTCTTATTACATTATGCTTAAAGGGTCACCAGGGAAGATAATCCACAATCCTGAAGTCTGAAATTGAGGTGCTAGGTGGCTCCTGATCCCTCTGGGGGGGGGGGTCTAGGGAAGAATCTTTCCTTGCCTCTTGCAGCTTCTGGAGCCCCAGGTGTTCCTTGGCTGTGTCCACATTAACCCTAATCTCATGGCTCCACATGGCCTTTCTTTAAAGAACATGGGTCTTCTCTTCTTCTTTTAAGGATACCAGTCATATTTAGGGCCCATCCTCATCCAGTATGACCTCATCTTAACTTAATTACATCGCAAATCTCTGTCTCCAAATAAGATCATTCTGACATTCCAGGTGAACGTGAACATCAGGGGGATACTGTTCAGCCCACTATAAGAATGAAAGGTCTTGTGGCAAATGATGTGGAGAGAACTCTTGGCTGGGGCATGGTGGTCAGGCCTAATGGGCCATGGTCAGGTTTGGGCACACTGTTACATGGAATAGGAGCCTTTGGAAAGTTTTAAGCATAACATAGTTGATCAGCTGCCAATAGAGAGTTTATAGGAGGGCTATAAGACCAGACCAGGTTGGACACCCTGAAATAACCCATGTATGACCCCAGTGATGAGGCCCAGGACAGTGACAATAGAGATAGAGAGAAGGAAATGGCTCCAGATACCTTTAGGGGGACAGGATAATTAAGCTGATGCAGGTGGTAAGAAAGGAAAAAATTCAAACAATTTGGCTCACCCTCCAAACTCCAAGGGGGAGTAATTCAAGAGGGAAATAAAGGTGCCTTTGAACGCCTAAAGGGGCATTATCACAGGAGAGGCCTTGGCCTTACTCTGAGAGACTCTTGAGGGATGACCTAGGACTATGGACAAGCCCACAAAGGACATCTCTTGGCTTTGTGTCAGGGGAAGCTTTACAAAGATAGAGCCACCATACTATCTAGTCCCCATAAGACTGTGAGATCAGCAGGGCAGGAACCACATTGTTCTTTGTTACTACTAGTCCTTTCGGCATGATGTGCCTCCCTGTAGCTCCTGCTCATGAAAGGTTTGTGGATGGACTGTAGTAGTGAGATCACTTGCTGGAGCATCAAGTGGGGAGGGCTGATCCCTTGAAGAGGATGCCACAGAGGCAACACGTATTTTCTGGGAAGTGGCCCTCATACAGCCCTGCCAATATTAGATTTTCAAACCAAGCTAATTAAGGGGTGAAAAACCCTTAGAACAAATGTTACAAACCAGAAGACCTAAGACAAATCGTTCCAGTGAGCCAGTTGGCTTAGACATGGTTAGTTGGTTGATTTGCTTATTTAACTTATAAATGTGATGCCTCTAGGCATAGAACAGGCTCTCCAAGTTATCCATCTAAATCCTGCTGCTTGTGTTACCTGTAGGGCCCCTGAGACATTTGGGTTTGTGACCCTTGCATTAGGACTCTAGAGGCATAACTAAGAGAGAGCTGTGGGTCCATTTTCCATCCAAGTCATACAAAAAAGACCAGTGGAAGAAAGGCCAAGGGAGTGAGCAAACAGATGGAGTTTCCCAGAATTGGATTCAGGTCTAGTATCCTCAAGGTCCCTAAGGTCAGTGGCTTTGTTGCAAGAGCTTCTTGACACAGCCACAGAAGCAGAGAGTCAATGTGCATCATCTGTGACCACCAGATGGAAAAGATGAAACCTCAAAATTAAAATCCAAAAAGAAATGTGAGAAAATCTGCTTTTCAATCAAGACACAAAAACAATGAGATATTTGGAACCAGGGGAAGAGCAAGGACATTTTGATTTCATCCTAGAAGGAAGGAAACCAACTGGAGATACATGCCAAGACTCCAGGTCATCCACTGTCACTCAAGTCAGGCCCCCACTGAACAGAATAAATGGCATCCTCAGCCTTAAACATATGTATAAGACATTTCCCATGAAAAGTCATCAGGATTATTTGGGACTTTATAAACATTTAACACTCAGTGAGGATTAGACACTGAACATGGTTATATTGCCTAGAGAATGTTAACATCATGATGAAATACCATTAGTTGGACACCTGCTGCATACCAGGTACTGAGATAGGTAATTGATGAAAATTATCTTTCATTTCATTGACACCTCAAGAGGAGAGTTGTCAGCTCCCCATTATTGATGAGAAAAGTAGGGCTCTAATAGGTTTGTGACATACCTCACTTTCTTTATGCAACGCTATACTCAGAATCCTGTCTCTCAGTTTTCAGAAACACCAATATCACCTTACAATGCAGCTACTCACAGTGCCCCTGGAGCCTCCCTCTGTAGAAAATGATTCCACAGGATGTACTCTAGGAACAGAATGCACAAGTTTCAGCTGACAAAGCCAAATGACTTCTTACATGTAACTTGAGTATTATGTCCTAGGCCAACACAGCCAGTGCCTTGCTTGAGGCCACCGCTGGCATCATTGCTGCAAGCTCAGCCTCTCTTTACTCTGCCTTTTTGAATTCTAACCCCTTTTTAAGGCTCTCCGAGGAGGCATGTGATCCAGTGGGAAAAATCCAAGCTTTTAAGTTAAAGGGACCTGTGTTGAAATCTCAACTCTGCCATTTACTAACTATGTGATTTGGGCCAAGTTAATTAAGTCCTCTGAGCCTGAGTTCCCCAGGTGTATGTAATATACCTCCCTCTAATATACCTCTAATTATACCCCCCTCCTAGGCCCCAGATGTTATTCAGACAAGGAAATAGAGGGAAAGCATTCTGGGCAGAGAGACCCCAATGGTCAAAGGCATAGAGGTGAGATACTGCAGAATATTTGCTGAGAACAGAGAGTAGAAAGACTACAAAGACCCCAGCATGTTACAGAACAGATGGAGGTCAGAGCAGAGGCAACCCAGGTACAAAGGGACTCGTCTTGAAGGGCATTGAAGGACCTTGAGTTTTATTCCATGTGTAGTAAGGAAGTAAGAATTATTATCCACATTTCCTACATGAAAAAAAAAATGAGGCTCAGAGAAGGAAAGAAACCTTTAAATCTACTTCCTCACTTAATTAACAGAGGAAATAATACTAACCTTGCTGAGTTGGGGTGGGAACTAAATTGGGTAAGAACACATTACATGCCCAACACAGCCCTCTGCAAGGCAGCTTCAGTATAGAAAGGTGTATGGAAGTATAGATGCGCTGAAAAGTCCAGTGCTGTCTGCCCACTTCTGGCTCCTCCTCTTACTACCCTCATGCCTATGATCAAGTGATAATCCTTTCTGGACCCCATTTTCTTCATTTTTCTTGTTATGCACAAAGAGTGCAGAATAATACTTCCCAAATTAATGCAATGTGTTGCAACATTTGCATGAGTTATTGTGCATAAACCACTTCAGTGGTACTTAACATATTTTTAGTGTGCACTGAATGTTACCTATTATTTTCAAGAAATGTGAGCCAGCATTATTTTTTCTTCTCCTTCACAGTCACAGCCCCACCTCCTACCCCTTCATTCACCTATTCATACTGCAAGAATTTACTGAACCATGTGCCAGGCATTTTTCTAGATATCAGAGTTAAAGGAAGAAATAAACATTAATAATGCAAGGGGGAGGGGTATACTATAGTGTTGCTCAGGGTACTGTTACAGCACCAAGCTCAGACTCCTAGCTCCAGCTGTGAGTCTGGGAAGGTTATGGGAGACATGGTCTCTAAGTGGTTAATGAAGGCAGAAAACAAAAGTTAGTCTACTAAAGGAGGCTAACTGCATAGAAGGAAGGACATTTCCCACCAAGGGATAAACAGTAGGAATAAAAGCATTTAAGTGTGAAATAGCCAAGTTTGGGTCTTTATTTGGTTTCTTCCAGAAGCAAATCTTGGGATAAGAATTCAAGTGCAGCTTATTTACTTGGCAGTGGCTCCAGGAAACATGGGTAGGAAGGAGAGTGAGAAAGAAAGCAACTGACAAATGGTGCATTATCAGACTAGATACCTCTGTGGGCAACCAGAGCTTAATTCCTAAATCCCTGGGAAATTTGGGAAACTGGTGTAAAATCACACCTCAAAGTTATCTGGCCCAGGGGGGTAAAGGAGCTGAGTACTACACACCACTTCCTGCCAGTCGTTGGCTGAGTTCTGCTCCTAAGGAGCATTAATTTCCAAGTGCTTTCAACCTGCTGCTCAGGTGGGCAGATGGCCTCTTAGTGGCTAGAGAAAAACCTAATGCCAAAAAACACCTGTTCTGAGCCCTGAACCTTAGTTGGGGGAACACTGGCAGGGCACCTGTAGCATCTACCATAGTGTGTACACAGAAGTGCAAATGTTTCCATGTCCCGAAGCACAAGGTCTAACACGAGGAATTGCAGGCAATGAGACTGAAGAGATAGGTGGAGGCTGAGAATTCCGAGGTCAAGCCACTGGCAGACTCAGTGTCTGGTGACCACCCATTTTCTGGTTTACAGATGAGCTTTATCCTGAGAGCAATGGTGAACCAGTGGAGGCTTTTAAGAATGAGAGAGGCATGGTCAATATTCTGTCTTTAAAAGATCAGTCCCTCTGGCTGCAAAGTGAAGTCTTTGAATGGGAAGAGACTAGAGTCAGGAAACTCAGTGGGAGGCTCTCATATTAGTGGTGGAGGAGGAAAGTAGGAAGAGCCTGATAAACCCAGCACAACTTGCTCATGGACTGAATATGGACCTAAGAAGAAAGGGCCAAGGTGAAAGCTTCACTTTGGTGATTTGGCAATGCCAGTTCCACCAAATGAGTTAGAGGATGAAGAAACAGGTACAGATATGGTTGGAGAGAAGATGCATTAGATTTATAGCACTTATAATTTAAGGAGTGTGAGAACAACTCAGCATGAGATGTGGAAGTTTGAAGGCCAAGAATGAAAAATGCCCTGGAGATAGCAATTTAGAAACTGTCAGCATATGAGTTTTGGGAAGGCTGGAAGTGAATGAGATGGACCAGGTAAGTGTATAACCAGAGGGTCAAATAAAGAATCATAGCAATCGCTAACATTTAAGGTGGAAGATAAACACCAGAAAAAGGAATTCTGGAAGGGGCCGAGTGTGATAAAAACAAGGCATGTCAACAAAGCATGGACCAAAAACATGATCTTGGGCACGTTCAACAAACATACCAATCAACAAAGTGTCCAGTAAGACAGGAACAGACATGGATGTGTTGATTCTTCCACTTTGAGGCTGGACTATTCTCAACTCCTGTCACTCCAGCCTGACATGTGAGTGTGGGAACATGCGGGGAGCAAACTAGTCTGAGAAGTTTGGAAAGAATGAAGAGAGACTGACTGGGTGGTATAAACAAGTACCTGTAGAACGCAGGGCAAGTGGTTCTTTTTCTTAGAAGAGATGCTTGGAGGATGAGGAGGAACAAGAAGAGTAGGACAAGAGAAAAAATAATGAAAAAGAGGATCACTGAGGGGAAAGTTGCTGAAGAAGGTACAAAGAGGTCGAGAACTCAGGTAGGAGTATTGACCCTCATCAGGAGAAAGGAAAATGCATTCTCTGGAAATGAAGCAAGAGAGAGAAATGAATATGAATATAGACAAGGGCATGAGGATGGGACAGAAAGTAGGTCACCCACCAAGACCTACAGCTTTCTCAGAGAAGTAGGAGACAGGATCATCCACTGTGAGGAACAGAGGAGAGAGCTGGGTTACGGAGAGTGGTGAAGGTTTGGATCAGCCACTGAAGGGACCAGAAAAGGAAGCTGGCCAAGGACAAAGGAATGGGCCAAAGAAAAGGCCTCCCCGCCTGAGGCTGGAGACCAAAAATTTTTCAGTGGTCCCAGTCCTTACAGTGATGATGCTGTGGTTATGGTGCAATGGACTGAATGTTTATGTCCCTCCAAAATCCATTATGTTGAAATCCTGAGGACTTCGGGAGGGAGTTGATTAGATCATGGAGTGGAGCCCTCATGTAAGACAGCTGCTTGCTGCTTCCACCACATAGGGACATAGCTAGAAGACATCATCTACCACCAGAAGGGGAGTGCTCACCAGACACCGAACTTCGGGTGCCTTGATCTTGCACTCCCCAGCCTCTAGGACCAGAGAAATTTCTGGTGTTTATAAGCAACCCAGTCTGAAGCATTTTGTTGTAGCAACCTGAACAGACTGAGACTGAACAGTGTTGATATAACAGTTTCCCATTTTCCATTTCTCTGCAGTGCCTGTGCATGTGCACACATGTATGTGCAGGCAGCGTCACTGCAGATCCTGACCTCTGATGATGGTTTCTGGCTCTTTCTCTGTGTCTGTCTGTCCAGGAGCTGTATTCTCAATCCTATGATGCCGTTGGGGTGATGTTTGCCTCCATCCCAGGATTTGCAGACTTTTACTCTCAGACTGAAATGAACAACCAGGGAGTGGAGTGCCTGCGCCTGCTGAATGAGATCATTGCTGACTTCGATGAGGTAAACCTAAGCCTCAGAAATTCACATTGACAAGTGGACATCATTGTTGTCATAGTGGCATTTTATTCATTATAAAAATGACCATATTTTGCACTTAGAGAATACCAGTCTGCATTATAAACACAGACATGTACTATCTGATTTAATTACCACAGCGAGCACCTGAGATAAATGCCACTGTTACTCCATTTGGGGCATGAGGAACGGAAGCCTCAGACAGGCTAGGTGACTTCACTCAATGTCACACAGCTAGTAAATGGCAAGAGGGGACTTGGCCAGAGGCCTGTCTGAGGCCAGTGCTATTCGGGCATTGCATCTAGCATCAGAGAAACATTTCTCCATCACAGAAAGTTTCTCCATGTAATGTGTCAAAGATAAAACCATCAGTTAGCATTTGGACAGAGAACTAAACACAAAAATAAACATTCCAGGTGGCAGTTTCCTCTTCTAGGCTCCACGAGTCTAAAGAACATGTTATGTAGGGAAAAAATACTCATGCCACACTTCAGTTCCATTAATAAACATGACAGGAGTGGGTTCTCTCCTCCCCCGCCCCCATCATGAGGGGCACCAGTGCCCGTCCAACTGCTGAGGCCTAAGATGGGAAGCAAGTGACGCATTAAGGAAACAGTGGGGAAGAAGTCACGCCAAGACGTGGGTTCACTGAAGTCTAGCCTCAGACTGATCCCCAAGAAGCTCGGAGCACAAATAGCACCACTGCTCACACTGAGGCCGGGGCCAGGCTTTCGGACACCTGTCTTGGTCAGTCATTGTTGGTTGTGGGCTTCTCTGGTAGAGTTGCACAGCCTCCCAGGCATTTCCAGCAAGGAGGCTCCCGGTGGTCCAGAGCAATTCTCCAAAAGTAGATGCAGCCATGCAGTTATCAATGGCCAACAGGAATGCCTGGAGGATGATGCCATGGAGGGGGTTAGGGGACACCAATAGCATCTATTGCCTCACCCTAAACAACGAGCTCTCCCTCTGGCTACATGTTCTATCCAACTGCCCGGGTCTGTGAAGTCCTTCTTTTTAAAAAACTGTATATATTTATAGCATACAACATGATGCTTTAATATATTTATATATTGTGGAATAATGAAATCAAACTAATTAACACAGCTATCGCCCCACCTACTTACCTACTTACCTTTGTTTTGTCAAGAAAACATTTAAAATCTACTCTCTCAATAATTTCAAGGACACAATACATGTTAGTAGCTACCAGCTGGCCAAGAGATCTGGAGAACAGTATTCCTACCATCTACCAGTAACTGAAACTTTGTACCTTCTAAGTAATATCTCCCTATTCCCATCCCACTTCCAGCCCCTGGTAATCACCACTCTGCTCTCTACTTCTGAGTTCAACTTTTTTAGAACCCACATATAACTAAAGTCATCCAATATTTCTCTTTCCATGCCTGGTGTATTTCACTTCTTCACTTAGCATAATGTCCTCCAGGTCCATCCAAGTTGTCACAAGTGACAGGATTTCTTTTGTGACTGGATAATATTCCACTTTGTGTGTGTGTGAGAGAGAGAGAGAGAGCCATTGACCAGTCGATAGAACCTAAATTGACTCCATGCCTTGGCTGTTGTGGATGTGCTGTGATGAACATGGAAGTGCAGAAGGCACATTGACCTTCACAGTTCTCAGAACTCTCCTTTTTCACCATCAATCCTTCTTTTGCTTTGCTTTGGGCTTTTTCTCACCTGGTCAACTGCAGTCACCTCCTATCTCCTACCCCACCTACATCTCACCCTTAGAAACTACCAAAGGTGGGAGTATATTGTCACATCCTTTTGAAGGATGAGATGTAGAACCCCTCAAGGGCTCCCCTCTGTCAGCTCCTTAGTTGGTAGCCTGAGGCCTTGCACTCACTGTGCAGCCATTGCTCTCACTGCATGCCACCTATCTCCTCTGGTCCTGTGCCATATAACTACTTAAGAGCCAGTAAGCCCACCTGGTTAGGTCACATATGCCCCTTCTGCCTAGGACCATGCTAGCCTTGGCCCTACCCTATCCTCTCTCCCTGGACTCCAAGGTCAACTGAAACCTCACATTTATTTCACAGATATTTCACACATTACTGCTACTCTCAAACCCTTTTCTAACCCTCTTCTCTACCTAGATAAATGCCTGCTCCCTTTTCAATGAAAAACTTACATTCTGTAACAAACTTCCATCACAGAACCTGACACCCTTCAGTACTGGTCTGCAAATCTGCCACCTCCACTGGCCACTTAGTTCTAGAGCAGAAACCCATCTTACTCATCTCTGTAGGCTTTACAAAGTGTTGCCAGAAGTGCAAAGCTTTTCCAATATACACTGTTTCGGTGTTATTTATCCCTCATGCCTAATCCATGGGATAGGAATTATTAACTTTCATTTTATAAATAAGCAAAGCTGAGACTTAGAGATATGGAGAATCTCTAAGTGACAAAGCCAAGATTTGAATTCAGGTCTGCCATATGGTTTTGGAGAGTTTTTGTGGTTCTTTTGTTGCTGTTGTTGTTTTCAGAAGATTACAGGGGTATACACATTTTGGTTACATAATTTGCTTTTGTACTTTTTCTTTTTAAGTCAAAGTTATAAGTGTGCCCCTTCACCCAGAATATGTGCATTGCACCAGCTGGATGTAAATTTACCCTGTCCCTCCTTGCCCCTCTTACCTACTTGATTTCCGTTGAGTTTTAATCATGGTGTTGCACTGTTTCTCACTTACTAGGCATTTCATGGTGATGATTTTTGTAAGTCGTTAGCTCAAAAGTGGTCATTGTAGTTGTGCTGGGCACAGACATAGGGAGTCAAGACAAAAACAAGACACAATGAATTCCTGTCTCCCAGAGCTTCACTATTCATGTGGAGGCAGGGTGACTATGAGTCTCTTTTACTTAAGGAATCTCTAGTAAGTGTACTAGTACCAATGGCCTTGCAGGATGAGAAGGGGAGAGCAATTCCATGATGATAGCACCTTGAACCTCCATCCTCCATGCTAGGCCATAAGCTGATGAAGATAGAAACCATGCTCCTTTCTATCCTGTTAAGCCCCCAGGGCCTAGCACAGTATCTAGGACATAAGACACACATAAAACAGAGACTTGCTAAGTATTTGCAAAATGAATTAATTAACTGATTGATTAATAACGGGAAACTATAAACCAACTGGCAAATAATAAAATGAAGAAGGGCTGGTGTCATTTAAAATATGCTTTTAAATAAAATAGATAAAGCTGTATTAAAAATATCTGACTAAAGATTGAGACATCAGGCTTTGCTGTATTTTAAACTCTATAGCAACCATATCTCAAAAGCGCTCAGTAGTGTGTTTTCAAATGATAATAAATAAAGTACATTGGAACTGAATTTGCATCTCAACACACCAAATTGTAGACACCCTGGAATCTTCCAAAAGCAGAGGAGGGGAGAAACACCCCAGTGGTAGAGATGAGTGTTTGCAGAGGAAAGTTAGAGATAGGATGGGCCAGGCAGCTGTCTAAGATAGATAGATAGATAGATAGATAGATAGATAGATTTTTTTTATTGTTGGGAATTCATTGAAGCTGTGTTCTTTAGAACATAGGCTTTAGACCAGGAGAAAGAGGACTACTAAGAGGAGGGGGAGAAAGAAAGAGGGAGGAGGTAAGAGAGGAGAGATAGAGATGAGGAGAAGGAGGAAGAGAAGAGGAGGAAAGGGGAGGAAGTGGTAGAGAAAGGGCAGAGAAGGAGGAAGTGTGGAAGACGGTATAGTCACCAGGAAAATAAAAACATTCCCTAAGTTGCCAACCCAAAGCATTCTCTGCTGTGCCCATGTGGGTCCTTGGGTCACCCAGACATGTCTCTAGATTCTGCCTGGCTAAGCTCCAGCCAGACGCCTGCTGTTCACTTCAATAATGATGCTCCTCTTTTGGCTGATACAATTACCACAGGAACCTGAGATCATGCAAGATTCTTTCTTGGCTTGGAGGCAAGCTGAACTTTGCACAGAGCACACTCTCCAAGACTATGTTTGCAGTAGCCCAATGCAGGAGCTCCTGAGCCCACAGCTCCTGCCTGGGTGAAGGGCTAAAGAGTCCCCAGACACCTCACTTCTCCATTTGCACTAGTAGACTAATGAAGGGGCTGATTAGGGACCACACGATGCCCCCCAGATACTTTTAGCTATACAGAAGACAAATCCTGCATGGATATTAACTAAAATAATGGAGCTTCTTGCTGCCTCCAAATTGACTTCTGAGGGGAAGGCAGCTTTGCCTGGGCCTGAAATTGGCCCTTGGCCAGGTAATGCTGAAGAGAAAAGAAAAAGGAAGAGCACCCCCCACCAGTAACACATCAGATCATCCCACAGCCAACAGAAAGCTGGGGGATGCATTTATACAGAGGCAGAGGGAGGGGAATGGGCAACTGAGGGCAGTTCAAGACTTTGAGCTGAAATATTAACACTCGAAAGTCTGCTAAGACACCAGACCTGTTTGGTGGTGTCTGAGGGCAAACGACAGACATAATCCAAGGCTAAAGATCTGAGTACCCTGAGCACAAGTTGAAGAATCACAGTGAGGGCAAAAGAGTGGCTTCACTTTCACTCAAGAACCAAAAAATAATGAACATAGGCTGCCTCCACTATAAATCAACACCCCCCCCCCACACCCCACACACACGTATCCCCAAAGCAAACCACAAAAGCACCTGGCTATGTTCAAAGCAGACTTTCTCTCAAGCAGAAATTTTCCAAGCATTGTTAGCCAGCTCCTGATTAATTTTGAGAGGATGCTGTAACAAGAGTGTACAGAAAACCTACTTCATCTGCTCCCTCTGCCCATCTGTCTATGCACCAGAGGACTACATGAGTCCTGAGGATATTACAATCTTAAAGGGAAGCAAAGAGTTGGAGAAAAGAAATTATGTCTACATATCTGCCAACAGTGGGGAATAAGAGGCCAGAATTTGCACTTGGGAGACAGGGAGGTTTGAGTTTGCACCTAGTTCTTCCACTCAGACTGGCTTTGTGGGCATTCACCTGTGCAGTCACACAAGGGACCCATCCTTGGTTTAATGTTCTGTTGTTGCTCTCATGTATGTCCTAATTTTTAAATAGGGGGTTCCACATTTTCATTTTGCACTGAGCCCTTCAAGTTATGTAGCCAGTCCTGCCTCTCCTTTCTCACCATGGGACCACAGGACATTTCTTTCACCACATGGAGGCCGTGGTCATTCATTTGCAAAAATAGAGCTGCAAATAGCCACTCAAAGAAACAATCAATAGAGGGCAAGCCCTTATTTTGTGCCCCAATGTATGTGGACATCACTTCTTCTGATCTATTTTTAAATCTGTTTTAAACTATAAATGTATGCTTTATAAGTTTTTTAAATATTTTTATTTTTAATTATTATGAGAACATAACAGTTGTATATCCATGACCTTTGGGAACTTGATTATTAAGTGGTAGTCTTGTTTGGGTTAAATTTGCTTGGTGTTTTATGACCTTCTGATACCTGAATATTGATCTGTCTCTCTATAGGTTTGGAAAGTTCTCTGTTATTATCCCTTTGAATAAGATTTCTATCGCAATATCTATCTATCTATCTATCTCTATCTCTCTCTCCCTCCCTTTTTCCATCCCTCCCTCCTTTTTAAGGCCAATAACTCTTAGATGTGCCCTAAGAGATTATTTTCTAGATCTTGAAAGCATGATTTATTCTTTTTTTATTTTTCATTTTTCTCTTCTGATTGTGTATTTTCATATAACTTGTCTTCAAGCTCACAAATTCTTCTGCTTTGTTAATTCTGCCATTGAGAGACTCTGATGCACTTTTCAGTTTGTTAATTAAATTTTTCAGTTCCAGAATTTCTGCTTGACTTTTTTTTATTATTTCAAACCATTTGTTAAATGTCTTTGATAGGCATCTGAATTCTTCTCTGTGTTTTCTTAAAGTTCATTGAGCTTCTTTAGAACAATTATTTTGAATTTTTTTACTGAAAGGTCACATATTTCTATCACTCCAGTATTGATCATTGGTGCCTTATTTAGTTTGTTTGGTGAGGTCATATTTTCCTGGATATGCTGTGGATGTTCACTGATGTGTGAGCATTAAAGAGCTAGATATTTGTTTTTATCTTCATGGTCTGAGCTTACTTGACCTGTCTTCTTTTTATTCTGGAAATTTTTTTTCTTTTTCATTTCTTTTTTTTTTTAATTAAGTCATATATACATATATCATGAATACATTTATGCCTTTGTGGGATTCAATGTGTTGATTATTTGTACAAATTGGAGTGCTTACATTCTCCTAATTAACACAGCTTTCACCTCATTTACTTAATCACTATGTTAAGACATTTGTGTTCTATACTTGATAGATTTGACTTGTACCCTTGCAATATGCTCCATAGGTGTGGTCCCACCATTAATCCTCCCTCTGTTAAACCACCTCCCTCCCTTATCATCCCCCTCCCCTTCCATCCTTCATCCTGGGCTATAGTTGTGATTCACCTTTCATATGAAAGTGTGAGTGATTATAAATTGGTTTTGTAGTAGTACTGAACACATTGGATTTTTTTTCCATTCCTGAGATATTTTACTAAGAAGAATATTTTCCAGCTCCATCCATGTAAACATAAAAGAGGTAAAGTCTCCACTGCTGGTGGGAATGCAAGCTAGTACGTTTCTTTTGGAAAGAAGTTCGGAGAACACTCAGGGATCTAAATATAGACCTGCCGTTTGATCCTGCAATTCCTCTACTAGGTATATATCCAAAAATCACTTGGCAACAAAGATTGTTCATTGCAGCTCAATTCATAATTGCCAAGTCATGGAAGAAGCCTAAGTGCCTATTGACCCCAGAATGGATGAATAAATTATGGTATGTGCACCATGGAATACATACAGCATTAAAAAAAGATGACCTATCCTTCTTGAAAAGGCTTTCCAAGAGTATTCATAGGTAATTGAGCCTTGTGATCTAAGTCTTTGGTCACTGCAGCCCCTCTAGGGCCTCTATGTTCCAGCCCCCATCCCCTCTATCAGCCAGGCTTAGTACACTGCAGCCAATGGGACTCTTCATAAGTCTTTGGACCTCCCATGCATCCTCTCCACCCCCCAGATCCTCATTTTGTGGTCCACTATGACTGTCTCCTATACTCTCTGTCCCATGCCTGAACCTCCCAATGCACTCAAACTCATATACCCAGTACAAGAAAATCCCTCCTCACCCTTCAGAACTGAAGTTAGAAATCACTTTCCCAAAGTCACCTTCCCAGATCCTCCAGATCAGATCAAAATAGCCCTTTTTCCTCATCCCTACACCCTGTACATTTCCAACATACACTTTATTGAAATTGAACCAGGGCATGTTGTGTGTGTGTATTTATTTATTTATTCTTAGCATCCGGGCTAAAGCTCCCCAGTGACTGAGGCCTCATGTACTCCACCTTCAGACATATAAGAACTCAGTAGTTACTGTGTTAGTTTTCTGTTACTGCTATAACAAATCATCACTAGTGCTTGAAATAGCATGCATCAATTATCTTATAATCTGGAGGTCAGAAGTCCAAAATGGACCTCACGGGGCTAAAACCAAGATGTCAGCAGTTAAGAGTTCCTTCTGGAGGCTCTAGGGGAGAATCTGTCTCTGCGTTTTCCAGTTTCTAGAGGCCACCCATGTTCCTTGGTGCTCATCCTTTTCCTCCATCTGCAAAGCCCAGAGTCACCTGACTCAGACCCTGCTTCCACTGTACCATCTTCTCTAATTCTGCTTCTTCCCTCTTCCACTTATAAGGACCCTTATGATGAGATTGGAGCCATCCAGGCAACCCAGGAAATCTCCCCATCCCAAGATTCTTAACTTAATCACATATGCACAATCCCTTTTGCCATGTAAGGTAACATATGCACAGATTCCAGGAATTAAGACATAGATATCTTTGGGGGTTGGGTCAGAGGACATCATTCTGCCTACCACAGATGCTGAAGAAGAGAGTATTAAAATCCAAATTACAGGGAAAGATTGAGGAAATGTCAAGGATGATACCTAGTGTTTTATTCACTTAACCATTCATTCATTCATCCTGGCTGTGTTCTACACTCTGTCTAGGTCCTGAATAGTAAACACAACAAGGAAAAATAACTGCTTACATACATTTCAGTGGGGAAGGTGACAATAAATAAGGAAAATCAGGAATATGTTCTAAGGAGAGAAAATAAAATGGGGAGGGAAGATAAAAATGTATATGTGGGGATGGGATACTGTGTTCAGTTTTAGATGGGATGGTTAACAAGACTGAACTGAGAAGATGGAATTTGAAGAAAGGCCTGAAAGAGGTGAGGAACTAAGCTATGCAGTTGTCTGAGAGAAACAGCACATGCAAAGGTCCTGAGGCAGAGGCAGGCCTGGATGTCCAGGGGCAGAGGAGGTCAGTGTGGCTGCAGAAAAGTGAATGGGGTAACAATAGGAGAAGGAGAGGTCTTGGCAAGCCTTGCAGGTCACAGAGCAGACTGGCCTTGATCCTGAGTAAAACAGGAGGCCATGGGAGAGCTTTGCACAGACCAGGGACATGGTATGACTTATATGTGAATAGGCAGATCTATTCCTTAAAGAATATCTAGTTATACCCATCTCAGGTCCTGGCACTTAGGAAGTGCTCAATAAAATATGTTGGCTGGATAAACACATGATTCTCAGAGAGAAAAGCAGTTACCTTGAGGATGCTGCACCATCAGAGGCAGACCTTCCCTGTTTTCAGGAGCCCCTGCTAGAAGAAAAAACACCAGGGCTAACATGTTGTCTGGATCTATTTCAGTTGCTCAGCGAGGACCGGTTTCAGGACATTGAAAAGATTAAGACCATTGGCAGCACCTATATGGCTGTGTCAGGCCTGTCACCTGAAAAACAGGTAAAGTACTCTTTGGACTCAGCCACAGCCTGTGGCAGGGGTCTTGCTGTTGTCATGTCACTGAACCTGGTGAAGCCTCTGCCACCAAGAGGCTTGGGGAAAGGTAGGGAGAACATCTGACAAACTGAATTAGCATAGTTATGTGATGTCATTTGCTTTGAGGTAGGTAGAACCTACTGGATGAAATGATGCCACTTTACTGAGAAACTTCAAGCTTTCATTCTGACCCTCACTTTTCCCATGAGCAAAAATCAGGGCCAAGAAATGCCCTGATTATGATTTAGTTCTGGGTGTTACTAAACCCCAAATACTAGCCTCTTTTTCTTATTTTTATTTTTTTACTTTCAAAAATCATATATAATAATAGCTCCTGCTTTGAGGGGAGTGTTGAATGTGTGCCAGGCACTAGTGGTAGAGATACCATCTACCTTTCAGGGTTAATGGGTGAATTAGCTAAGACAATGTCATGCTGTCCATACGAAGTCTTGCGTCTAATAAGTGACTATCTGGAAGAAACCCATGTTGGTAATTTGGTGCACATGCTTGGCACTCTGTAGCAGAGGTCAGAAAATTATGACCCACAGACCAAGTCTAGCCCACCACCTTTTTTAAAAATAAAGTTTTTTTGAACACAGCCACATCCATTCATTTACATTTTACTATTGTGCCTTTCAAGTGAAAATAGCAGTGCTGAGTAGTCACAATGAAGACCATACGGTTCACAGAAACCCAAAGTATTGCTGATTTGTGTGCCAGCTTCTGCACACAGGTGTAGGGGCATAAAGGTCTCTCCTATACATAATGTCATCCAATCCCTGGGAGGTAGGAAGGTCAAGACCCACATTTTATGTATTTGGAAACTGAGGCTCAGAGATGCCCGGCGGCTTGCTCTGCTCATCCTTTAGGACTTTCATGATCAAATGTCTAAATGAAATATCCTGTAAACAGACTCTGGGAGCCCTTGAAAGGAAATAGACCCAATTCTGAGATTGGGAAAGAAGTACCTAGGAACGTAGGAATGTAGGTAGGTACGTGAGCAAACCCACACTGGTGAGCGCACTCTGGAATTCGCAGGGCCTTGATGCGTATAGATGTGAAAGGAGGAACAGAACAACCCACACAGCTCACACTCCCGAAGGCAAATCTCATGTGACCCGTGCTGCTGATATACCGAGGACTTGTGCACGCAGGGGCTCCCACACATGATTATTTCCTTCTGAAGGACGTGCGGGTGGGGTTGGGACACAAAGCCCCTGCTGTGGAAATGTCAATGTTGAATGAATCCTCCTCTCACCTTCCCTCCAGCAATGTGAAGACAAATGGGAGCATTTGTGCGCCCTGGCCGATTTCTCTCTCGCCCTGACTGAAAGCATCCAGGAGATCAACAAGCACTCGTTCAACAACTTCGAACTCCGGATTGGTGAGTAGCAGCTGGGACTGTGGCAAAAGGGGCCCCATAAAGCCAACTGGCCTTGCTCCAAGAGACGCTGTTACACCCTGGCCATCAATCCAGGGGACCTCTTCACTGCAAAATGCGACAGGTTCAGTGTGACCCACCAAGGGCAGGGATAGGGTCAGGCCTATCTGATAGGATAGCTTAGGCCAGTGGTTCTCAACCTTCCTAATGCCATGGCCCTTTAATACGGTTCCCGTGGGTCATGACAGGAACCCTAAGCGTCATGAGAACCGCTGGCTTAGGCCTTTCTGAGCATCCTCTCACTCGAGGTAAGGGAAGTAAAGGCAGGAGACTGGCCTTTGTGGATAAATTCAAAGCAGCCAGTGTTTGGGTAAATGCCAAACTATGGTCAACCTGTCTTCCAACTTACCCACCCAGGCAAGGTCGTGCTTAGACAGGTGGCTAAGTAATCAATCATTTAATTCTGACTTCTGTGCAGCTCAGTGCTGGGGGTTAATGTATTGCTCTCACGTTCTTGTGCATAACACCTTCAGGCAAAAGCAGGTTTCTCTGAGGCTGCCAGATAGTGTACTGAGCCAGAGACAGGCTCCACTCGCCAGAGAACTCTCCTCTTCCTGGACTCAGAGAAAACACTTATGCAAAGCGTAACAATAATCACTGTGATACAATGAAAGTATTAATCCTTTATGATCTTTATAATTTGCTAATTCTTTCTACATCTCTGCTGAACCTGGACAACCTCTTACCCATGTTCTGAAAGCCCCTGGTCTAGTCCACATTCTTGTTTCATAAATGAGTAAACACAGGCCCAGAAAAGGAGAGTAACCAGCTTAAGATCACACAGCCAAACAGTCACGCCAGAGGCGGCTCCAGGCTTTCCTGATAAGACCATGACATTCCGGCTGGCAGGGGAGTGCAGTTTAAAACAACTCTCACTGCTGGCCTCGTATGATAGACATCCTCTGACAAACCATTTTACTTTACTTGGTTCTCCTGTAGAAAATTTCAAGAAAAAGAGGTCAAGATATAACAATATCTGACTTTTCAGATCTAAGGAAGGCCACATATTTTTGTTCTTTGGAACAAAATAAATTATATTTCATGTTTTTGATCTATGGATGGGATGCTCAGGGCTTATTCCCACATCTCCCATCAGTCCTACAAATCTTCTCAAAAATCATTGCCTACAAACTCCAACCAGGAATCAAAAGAGAATCTGAAGCCTGAATAAAGAGCTATTCCAAGCAAATTCCAAAGACATTGTCAAAGTCAGGGCCAACCCTTGGTGTGCCCTATCAAACTGCCAATATAATTTTATTGATAATGAAGGTTAGAAAATTAATTTCCCAACTATCTCAAGCATCTCAATTTGTGCTTTGCAAATCTGCTGAGATGAGCTGTATGACTCTGAACAAGTCATTTAACCCCCCTGAGTCTCAGTTTCCTCCTGCATGAGCTAGGTGTGATAGTACTACCTCCCTGCCTGCCTACCCTACAGGAATAATGTCACAGTCAAATGGGATAATGGCTTTAAAAGTGCTCTGCAAATTTTAAAGAGCTAATCATCATTGATTCCCATTGAAAACCAGAGTCTGTTTTTCAAACTTCCAGCCGATTATGTTGTGTGTGTACACGTGTCTGTGTGTGTCTCGCTCTTGCCTCTGCCTAGAACAATCTTGCCCAGAGAACTTCAGAGCTAGTCCCACCGCTTTTTTCAGATCTATGCTCAAAAAAAGTCTTTGCTAACTGCCCTATTCCAGAATGCACCCCTCCCGTATTTCTTTATCCCTTTACCCTGATGAGTTTTCTTTACAGGCTTTATCATTTACTGATACGTTACCGATTTTTCATTATTTTCTATCTCTCCCCAGTAGAAGAGCCAGGGCTGTATCTCTTTTCTTTTCCATGATATTCCACTGCCCAGCACAACACCTGTGTCATAGCAGGTGCCTTTTCAATGTGTATTGAATGGAAAAATTCCAAGTCTGTCAGGAAATATACACAACTGCTAACACGTTTAGTGACGTGACATGCCGTCATTTCTAGAAGAAAAGTCTATATGTCCTAGATGAAGGAGAAGGCATTGAACCTGCCTTTAGAAGCATTTCCAAATAAAATGGGGGATTCCTGGGAAGTAATGCCCCAAGCAGAGAAAGGCAGGCCAAAATCACAAAGGTGGGAAGTGGCTGGCAAGTGAGGGGAGCTCTAGCAGCTCAGTATGGATACAGTGCTAAGGTACAGGAGAGAGTGTGGTGAAAGGTCTCACCAGGCCCTTAGAGTATGGCATCAGAGAAGCAGGGGCAGATGTCGGGGTCCCCCATTTCCTAGTCAGTGTTCTGATCATCCCATGGGCAAGATAAGCCAGTGTTCACATGAAAATTATAATTATAGTCTGTTGAACACTCATCTCTTGTTTGGCATCCTATGCCAATGGCTTTACTTATCTCTTTAAATCCTCTCTTTTTTCTTATTTCCACTTTGCAGATGGGAAACATGAGATCTGAATAGGTGAAGCAACTGAGGCAGGTCACACATCTAAGAAGTGACTGAGGCAGGATCTGGACCCTCCAGTGCATGCACACAGTTACACGTGTAGTGACCACTCTCCTGGGGAGGGGTCCAGACTCCTCGTTGTCCCTCTTCTCTCTCTCATCTCTTGCTCCCTTTTCACTCACAGGCATCAGCCATGGCTCAGTGGTAGCTGGCGTCATCGGCGCTAAGAAACCACAGTATGACATTTGGGGCAAAACCGTGAACCTGGCCAGCCGAATGGACAGCACAGGGGTCAGTGGCCGGATCCAAGTCCCAGAGGAGACCTATCTCATCCTGAAGGACCAGGGCTTTGCCTTTGACTACCGAGGGGAGATCTACGTGAAGGGCATCAGTGAACAGGAAGGAAAAATCAAAACGTACTTTCTCCTGGGAAGAGTCCAACCCAACCCATTCATCCTGCCCCCGAGGAGACTGCCTGGGCAGTACTCTCTGGCCGCAGTCGTCCTGGGCCTTGTCCAGTCTCTCAACAGGCAAAGGCAGAAGCAGCTCCTCAACGAGAACAACAGCACGGGGATCATCAAAAGTCATTACAGCCGGCGGACTTTGCTGACGCCCAGCGGGACGGAGCCCGGAGCCCCCGCCGAAGGCACCGACAAATCCGACTTGCCATAAGAAGCATTTTCTTTGTGTTCCTTTTTTTTGTATTTCTTTTATATATAAAACAAATATACTAATAAAAAGGTTTAATTTTTTTTAGAACAAGGATGGTTTCATTGGTCTTTGAATGCACCAGGTCAAGGACACAATTTGAGGTTCTCTTCCATCACAAACAGTTGTTGATCACCCCTTTTGTGGGGTTTATTGGCAAACAAAGATAAATGAGACCGAGTTTCTGACTTTGAGAGGCTCACGACTAAGTCAGGAAGAGGGTCATGGGAACAGAGAGTCCACATGATCAGACAGATACTCAATAACAATTGCCACTTTTTGAGACTGTGTCATGTGTCTGGCCAGGTGTGAAATTCTTCACATACATTCTTCAATTCTCTTGTGATCCTCACCACTCCTGTACATACATTTGATCTGTATTTATTGAACACCTAAAAGGCACCTGTGCTGCCCCGTGCTCTGGAGAAATCCCTCAAAGAGCTAACATTCTGGTTGGAGAGTAACCAATAATATTCACACAAGCAGTACACAAATAATCTACTTTCAGATAGAGGTAGATGCAATACAGAAAATTAGGTAGGACAATTAAGACAAACAATGAGAGGGCAGAAATACTGACTTAACTAGAGTCATAAGGGAAGCCTTCTTTGAGGCTGTGACATTGAAGATTAGCCCTAAATAATGAGAAAAAGGCAACCGACAGGACCTGGGAGAAAAGAGACCCAAGCAAAAGGAAGAGCAAGTGCAAAAGCCCTGACATGGGACTGAACCCAGTACACTGGAGGACAATGACAACATCAGAGGGTGGGGGCCACCACAGGCAGGTACACTCCTTCCTGGAAAGACAACTCCTAAGCTCTTTTCTATGATTATAAGACTGTCAGGAATGTTTCATACCGATGAAAAAGCTTAGAAAAACTAGAAGATTTGCCCAAGATCATAGAGTTAGTTGTAGAACTAGCTTCAGAACTATATTGTCAATAAAAGATTGACTGCTACAACAAAAATCTCCCAGTCTTAGTGGTTCAAACAATAAAAGATTTACTCCTACTCATGTGTCATTGGATGGGTGGCAGTGGGCCTTCCATGCAATGATTTGGGGACCTAATCTTCTTCTGAGGCACTAGAGTTCTCTGCTTAGTCCTGTATATCCAGCCAACTGAGAAGAAGACAGGGAAAGGGAAGGGAATCACTCAGAAAGTCTTAACAGGCCTAGAAGTTCATAATTATTGCTCTGTCCCACCCCGCACTGCTGGAGAAGTTAGAAAGTGGATTCT
The DNA here is from genome assembly GCF_000181295.1 of Otolemur garnettii. NCBI lineage: Eukaryota > Metazoa > Chordata > Mammalia > Primates > Galagidae > Otolemur > Otolemur garnettii. The sequence continues at coordinate 711,423 of NW_003852399.1, forward strand.
TCGTACATTTCCTTACTAAAAGGGTAAATGAAATGTACTGAGGAGTATTGCCTGTGCCATAATAACCTAAATTTGCCTACTCCAGAGTCCATATCCATAAACACTAAGATATTCTGACAAGTGATATGTTAGCGTTACAAGGTTCGAGTAATGGAAGGAGAATTATGAAATCCAAACCATTCTCTCAATTCTGGTCTCTGAACAATGGCTCACTGAAAAGAAACTCTGCTCCAAGTAATGAATCCATAGTAGACATGCTGTCGTGGAAGTAGCTCTATGAGGCCTCCCAGGTAAGACCCCTAGGGTAGAAACAAAACCTCCTTCTCCAGAGAGGCACAAAGAACAGACAGGGAATTGAGGTGTGCATGAAACATAAACTCTGAGACAACTTTGGAACGCCTTTTGCTTTTGGAAATTATGTACATTTCAAATAAACACACAAGGCCCCAGCAGAATGTGAAGAGGATGTCATGTGAAAAAGCAAAACTCCATAATCTGGGCATATAGGTGGTTTCCATGCTTGGTGATTATAAATTGAGCTGCAATAAACAGTCTAGTGTAAATGTCCTTAAGATAAAATATTTTTTTTTTCTTCTGGGTAGATCCCTAGTAATGGGATTATAGGATCCAATGGGATGTTTAATTTGAGTTCTTTGAGGATTCTCCATACTTCCTTCCATATAGGTTGTATTAGTTTGCAGTACCACCAGCAGTATATGTATACAATGGAATACTATTCAGCCATTAAAACAGATGGAGACTTTATGTCTTTTGTATTAACCTGAATAGAGGTGGAACACATTCTTCTTCGTAAAGCATCACAAGAATGGAGCAGCAAGATCCAATGTACTCAGTTCTAATATGGAGGCAATAGATGAGCTAATACAGGAGGGGGTGGTAGAGGAATGAGGTAGTAGGGAGAGGGGAGAAGAAAGGGGGATTGTGGACACAGTGTATGGCACACCTCTTAAGGGAGGGACACAAGTATAAGGGTGACTTTATCTAACAAATGCAATCAGTGTGACTTAATTCTTTGTACCCTCAGTAAATCCCAAACAATAATTTAAAAAAAAAAACTCCATAATCTGTAACACCCTCTACTTCGCTAGGACCTATTACAACCTTCAGAGACTCAGTCCCAGTTTGGGAAAGCCCCAGGCTTTGCTCAGTCTGACCTGCTGGGGACATTTAAACAAAGTAAAGCTCAGGGAATGCTGAGACTTGGAACCTGGAGAAGGAGGTGGGGAGCTGAGTTCAGGTAGGTCAAGGTTTGCTGAACAACACTAGCAGAGATTCTGGCACAGTGAAGACAAAGTGTATAAAGACAGAGAAAAGATGGTGTGAGTCACTAAGCTCTGGCCTCCTGCAGAGCACAGGGTCCAGCAGATACACAGCTTGTATCTGAAAGGTGAAAACAATGGTGCCCAGAGATGAGGACAGAGATGTTCAGGCCAGGTTTATTGAAAAGGGAGGCTGACCTGCCTGGGCAGTGCAAAGATGGCATCAGCTCCCTGGGGCAGTTAGAGACCTCTTTATATGGAGCCTTATAATGGTGAGCTAATTCCACAGCTAAAGTTAGGGTCTTTTGGCACGAGCTTCTGGGGGTGGGGCTAGCCAGATCCTTTGGGTCTTTGTCTTAGGAGGAGAGTAGAAGGAGAAGGAAAAAGGGTTTGTGTGTGGCTGTGTTAGGTCCCCAAACAGTATCAGCAGAGTCTCTGGAAAAGAGGCCACCAGGGACAGATTTTATCCCTAAACTCTGAGCTGGGACCCAGGACAAAGTCCCTGAACTGGAAGCCTAATTTGACCCAGGGCAACATAACTGGGCAGAAACTAAGGTAAGAAGCCTCTGGCAGGCAGATGCTACCAGTATGAAGGTGAGGGTGGGTCACCACCTAGACCCTGCTCCTGACTCAGTATACTGGTCCTTGAGACACAGCAGATGGAGGAGGTGAACACCCCATCCCGAATCTGGGAGGTGTGTGACTTTGCTCAGAGCTCCATCTAACAGCAGAGCATGGAGAAGGATGGTGCTGAGAATCTCCAACATGTTGCCAGTAACCCCACCAAAGGGGCATCTGTCCTCTGCCTCAGTTTACCCAGCACCAATGCACTGACTCCCTTCCCTCTAGGTCAGCCCGGCCACTACCACCAGCCAATGTGTTGTCTTAACCCACTCTGGGCAAAAGGATGTTTCTTTTGAGAGAGAGTCCAAAAGGGACAACAAACTGGCCTGCGATCGAACAGCTAAGAAGCAAGCCTCTTCTCGGGCCTGGCATGGTTCTGGGGGTGCCAGGGAAGGCAGTCTTCCTTAAATTAGAGCTGTGTTTCTGTTTACCTACATTTTTGGCCCACTCAGTCTTTTATTAAAGAGAACCTGAATTGCTAAGTGATTTCTGAGAAGTCTGGCATGGCACTCCAGTCACACATCAACCTTTCCCTCTTGTGAACTCTGGAGTTTGATTTTAGAAATGTCAAGGACAAACCCCTGCAGAGGGAGCAGTGCCCAAGGTGGTGGAATACAAAGAGAAACCAAGTAGGGCTTAGTCTAAGTCTGGTCAGGCCTAACAGAGGGGCCTTCTGGAGGCTAGTCTAGGTGTGTTCTCCATCATTCATCAGCCTGCATAGGGAAGGCACAGTTTCCCATGGGACAAGCAGGCAGGGTTGTCTACAGCATTCATCCAAGGACTGGGTTAGAGGAGCTGCTGCCTCCCAATGCACCATCCTGTAAAGCCAGGAGATTCACCTCAAGCTCAGAAATGTCCCCACACCAGCTGTACCATTCACTTCCTTCTCTGGGAACCATGTCAGTATAGCTGCTCTCCATAGGAAGTTAGAACGATGTTGTCATTCCCATTTTATAATTAATGAAACTGAGGCACTAAGAGCTTAAGGAACTCACCCAAGGTCTAGCAACTAGAAAATAGTGATGCTGGGACTCAAAGCTAGGTGGTCTGGCTCAAGAGTCCTACCTTTTGGCACCCCTGCCAAGCCCTGCAAGGGTGTAAATGATATTCATGAAGTGACGGCTGGTGTCTGAGCACACTGACCACTGGTGGGCTGCAAGCTGTGTAAACGAGTGACCTTCAGGGAAACTCTGCAACCACAGCCATTGGAACAGCCTGGGATCAATAGTCCTGAACCTGAATAGCTTCATCCTTGTCCCCCAGTGGCTTGAACAACTATTTTCAGTTTTTTAGTTTGCAGTGATATGAAAAAGGTCAGGAGCTCTGGGCTAAGAGCAAATAGGCAATTTCTTGAGGTGCACAGGCCTTGGATTGAATCCTATGTGATGCTGGGCAAGTGACATGAGCTCTGTGCACCTCAATTCTTCACCCGCCACATGGGGATCATAAAAGAAGCCATTGCGGTTCACAATCCTGAAGGTTTCAGATTTGACAAATGTGGTGGACACACCCTATTGAAGAGCACCTCACTTTGTTGCACTTTTCTGTATGTTTCACAGATACTACAGTTTTTACAAATTACAGTTGTGTGCCAACCTTGCACCAAGAAAGTCTATCAACACCACTTTCCTTTTTTTTTTTTTTTTTTTGGCAGTGTTTGGTAGGGGCTGGGTTTGAACCCACCACCTCTGGCATATGGGGCCAGCGCCCTACTCCTCTGAGCTATGGGCGCTGCCCTATCAACACCATTTTTCCAGCAGCATGTGCTCACTTCATGTCTCTGGATCACAGTTTGGTAATTCCCACAATATTTCAAACTCTTTCCTTATTGGAGCTGTTACAGGGATCTGTGATCAGTGATCTTTGATGTTGTCATTGTCTTCAGGTGCCACCACAATGCCCATATATGACAGCAAACTTAATAAATGTGTGTGTGCTGACTGCTCCACCGACCAGCTTCTCCCCTGTCTCTCTCCCTCTCCTCAGGCCTCCGTGACTGGTGAAACATAACAATATTGAAGCCAGGCCAATTAATCATCCCACAATGACCTCTAAGTATTCAAGCAGAAGGAGTCGTCTCACATCTCTCACTTTAAATCAAAAGCTAGCAATGATTAAGCTTAGTCAGGAAGGCATGTCCAAAGTAGAGATAGATCAAAAGCTTGATCTTTTGCTCCAAATAATTAGCCAACTCATGAATGCAAAGGAAAATTTCTTAAAGGAAATTAAAAGTGCTACTCCAGTGAAGATATGAATGATACGAGAGTGAAACTGCCTTAATTGCTGATATAGAGAAAGTTTGAGTGGTCTGGATAGAAGATCAAACCAGCCACAGACTAATCTAGAGCAAGATGCTAATGCTCTTCATTTGTATGAAGACTCAGAGAAGTGACAAAGTAGCAGAAGAAAAGTTGGAAGGTAGCAGAGATTGGTTCATGAGATTTAAGGACGCCATCTCTATATCATAAAACATAAGGTGAAACAGCAAGTGTGATGGAGAAGCTGTAGCAAGCTATCCAGAAGATCTAGCTAAGATACCTGATGAAGGGGCAGCTTCCATAGCTCAGTGGGTAGGGTGCCGGTCACACACACTGAGGCTGGTGGGTTCAAACCCAGCCAGGCCAGCTAAAACAACAATGGCAACTTCGACAAAAAAAATAGCCAGGCATTGTGGTAAGCGCCTGTAGTCCCAGCTATTTGGGAGGCTGAGGCAAGAGAATCTCTTAAAATCAAGAGTTTGAGGTTGCTGGAGCTGTGACGCCCCAGCACTCTACCCAGGTCAACAGCTCGAAACTCTGTCTCAAAAAAAAAAAAAAAGATACTTGATGGAGGTGGATACATTAAATGATAGATTTGCATTGCAAAGGAAACAGCCTTCTCTTAGAAGATGATACCATCTAGGACTTTCATAGCTAGAGAAGAGAAGTCAAGTCAATGCCTGATTTCAAAGCTTCCAAGAACAAAAGGACAGGACAAGTCCCTTTTTAGGTGACTAAGTTATTATATTCTATAAATGAAAAAAACAAAGCATATGTGTTTATGGCATGGCTTACTAAATATTTTAAACCACTGTTTAGACCCACTGCTCAGAAAAATAATTCTTGCAAAATATTACTGTTGATTGACAGTACATCCAGCCACCCAAGAACTCTGATGAAGACATACAAGGAGATTAATGCTGTTTTCATGCCTGCTAATGCGATATCCATTCTGCAGCCCAGGATCAAGGAGTAATTTTGACTTTCCGGTCTTATTATTCAAGAAATACATTTCACAAGGTTACAGCAGCCAAAGATAATGGTTCCTCTGATGGTTATAGGCAAGTAAATTTAAAACCTTTTGGAAAGGATTCACCATTCTAATTGCCATTGAGAACGTGCAATTCATAGGAGGAGGTCGTTAATTGGAGTTTGAAAGATGTTGATTCCCACCCTCATGGATGATGTTCAGGGGTTCCAGACTTCAGTGGAGGAAATAACTACAGCCATGGAGGAAACAAGGGACCAGGACTTAGAAGTGGAACCTGCAGATGTGACTGCCTTGCTGTAATCTCATGGTAAAACTTGAATAGATGAGAAGCTGCTCCTTATGGATAAGCAAAGTAATAGTTCGTTGAAATGGAATCTATTTGCAAAAATGCTGTGAACACTGTTGAAATAACAACAAAGGACTTAGAGTATTACATATATTTGTTCAATAAAGCAGTAGCAGGGTTTGAAAGAAGTTATTCTACAAAGAGAATGCTATCAAAGAGCATCACAAGCAACAGAGAACTCTATGATGACAGACAGTCTATCTTTGTGGCAAACTTCATTGCTGTTCTTATTTTATGAAACTGTCACAGGCATCCCAAACTTCATCCACCACCACCCTGACCAGTCAGCAGCCATCTTCCAGGAAAGACCCTCCACCCGCAAAAAGATTACAACCTGCTCACGGCTCAGATGAACATTACCATTTTTTAGCAATGAAGTGTTTTAATTAAGGCATGTATACTATATTTTAGCCTTTGTAAACATAATAGACTACAAGATAGAGTAAAGATAACTCTTCCATGTACTGGGACATCAAAATATTTGCACGACTCACTGTATCGTGTTTACAGTTTATTGCTGTGCTCTGGAACTGAACCCACCATCTCTCTGCAGTGTGCCTGTGCTAGGAAACACCCGAGGGTCTAAGGTCGTGTTCAATTTTTAAAAATGTGAATAATGTTGTAACGGAACATGAATATGCTTACTAAGTGGCATAACTAAAATCTCAAAATGGGATTCATCTCTGTTTGGGTTATGTTTTGCCCCCAGATTAGTTATAAAACAAACTTCAGCTTTTAGAGACCTTTGAATTTTAGATACACGATTGTCAGCCCACAGCACCTGAAGAGGCTGCTCTAACTGCTCTTACCGGCTCGGCCTTGCCCTGTTCTCAAATGCAGCTTCTTGCTGTTGTTATTAAACACACTGTGACTTCATCAAAATAATGGACAACTTTAATTTTTCCTTGTCTTTAAATCTTTTTAACTTTTCTATATTTGCAAAATTTTTCTTTAACAAGTATGTGTTACTTTAATACTGAAAAAATGATAATTAAGCAAACATAGGGGTTTCCTAAAAGGTCTGCAAAAGGTTTCACTTGACTCTTGATGGTCCAGCCCTGTGTCAGAGGACTGGACCACTCCCGGGGTGGAGGGAGTAGACAGCCAGCCCTTTCTGCTAGACATCCCTGCGTGAGCCGAGAGACAGAATTTTCCCAGGGCCACACTAACCACTGCTGACCCAGATTTCAGGGCTGTACCCTGCCCTCTTGGATGCTGTAAGAGAAGGGGTGTTAACACTGATTTCCTTCCTGACATTTTTATTTCAGCCCCACAGGCTTCTCCGACACTCTGGCATCTGTGCCAACTCAGTATTTCCAAGTGAGACTATTGCACCCAGATCAGCTGTGGGCTCCAAACAACTGAACCCAATATTTTATTGATGGTCTACCAGGGGCAGGATGCCCTGCAGAATAACACCATGTGCCTAGTTGAATTATTAATTGCCTCTCAGCCATATGCTTCCAGCCACCCTCCTGCACCCTCCCAGCCAGGGAAGATCACATGGCCATTCTTTGAGTATAAGAAGCATTCCAAGTATACGCCACGCACCTGTCTTTACCTTTTATAAAACAGACAGCATGACTCAAAATACAGTTTGTTTCTGTTTGGAAGTTATGATTTCAAACAGAGTCTCTTCATACTACACTGATCCCTACCTTGACATTATCATAACAAGAGTGAAAACTCCCCAGAAGTGCATTAATGTACATAGTTACCGTTCAATAAAAAAAA
>NW_003852399.1:718675-733100 GCF_000181295.1 Otolemur garnettii
AAAAAAAAAAAAAAGAGTGAAAACTAACATTTTTGGAAGATATTATAATTACAAAGTCCATTTCCAAATATGGCTTCATAAAGCTCTGTAAAAGATTATCACCCTACTTTTCCAGAAAACTGTTGCTTCTAAAAATTAATAAAAGTAAATTATAAAACTCTGTCTAAAAATAGAGTATTCCAATACAATACACCAATGTAAGCAAAATTATGCTTACATCCCATAAACATACACAAATAAAAAATAAATGGAAAAATAAAGAAAATAAAAATAGAATGTTAAAGCTGAAAAGAGCTTGATTACATATAGTCAAAAGTCTTAACTTCACATATAAAGAAACAAAGGCCCCCAAACCAGAAATAGTTGGCCGAGCTTCAAAACAACAAGGAGAATTGGAGCCAGAATGTGGAGAACCTGATTTCTTGTCCTGTTTTTACTCTACCACGGTGCACACTGACCTCTTTTTCTTGCCTTTGCTCACCATAAATAAGACAGCCCTGTGACTGGGAGGTCACTGACATCGTTCCTGGTATGCGCCTGAATAAAATCGGTTCCAACACCCTTGGAAGCAGTGAGAGGCTCCCACTCCTGGGCCCTTCGTGGTAACTCACCCCACCCTGCTGCGGGCTCCCAACTCTACTCCGCACAGTTCAGCTCCTTCTTAATTCACATACACACACACATGCACACTCACGTGCACTCGGCCATGCTCTCACTCATCCTCTCACACCCACACACACTCTCACATGCTCACACACTCACACAAATACTCCCATGCTCATTCTCTCTCTCTCTCTCTCACACACACACACACACTTGTACAAAGCACAAAGCATGCATGCATACAGTAGGTTTTACTGAAAATTTAGAGAGAGGAAACAGAGGAGTGGTTAGCACTGAAGCAACAAAATACCTTCAAGTTAAAAGTAGAGACCTCCCTTCTTGGAGTGGCCTTGGCCATCCCGCCCCGTGCACCTCCAGGCTCTCCAACCTCCCAGCCTTTCCTGGCTCCCTCTCACCCTTCTCCCCAAGAGCAATATCAAATTCCTCACATTTTCTCAGGAGAAGCAGCTCAAACTTTCTTGCATTCACTCAACAATTACTGAACACCTACTTTACTCCACAGGTGCCTCCTGCACACCGGGCCTGTGTGATTTCTTTGAGGTTGGTTAGGGAAGTTCTCCAGAGAGGTGACATTTAAGCCAAAACTTGAAGGAAGAAATGAAATGAGCCAGTGGATACCTTATACCAGAGCCTTCCAGGCAGGGTAGACAGCAGGTTCAAAAGCCCTGTAGTGGGACCATGCATGTCTTGGGTGGCACTAAGGTGAGTGTGGTACAAGATAAGGTTACAGAAGTGGCCAGGACCAGCCCTTGTAGGCCATATTTTGTTTATTGACTTGAGCTCCAGCCAATATCTCATCTCCAACTCCAAGGGATAAGTAATATTAAGTATTAAGTAATACTACTTACTAAGGTATTGACTCAAAAAAAAGTTCTCTTCAAGGGGAAAGTGCTAACATCAACTATAAATATGATAAAATTATCAACTCATTGCATCACATCCTATATTTCTTTCATTGTCTAAAGAAACAAGCACTGGGGACACATCTCTCCTTGCACAGAGGACTTTTAGAGACATCCCACTAAAGTAATGCACTCTAAACCCTCACCACATTCCTCAAGGTCCTCACTCTACTGACCCACTGTGGAATTCTGCAAGGACCCATATCAAAGAGTGAGCATCACTGCAGGCCCCACTGCACACATGCATGCATGCACACGTGCGTGCACACACACACTTGCTCCCTCACACACAGGGCACCTGTCATTCAAAAGGCATTTTCATGCTTCCTCTATAACTGGAAAAGTGACCCTAATTCCCAATCCAAAGACATGTTTCATTACTAAAGAGAGAGAGAGAGAGAGATTGCTTCTTGGAAAATTTCTCTTCTTGGTTGTCTCAATTCCTTCTATCCTAGACCCATTTGTAAAACTAATGATTGCTTTAAGCAGCAGCCAACCTCAGACTTTTCCTAACAACTAGAGTCCTACTATTAGCTATCTACACCATCACTAGGGGATGGAGATTGTTAGCAACTGGGGGGGCAGTTGTGTGACATGCCTACAGCCACCAGTGAACAACTGACCCACAGTCCTTTTGAGCGACAGCTTACTGTCCTGTAGGAATGACCAAAGGAAGGAACTGTTGAAGTCTCTGAAGTTAACAGCCCCTTGGGATGCCTTCCCTTGGGCACCAGCCTCTGAGGGAAGTGCCCCCCCCCCCAGCCAGTAGCACTCAGATGGTGCAGGACAGATGGCTCTGGTGGGTGTGCAACATAGCAAGAGAGACTCTGGTCATTCTAGGAGGGCACCCCAAGCTCAGCTTGTCTCCCCTGACACCATCTAGTTCCTGTTAAAATGTGTCTTCTTCGCTGAAAGTAGTGAATTGCCTTTTGTTTGAGTGACTTGTACTTGGGATTGCTAAGTTGTTTTTAGCAAAGGCTTGGTGTGTGAGGAGAACCAACAAATACTGAGATTTAAAACAAATCCTTCAGCAGCCAGGTGAACAGAAAGGCTCACCTCACCACACCCTGCAGCCCGTGGCTGTCCCGTCAGCAGAGAGCTGGCTCCTGCTTTGCAGTTCTGTTACTCAAGGTTTCCCTCTGAGCAAGATGGGGAACCACTCAGGGTTTGGAGCAGGGAGCCACATGTTTGGATTTGTATTTTTGCAGAAACCACCTGTCGGCCACGTGACCCAGCAAGAGGGCAAGGATGGAAGCAGAGAGATGAGCTGAGAGGCTGATGCAATAACCTGGAGAGAGATGGATGAGCTTGGACCAGGCTGATAGTCACAGGGGGGGATGAGAAGTGGTCAGATCCTGGGTTTATACCAAGCTTACAATATTTGAGGATGAAATTCAGAAAAGATACAAAAGAAAAGAAACCAGGATGACTCCAAGGTTTGAGGCCTGAGGAACTAGAAGGATGGAGAGCCATTAACTGAGATGTCAAAGACAACAGTAGGAACAGGCTTGAGGGAAGATCAGAAGTTTGCATCTGGACAAGGAAACTTGAGATGCCTGATGCATATCTGGATGTGTGAGTCTGGAGTCCAGAGGATGATCCAAGCTGGAAATATGGTCAAATGCTTGACCTTCCTTCACGGAAGCCTGGGGCTACTCAACACCCACTTAACCGCAAACTTCTCAGTGTGTTTTCCTGACTCTCCTGCATCCTTGGCTTTAATCCTGTCAATCACACATCTTCCCAGGACATCAACCACCTCTGCTGAAGGTTCTCAAATCTGAGTGTAAAGCCTAGGCCTCTCTCCTGGACTGGAAAATCCACATCTAACTGGCTCCAAGACAACCGCAGCTAGATGTCCTTAAACCCTCAAGTCTGGTCCTCTGTAAAGCAGCTTGTCTTCTCTTTCTCAGACTTACTGATGCCCTGGCCAGGGTGAGAACAACTTAAATCCTAGCTCAGGGGAGGCACATCTTGCTGGTTGTCCAACCCAACCACCTTTCCCCCTGCTGCTCCTGACCCCTCCCTGCTTACCACCACAACTACAGAGAAGGAAAGAGAGAGAGAGAGGCATCACTGATTGAGATCTACAGTGCAGGACACAACTACAACTTGGACTTTACCTTACAAATGCAATGTAACCTAATTGTATATACCCTCATATTAATCTGAATTTTATTTTTAAAAAATCTATAGTGAGGAGGCTGGCTTGTCCTGCTATCCTAACACCTAATCTGACTTGCACCTACCTGCCTGGAATCCAGCAAGACCATGTCGTATAGTGGTTAAGTGTGTGGGGCTGCGGAGCCAGGTGAACTGGATTGGAAGCCACTTACCAGCTTTGTAACCTTAGGCAATTTGCCTAATCTTCCTTTGCCTCTGTTTCCCTATCTGCATAACTAGGATAATGGTAGTATCCGCTTCTTAAAGTCCTGAGAATTAAATGAGATTTGATAGAGAGAGAAAGAGAGGTAAATAGACAGATATAGAGCTAATGCAGGTAGATATACCTACAGATGGGTATGTGCTTAAACAGTGCTGGGCACAGTAGCTTCACTGTCCGGAATCTCTGCAGCACGAAATATCCACGTAAAGACTCTCTCGTCTCCATACAGCTTTATCCAGCAAAAGACTTGTTTGCCTAAACAAAATTGGGAATAGTGTTAGAGTTGGGGGGGACTCAAAATAATCATCACCATCCCCTATCCCATCTTTCTTTTTTTTATTTTTTTTTATTAAATGAAAGCTGTATACATTAATGCAAACATGGGGTACAGTGTAGTGTTTTCACACACAATTTGAAATATTTTCATCAAACTGGTCAACATAGACTTCGTGTCATTTACCTAGTTATTGTGTTAAAACATACTCTAGTTCCAGGAAAGTTCACTTGTACCCTATCCCATCTTTCCTGGATCAGTCAGAAACTAATTGAGAAATAAGACACAGGGAACAGACAGAGGTTAAGATCTTAGCTTTATCACAGATGAAAGCTGGGGAAAGGATGTCCCAGGAGCTCCCCCAGCCCCCAGCTTGAACTTACTTCCTCACATGGCAAAGTTTAAGACCTCTGGTGGCGCCGCCGAGCTCATCCTCCGAGGACGGCGGGAAGGAGGAAGGGCCCCTGCTCCCGCCGCCAGACGTGAAGGGGGCGGGCGCATGCTCAGTCTCAACTCCCAAACGTGCCTCCGGCAAGTGCGGACCGGGATGACCGTGCCATTCTGGCCATTTTAGAGCCTGCCAGGAGAGTACACTAACCTCATTTCTGACCACCCCCATCCCCCTCATCTTCTTCCTCCGCCTCCTCCCCAGCCCACCCCACCCTCTTCCTTTCTCCCCCTGCAATGCTTTTATCATTTCTGCAAGGGCCTTCCTTGCCCTGCTTTCTCCGGCATCACTGGCCAAACTCCTTTTCCTGGTACATCACAGATGGGCCGGGCACACGTGCCGCCGCAGGAGCAGAAATCCGCAGTCCGCAGCGCCGCGTTCCCCGCGAGCCGCAGGCAGGCCCGGGAGCGGACTTAGCGCTTGCTCTACTGCCATCTTCTGGAGGAAACGGGTATTTCCTCTCTTGACATAAAGACAAGATCCTTGGAATTGACCATCTTCATCTATAGGTAAAATTGAACCAATTCTTTCATAAAGTAATTCTGGGAAGTGCTTTCTTAGGAAAAATACAAACACTATTGCTCCTTGGTTCCCATTTGCCCCCACTTTCTGTGGTGGAAAATGTCCCAGAAATGGAGGTTGTGTTCCAGCCTCGCTTGCAGCTGGCCATGGAGCCCCAAGATTAAGGCCTGACCAATGGAAGGAGAGGAAAAGCATCCCGGGAACTCACCTTCCTCCTCACCTTCCATCCTGGTGCAAGTGAAGTTTTGGCAAATTGCATAAAGTCCGTGGGCCAAATCTGCCCCCATTTTCACATGGCCCATGAACAAGAATAGTTGTTATATTTTTAAATAGTCACATTTTATTTTTAAATCATAACTGTGTACATTAATGCATTTATGAGGTACAATGTGAATATGGAATGCTCACATCCAACTGATAACACAACCATCTCCCTGCTTACTTATTTGTTGTGGCAAAAACATTCATACTCTATTCTTAATAGTATAGAAATGCATCATTGCATTATGCACACTAGGTTGGATCCAAAAATAAACCCTCCTGTCTCCCAACCTCCCTCCCCTCTTTCCTCTTCCCTGCTTTCTGAACTATAGTTATGTTTTACCATTTCATAGTAGTATTGAATACATTGGATACTTTTTTTCCCCACTCTTGAGATACTTTACTAAGAAGAATATGTTCCAGCTCCATCCAGGTAAACATAAAAGGTGTGAAGTCTTCATCTTCTTATGGATGCATAGATTCCATGGTGTACATATACCGCAATTTGTTAATCCATTCATGGATCAATGGGCACTTGGGTTGCTTCCATGACTTAGCAATTAAGAATTGGTCTGCAATAAACATTCTGGTGCAAATGTCTTTGTTGTAAAATGATTTTTGATCAACTGGGTAAGTACCCAGTAGAGGGATTGCAGGATCAAACAGAAGATCCACTTTTAGTTCCTTGAGTATTCTCCAAACTTCTTTCCAAAAAGGCCATATTAGCTTGTATTCCCACTAGCAGTGTAGAAGTGTTACCTTCTCTCCACATCCATGCCAATACCTACAGATTTGGGATTTTTGTGATGTGGGCTAATCTTACTGGAGTTAGATGATATCTCAATGTGGTTTTGATTTGCCTTTTTTTTTTTTTTTTTTGGCAGTTTTTTTGGCCGGGGTGGTATATGGGGCCAGCGCCCTACTCCTTGAGCCACAGGTGCCATCCTTCCCCTTTGATTTGCATTTCTATGATGATTAAAGATGGGGAGCATCTTTTCAAGTGTTTCTAAGCCATGCTCTTGTCTTCTTTAGAGAAGTTTCTGTTCAAGTTTCTTGCCCACATAGAAATGGGGTTATTTTGTTTTTTCTTATTGATTAGTTTGAACTCTCTGTGGATTCTAGTTATCAGACCTTTGTCAGAAGCATAACCTACAAACATCTTTTCCCATTTGGAAGGCAGTCTGTTTGCTTTATTTACTGTGCTTGGCTGTGCAAACGTTTTTAGTTTGATCAGATCCCAGTAATATAATTTTGGTGTTCCTTCAATTGCCTGGGGGGGGGGTCTTCCTCATAAAAAATTCTCCCAGGCCAATTTGTTCATCCCTTCACTATCTTCTAATATTTTTATAGTTTCATGTCTTAAGTTTAGATCTTTTATCCAGTGAGATTCGATCTTTGTTAATGGTGAGAGATAGGGGGCTAGTTTCATTCTTCTACAGGTTGCCAGCCAGTTTACCCAGCACCATTTCTTAAATAGAGAATCTTTCCCCCATTGAATGTTTTTGATAGTTCTGTCAAAGATCAAATGACTATAAGTGTCTGGATTCATCTCTTGTTTCTCTATTCTGTTCCATACATCTACCTCTCTATTTTTGTACCAGTACCAGGCTGTTTTGATCACTACAGATTTATAGTATAACCTGAAGTCTGATAACATGGTATCTCTTGATCTGTTTTTATTTCTGAGTAGTGTATTTGCTATTTGAAGTTTTTTTCTGATTTCATGTAAAATGAAGCACTATTTTTTCAAGCTCTTTAAAGAATGATAATAGTGCCTTCATAGGGATTACATTAAATCTGTAGATTGCTTTGGGTAGTATAGACATTTTAATAATGTTGATTCTTCCCAACCATGCGCATAGGATGTTCTTCCATTTGTTAACAACTTCAGCTATTTCTTTTCTCAGTTTCATAATTCTCTTTATAGAGATCTTTCACATCCTTTGTTCGATAAATTCCCAGATATTTCATCATCTTTGGCACTACTATAAAAGGAATAGAGTCCTTGACTGTTTTTTCAACTTGACTATTGTTAGTACATACAAAGGCTACAGATTTGTGAGTATTGATTTTGTAACCTGAGACACTGCTGTGTTCCTTGACCACTTCTAAGAGTTTTGTAGTTGAGCCCCTGGAGTTTTCCAGGTATAAGATTTTATCATCCACAAAGAGTGAGGGTCTGATCTCCTCTGACCCTATCTGGATACCCTTGATCGCCTTCTCCTGCCTGACTATGATGGCTAGAACTTCCATTACTATGGTGAATAGCAGTGGAGACAGTGAGCATCCTTGCCTAGTTCTAGATCCGAGTGGAAATGTTTTCAATTTTACTCCATTCAGTATGATATTGGCTGTAGAAGGCCTCTATCAGTTTCAGAAATGACCTTTCTAAACCTATTTTCTTGAGAGTTCTGATCCTGAAAGGGTGCTGGATATTATCAAAAGCTTTTTCTGCATCAATTGGGAGAATCAGGTGGTCTTTGTTTTTCATTTTATTTATGTGATGTATTATATTTATGAATTTACGTATCTTGAACCAACCTTGTAACCCTGGGATAAAACCAACTTGATCATGGTGTATAATTGTTTTGATGTGTTGTTGAATTCCATTTGCTAGGATCTTATTGAATATTTTTGCATCAATATTCATTAATGATATTAGTCTATAGTTTTCTTTTTCTATTGGGTCTTTTCCTGGTTTGGGGACCAGGGTGATATTTGCTTCATTTTAAATAGTCATCCAAGAATCTACATACTATCTTTAATTTTACATCTTAGCCCACACAAAGCATGAAACATTTACTATCTGGCCTTTTAAGAAAAAGTTTGCTTATCTCAGTTTTTAGCCATTCATGATAAACCTGGCTTTCCAGGCAGTTTTGATGGATGAGGTCCAAAGGGAAATCTGTTTTCAGAACTTACGAGAAAGCTTCTTCTTTCCAGATGAAAAAGGCAGGACCACCTTTCTCTGCTTCTTCCTGCCTCAAATGTGGATGCAATGACTGGAGCCACAGCAGCTATTCTATAATGATATGCAAAGCCAGAAGAATCACATAGACATAAACCATGACATCCTGAGCCTCTGAACCAATGTGAATAACTTCCCTGCATAACTTCTTATGATATAAGGGATTAAAAGCCTTTAGATTTAGGTTTTCTGGTACTTACAGGAAAATTCTCTCTTAAGTGATACACAAAGGGTTCAGCTCTTTCAACTCTCACACAATTTGTCCCCAGGAAGTAATCACAGCATAAAGACAACAGGCTTAGATAGAAATCGGAATCAGCCACAGTCACTGAGCCCATGATCAGAAATGGCTCTAGGCCTTGATGCTAAGTCAGCTCAGCAAAGCTTACTGAATGCTCGCTCTCTCTTGAGAGTACATTCCATCTCAGGGACACTCCTGACTCCACAATTGTTCCCTTGTCAGGCATCCCCTAAAACTTCTGGGTGGTTTCCTTAACTTTTCTTTCTCAGTAGGGTCCCAGCATCCCAAGATCCCAGTCTTGCCCCTTCAGGACTATGGATTCCTGCTTTCAGACAGATAACCAAGAAGAAGGTCCCTGCCTGGCTTCAAGGCCAACAGCAGCCAGGCCTCAGTTATGTTGGAGGAAAGGGATTGGTGCCCAAATAACTAATTGATGGCATCTCTGACATGCCCATCAGATGTGAACTCCTTGAGATGAGGACTGTGTCTCATACTTGTTTGTAACTCTATGATTAATGCAGTGACTAGCGGATTAATAAGTTGTGGTATATGTACACCATGGAATACTATGCAGCCCTAAAGAAAGATGGAGACTTTACCTCCTCCATGTTTACATGGATGGAACTGAAAAATGTTCTTCTTAGCAAAGTATCTCAAGAATGGAAGAAAAAGTATCCAATGTACACAGCCCTATTTTGAAACTAAGTTATAGCTTTAATAGGAATGTGATGATCTAATTATAGCCTTAGAATATAGGGAGGGGGTGGAAGAGGGGAGAGGAGGAGGTGGATGGGGGAGGGAGGGTGATTGGAGGTATCACCTCTATGGTTTATCCTACAAGGGTACAAGTGAATCTTTCTAAAAGCAGAGTATGAATGTCTTGACTCAATAACTGAGAAAATGACATGAAGGCTACGTTAACCAGTTTGATGAGAGTATTTCAAAATGTATATGAAAACACTACACTGTACCCCATGATTGCATTAATGTACACAGCTATGATTTAATAAAAAAATCTTTTTAAAAAAAATGCAGTGACTAGCCAGACTAGGCCCTCAAAATCATTTGATGAATGGATGAATGAACCAATATACAAATAAAGGAATAAAGATGTTGATGAGCACAGCCAGGACCACCTGCTCAAGAGGCATGGCTCAAACTCCCAGAAAGCCCTTCCAGTCTCAGCCCCTGGCCCCTGCTCCAGTCCTGCCACCCGTCCGGTAATCCTCTCCCTCCATGCTCCAGGAAGGCAAAAACCCCTTATTTCTTCCAGTTATTCATGCCCACTCGTGTCTCTCCACTTGGCTTCTCTGCCCGGGCTGCTTCTTCCTCCACCTCTCCTCCTGATGCAGAGCTCGGGACTCACCTGAGGAGCTGCCAACTCTGGGCTCCCTCCTCCCCCAACTCCTTGCTCTGGGGTAGCCCCTCCCATGCAGCACACACCATGCTTGCTGCTGATGTCTATTGCATCGTTGACTTTCCCCTCTAGACTGCCACTGGCAGGCGGGAGGAACCAGGCCTATCTTACTCTCAGGGTCTGGCAACACCATGCACTGTCCCACACTGCAAAATGCCATGGACCTCCCTCCCCAGGTGACCCTTCTACCCAAGTGCTTCTCCTCGAGCACGTGGTTATTCATTCTTTCAATAAATATTTATTTTCTTCTAGTGGGTGAAGATACAGTAATGAGAAAAATACACAAAACTCCTCACTTTTTGCAGTTTACTCTCTAGTGGATGGACTTGACCTTTTACAATTATTCTAAGATATTAGGTATTCACAGTGATGTTCTTAGTGCCAAGAACCCAGGAGTTCCCTAATATCCTTCTCTTTCCTATCTTCTCTTCCTCCCTAAAGAAAACCTAACAAAGTTCTCTCTCTCCCTCTCAGTTAAACAAATTATTCAGATGCTATTAAAATGATAAGGAAGACTTTATTCAAGGCTATTGTAATAAGGAAGAGAGATCAGACTCAAGTGCAAATATAGCCTAGGAGCAGGGTGTGCATCAGTGGGTAGATCATTACAAAGAGATGACACCAAGAGCTGGGAATTCTTAGGTGGATCTAACAGGCTTTAAGCTAAAGGTGGACCAAGAATTTACACCTCAAGATGGGAGTGGGGATTTGATCAGATACCAAGGCTGATCCAATATTAAGGAAGGAGGGACAATTTAGTAGGATTCTTGCTAAAAAGGGGCTATACCGTTCAGCGACCGTAGCTCAGTGGGTAGGTCGTCTGCCACATACACCAAGGCTGGCAGGTTCGAACCCAGCCTAGGCCAGCTAAAACAACAATGACAACTGCAACAACAACAACAAAAAAAATAGCCAACTGTTGTAGTGAACACCTGTCCTCCCAGCTACTTGGGAGGCTGAGGCAAAAGAATCGCCTAAGCCCAGGAGTTTGAGGTTGCTATGAGCTGTGATATCACAGCACTCTACCCAGGACAGGATGACAGCTTGAGACTCTGTCCCAAAAAAAAAAAAAAAAGTGGGCTACACCAGCCCAGCAAGGACAAGATGGACACAGAGGCCAATGTTGAAACCTAGAAGAGAAGAAGCCTGAATAACATTTGGTCAAAGAGATCGTCCTTGTCAGCGCGCACACACACACACACACACAGATGTGGAATCAAAGTGCTACCTTCTCAGAAGCCGGTGGCCCCCAGTGGACTAATCACTAGTAAAAGTTGAGTAACAAAAACAGCCTCCTAATGAAGGTGAAGCCTCCTAATTCTCCAGCCAGTGGAAACCTTGAAACCAGTAGAGCAGGGCAGGGTGAGAAGAAGAAAGAAATGGACAGGCTGGGAGGGAGGAGGGGGAGCCCTGACTCAGTTTACTGATTGTGCCACTTAGAGAGGAATAGAGTGTATGAGAAAAGAGCAGAGAATGGGTCCTGCACTGTCGTACCACACCCTGCCAACCAGCAAATCACTGCCCAGAGGACGACCCGCACACTGACTCACAGAGCAGCTCCTTTTCCTTATGCAGAAAGAGCTGGAAGAGGCCAAGGAGGAGGGCCGGGGCGGCTCCACACCACCCAGCACCCACCCCAGGCACTCACAGGAGGACAAACAATCTAAAAAGTCTTCCAGAGGGGAGTCCTGGGCAGGAGGAGGGGACAGCTGTGAAGAGAGCAGTGGAAGACCCCCACCCCCATTCATGTCCTCTCCTTCAGACCTGAGGGCCAGCAGAGCCCCCTTAGATAAAATCTTGGATTTCCAGGATGGGCACCGGCCAGAGCCCAGGGCCCCTGGGGACGGTGACCCTTTGCTTTGCTCAAGGGGTTGATTTCCTCGCTGCTTGAAGCTCCCACAGCCCCATTTAGCTCAAGCCGCAGTCTCAGATTACAGCTTTTCTCCTGCTCATTACACTCACCCTTGGCTGGAATCATTTTAATTTCTTTTCTCTGTTTGTTACAGTGAGTGCTGAGCAGAGGAGCTACCCAGAGCAGCATGGGGTCCACTTGGCCCGTCTCCAAAGCCTTCAGAGGAAATGCCATTAGCTTCAAATCCACCGTGCAGGAGACAGGCTGGGGTTGCCACCCAGGCTGAGCTCCTGGGGGTGGAGGGTGGGTGGAGGAGGCACAGCAGGAAAACAGCGAAGGGGGAGGGGGTTCCTGCCTTTCTGAGGCAGAATCCAGTCCTGAGGGAGGCCGGGAGCTGGCATAGGGAGACAGAGAAGGGCAGGAGCAAAGAGAGGCTATTTCAAGCACACACACAACTAGCAATTACAGAGAGTGCAGGGATCTTGATGAAAGTGCCTAGGAGGCAAGATGATTTGAATCATCTCGAGAGGCCAAAATTGCAGACAATAGGATTGAGAGGAGGTGAAGAGACAGGAGAAACGGAACCAAGAAAACAGATTCCACAGAAGTCAGAATTCATCTGCTGACATCTTCCTGCCTGGTCACCCCCACCGGCAGAGAGGCAGCAGAGTTCCTGGTGGAAGGCTGCCTCCACCTGAGCTAAGTGCAGTGTCCGGCGAGGAACTGTCCCCTCCCTGAGCCTCCCTTTCCCAGGCAGGTAGACTGGGGCTAGCAAGCACTCCCTCAGGCGGTTGGTTCAATGTACAAAGCCACCGCCAAGCAGACCCAGCTTGCTCAGCTCCCAAGACGAGGTGAGGACAGGCATGCGCAGAAGCGGGGTTCCTGTGAAGGTGGGTGGGCAGGGCGCTTCCGGTTCAGGCATTTTGCGACAGAGTGGGGGGGAAATAATGGACGTGGAGCAGGGTAGACCTGCTATCTCTGTCCTTCACCCATGTGGACCGTAACTCTCCATACCTCGTCTCCCAAACCCCTTTGATCACCTCAAGTGCCAGAGGCCTTGCAAGAAACCAGGGCCTGTAATCCTAGCACTTGGGAGGCCGAGGCAGGGGATTGCCTGAGCTCATGGATTCGAGACCAGCCTGAGCCAGAGTGAGACATCTGGAAAAACAGCCCAGCGTTGTGGCAAGCCCCTGAAGTCCTAGCTACTCAGGAGGCTGAGACAAGAGAATCGCTGAGCCCAAGAGTTTGCGTTTGCTGTGAGGTACGATGCCAGAGCACTCCACCAAGGGCAACAAAGTGAAACTCCATCTCAGAAAAAAGAAAGAAAGAAACCAGGGAACAGGTGCCAAACTACACAGCTGGCAGACCCCTAGGGAACAGAACAATTAACACATAAATTCTTAAATAGGTATCTGATCCATGGGACCTAGAGTTCAGGATATCAGGAGTGAGAAGTTAACGAGGACGTGGGGTCAGAGCATTCAACATTCATTCTTTCTGGTCTGAGCACTCGTCTGTACACTGAGCCTCAGTCCATCTGTGCAGACCCTTCAAAAGCAACGACTGACACTGTCCCACACTCCCTAGGGACCACAAGCGCATTAAAGCAACGTGCACAGAAATAAAATGACTGCTGATAATGGTTAAGTGCCTTGGAGAAGCGTGATAGAACGAGGGGCTACTTGACGTGGGGATCTGTCCATGGAAAGGACTATTTGAGCTGACACACAAAGGCACTGGCCGTGATAATAGCACCTGTCTGGAAATAAGATGACAGAGTAAAGAGTCCCCTGGTCAGCTGCCCTGTTGGCTCCTGCTGGTCCCTTAGACATTACTAGTCCAGGTGTCTAACCCACACCCCACCCTGAATCTTCATCCTCACCCGGATGTCCCAGGAGGGACCATTTAAGATACATGACCAAGAGGCTCTTCCCTGTGGGAGTTAACACAGCATGACTAGGTGGAGGCCCCAGGGCATCTCCTGGACCGTGCGGCCCCTCACACCTGGGCAGCACATCAGAGAGGATCAGTAATCAGGCCCCGCACAGGCCGGAAGCCCGGAGGACAATGAAAACTTTCTATTTCCTAAAACAGGAAGTCCAGGAGAGGGCAGAGGCCTTCGGGACTGCGGCACTTGTCCCTGGGACGCGCTTTCCTTTGCTGCCATCTGGTGTTCATATTGGGGAACAACAGCCTGAAGTGCGGGTAGCTGCTGCCTGTAGCCTCTCAACAAGGATGACCCGGCCCTGGTCAGGCACCTGGGCTGGACCCATAGCAGGAAGGAGATCAAGCAAAGAAAAGTCCCTGCCCTCCTGGAGCTTACGTTTTGGCCGGTGTCTCAGATACAGCTGTGTAAAGGCTGCACCATTCCCATCTGACGGAGGAGACAACACGTTTTAAAGAGGTGAAACATTGGCTTCGCGCCGGTAGCTCAGTGGTTAGGGGGCTGGCCATATGCACTGGAGCTGGTGGGTTCAAACTCGGCCCGGGCTTACTAGACAATAATGACAACTGCAACAAACAGCCAGGC
>NW_003852399.1:733184-738101 GCF_000181295.1 Otolemur garnettii
GGTTGCTGTGAGCTGCGACCCCACTGCACGCTACTGAGGGTGACATAGTGAGACTCTGTCTCAAAAAAAAAAAAAGAGGTGAAATATTTGCCTGCCACATGGCTTGCAAGTGGGAAAGTTGAACCAAGAGCTCCCTTTGCGTGGTGCCCTCTTGCCTCCCATAGTCTGTCAACAGGGTGGGAGGGTGGCTCTGAGTTAAGGGGGCCAGAGGGCAAATCCTGAGAGAGTAACTGTGCTGAAAGGAAAGAGTCCTGGGCCAGGCCCCTGGAGACCTTAGTTTGAGTCTCGGCCATATCATTTTCCAGTTGGGTGACCTTAAGCAAGAACTAGGTGTCTCTGGTCATCAGCAAAACGGGCATAATGAGACCTATATGTTACCTATGATTTCTTCTTCTATGATATGTTCCCACTGCCAACACTTATTAAACACTAGTGTGTGTGCCACCATGCTAGGAGCAGGAGGTACGAGCTGGTTGAGTCTGTGCTTCCTTCCAGTCCACCCTCCTGTGTTGAGACACAGTCTCCAGCCTTCCAGCCCTCTAAAGCTCCCCCCTCTCCTGCTCTTAAGGCTGCGGGTCCTTTGGGCCTTCAGGTTCCCTCAGTCTGACCGCTCCTCCTGTCCTCAGGTCTTTCTCTACACAAGTGGGCTCTCCATGCTGAGTCAATATAACAGCTGCTATCCTGCTCCCTCCCTTCTCCCCACCAGCAATCTTGCTAGAGCCATGCCACCAAAACCATGCTGATGGGAACCAATTTGCTTTCAAATTGCCCAGATCCTCCTATTACCTGCTACATCTGTCTAAAACAGCTGCCTTTCTCTGTCCTATGGCCGCTGGGCCCTTAAGTCCCGGACCTCTGTTTCTTCCCTTCCCCAGATATACTTCCAGCAGAAGCTCTCCACCTCCCTGTCTCCACTGCCTCACTGCTGGACTCTGTGAGCTGACTTCTGTCCTCAGCACCTGCTAACTACTGAGCCCTAGTGATGCCGCTGCTGTGCCCGACACAGCCTGCCTCTGTCACTCTCCTGCCTCTGAACATTCTGTCCTGGCTCACTGTCTGAGGAGCCTCTTCACGTGGGCCGTGTGAGAAATTCAGCCCCACTCCTGTGGTTTCAGGCGTTCCCAACTCTATCCACTGGCTCTGTAGCCTAAGACCCTTGCTGGGCACTGACTGCCCTCTAGGCACTGGTCTAAGCACCTTTCTTGAACTATCTTATTTATTCCTCTCAACAATCCCATTAGGCAAATGACATCCCAGTTTAACACATGAGACTGAGGAGCTTAGGCCTCAAACCATCTCCAAAGCTTCCCTCTTACCATCAAATTACTACTCTGGAATTCACTAAGAGAAACTGTGAGAACTGTGGTTCCCCAACGTCATCCCTGAGAGGTTGTGAAGTCACTTATTACAGGTTTTTGTGGGACTTAACTCAGATTTTCAGTGACACTACAGGTAATTTTCCTTCACAGCATTTATAACAGTTCTTACTAATACATTCTTTTGTATTATCATTTTTAACTGTTTCCCCTTCCAAAGGGGCTTGGCTCTCAATAAATATTTGTGAAAATAAGAGGTTAGGGAGAGAGACTGGGAGAGATGAAGGGAGGGAAAAAGGAAAAAGGAGAATCTGAGGGTCAAGGCTGTGAGCGAGAGAGAGGTCAAGGCCATAAGCTAGGAAAAGGTCAAAGTCATGAGCCAGGAAAGGTCAAGGTCATGAACCAGGAAAGGTCAGTTGGGCGTAGGACTCCTGAAGTCTGGGTGCAGAGCCCATACTATGGACCGATATTCATCACTGCCTGCTCAGTGTCTGCAAGGCCAAAGAGCTCATGCCAGGTGAAATGAACAGAGGGTAAAAATAACACCAAGACACACTACTCTTTAATCGATACCAAGTTTCTACCCAATCTCTGTATATTCATTATTAAATATATCTTAAGCTTTAGCATCTCCTGGATTCTTCTTCTTGCTTGCTTCCTTCAGATGGGGGTAGAAGGTAAGATGCAGGACATTCGGTAACGTCTACAGACATTTTGATTGTCACAGTTGGTGGGGGGCAGGTAGTACAATCCAGGGTTAGAGGCCAGGATGCTGCTAAACATTCTACCATGCGTGGAACAGCCCCTGGCACCACAGAATGATCCAGAGGGCCTCAGAGAGAGACCCCGCCCTCCACACCCTCCTGGGTATAGCTTTTTTCCCCATGGCCCAAACACCACCTGAAGGCTCACACACCTAATTCTGCATCCATACTCCAGGGTTTTCTCCTAACCTTCAAACCACTTACTGGACATCTAAATACTTCTGTCCTTCGCATAGCTCAAAGTCATCCTTATCTGCCCCTTGCATGTTCCCAGCCCACACACATTTGCTTGTTCTCATATTTCATCCACATTTTCACATCTCTGAAATTGAGATGCATTATACAATCCAGGTCAAGTTTAATTAGCAGCACGTTTTTGATTTCTCTATGGTTCATAAAATAATTGTGCTGATTCCTCATCTCTTTACCAACTCTGAGGCTTTTTGCAGGTATAGTATGGATGTTGAGTCCTAACTGGGTCTCATGGGCCTCTCTTTCAGCAAAGTTGTGGGTGTTCAGGGTCAGCCCCAAACAAAAGATGATGGAGAAAAAGTAGCGTTAGGCAAGAAGGCCAAGATCCCCCCTCTTTTCTCCAAGCGTGCAGGTTTTCAAAAGTAAGTACATGTCTTGCACAACTCCACGAACACTCAAAAAACTCACTGAATTGTTCCTTTTAAAGAATTAGACCTGGTGGTATATAAATTACACTTCAATAAGGCAGTTAAAAATAAATGCTTCTTAATTTCTTTTCTGCCTATGGTCGATATTCAGACCCCTGAAATGACTTTTTTGGTGATTTTTGTCCAGTTTCACCACAAATGGCCAAGAGGATCCACCACCTCTTTAGGCCATGGTAAGCGGGACGTCTCTGAGTCCTTTGGAGGAGGCAGGTAGATGGCAGTTTATAGTCCCTCTCCTGACAGTGTCGGCCTGTGCGTGCATGTGTGTTGTTGCTAAACCAGCAATTCACAACCAGCTCACTCCACAGCATCAAGCAATTCTCATCGTGTCTATGTAAAGTTGAGTCTGTGAGTAAAGCCAGCATCAAGGCAGACAGTTCCAGGCCTGCAGTCCATGTTTACATTTGTTCTTGTTTTTGTTTTTTAATGAAAATGAATTCAAAGTTTATTACATGGATTTCTCTCTGAATATATTTACATAATCATAGTGATGTAAAATACTGAATGTTCTTTAAGAAAAATGACGATAAAACTACACCAAAAGGATGAGGGGGAGAGAAGTGTGTGGGTGTTTGGTAGGGATGAAAGGGAGTTAGATTCTAATCATTCAGAGCGGGACACCATTAGATAAAACGTAAAAACTGAAAGAAACCACAAAGTAACAATACAATCACAAAATTAAAACTTTTTTAAATTAAAAAAATTTTTTTATTGAGATAGAGTCTTGCTTGTTTCCTAGGCTGGTCTTGAACCCCTGGGCTCAAGTGATCCTCCTGCTCTGGCTTTCCAAAATGCTAGGATTACACGTGTGAGCCACCATGCCCAGCCTGAAACTTGTGGGGGTCTTTTTTTTTTCTTTTCTTTTTTTTGAGACAGAGCTTCAAGCTTTCTCCCTAGGTAGAGTGCTGTGCCATCACGGCTCACAGCAACCTCCAACTCCTGGGCTTAAGTGATTCTCTTGCCTCAGCCTCCCAAGTAGCTGGGACTACAGGCGCCCCCACAACACCCAGCTATTTGGGGGGGTTATAGTTGTCATTGTTGTTTGGCAGGCCCAGGCTGGATTCGAACCCACCAGCTCTGGTGTATGTGCTACAGGCAATGAGCCGGTTTTATTCTTTTTTTTTTTTTTCAAATTAACATAAGAGTACATAAAATTGGTGTTTACTTTTGAAAGTTTGCTGTCCATCAAAAGGTTACTATTGAGCAGACACAAAGTGGGAGCCAGGGATGCAATGGAGGAGGTAGAACAGCACTGGCTTAAGAGTCTGCGGTCTGGGACTCTTAATTTGAGCTTCTATTTCCTTTGTTCTACAGAGCGGTGCCCTGACAGCTCCCTGCTGGCCCGTGTTTCCTTGTATATTGGCTCTGTGTCACCAGGCCCAAGACTCCTTGGTTCATTCATTAATTTGACAAATACATATATAGACTCTGTTCTAAATTTAAAGAATACAGAGAAGGGGGAAAAGAACTCCCCAAACCCACACATAGCAGGAAAGGCAAGTAATTATCATAAAATGGGACACCTCCCACAGTGAGAGGAGTTTCAGATACTGAGATATTTTCTTTAAACAAACAAAAAAGTTAGGCTCCTCCACTCTTTGGGCTCCTCTTAGATGTTTAGAACTGAAATGAGTCATCTTTCCTTATTTTCTGTGTAGTTTTATGTAATCTTGGTGATATACCACATCTTTCAATGTCAGGTATTTCGAGGGCCTTGGGTGGCTCTGAACAGCACCAGGGCACTGGGAAATCAGGGATACCTGTAACCATTTTCAAGTTCTGACTGTCTAATATATGTTTCAAGATCTTTGGAAATCACCAAATTGTGTCTACAGGGGCTAAAAAAACTCTAAACTGGAGGGCAGGGTGCTGTAGATCTAAAAGAGAGGAACAGGATGGAATAGAAATGTCGGGAGCAATGACCAGAGTGAATTGGGTACAGTTTTGTGAAACTTCTGTTTGAATCACATATAATATAATAATACAGGGTCACAACATAACATCTATTTGAAGCTATGAGGAGCAGTCAGGAAGTTTGGAAAATAGTACTCTAAGTGGCAGGAGTCTGTGTTTATAATTCTTCATTTTGCTTAGTGAACTGTCCATATTTTCTTTTCTTTTCTTTTTTTTTCTTTTCTTTTTTTTTTTTTTTTTTTT
>NW_003852399.1:738121-877441 GCF_000181295.1 Otolemur garnettii
TGGAGACAGTCTCACTATGTCACCCTCAGTAGAGTGCTATGGCATCACAGCTCACAGCAACCTCAAACTCTTGGGCTTAAGGGATTCTCTTGCCTCAGTCTCTCAAGTAGCTGGGACTACAGCTGCCCACCACAACACCTGGCTATTTTGTTGGTGGTGTTGTTGTTGTTGTGTAGCAGGCCTGGGCCAGGTTCAAACCCACCAGCCCTGGTGCATATGACCAGTGCCCTAACCACTTAGCAACAGGCACTAAGCCTGAACTGTCCATCTTTTCTACAATTAAACTGTATTACTTTTCTTGGTATTTATACAAAGGGGTTGAAAACTTATGTCCACATAAAAACCTGCACATGGACATTTATAGACATAGTAGCTTTCTTCATAATTACCCAAGCTTGTAAGCAACCAAGATGTCCTTCAGTAAGCGAATGGATAAATAAACCGGGGTGTGTCCAGACTGTGGAACAGTATTCAGTGCTAAAAAGAAATGAGCATCAAGCCATGAGAAGACATGGAGAAAACTTAAATGTGTAGTAGTGAGTGAAAGAAGTCGATCTGAAGAGGCTACAGATGGTGTGACCCCAACCGGTGACATTCCGGAAAAGGTACAACTATGGTGGCATTAGAAGGACCAGTGCCCCCAGGGGGTTGTGAGGAGGGAGAGAGGAACACGCAGAGCACCTGGATTTTTAGGATAGCGGAAGTACTCTGCATGGTACCATAAATATCACTATACATTTGTCATAACCTCTTCAACGTATGACGCCCAGAGTGAAGGTCTAAAGTAGACACCAAGTTTGGGTAATAATGATGTGTCCAGTAGGTTCAACACCTGAAACAAAGGTATCACTTGGTGGGAGTTGCTGATAGGAGGGAAAGCTGTGTATGTGTAGAAGCAGGGATTTTATGGAAAATATATTTTCAACTCCATTTTTCTATGAACCTAAAACTGCTCTAAAAGACAAAGTCTATCAAAGTAAGAAAACAGCCTTTTCTTAGCCTCAAGCTAATCTTCGCTGTTGCTCCCGTTGTTGTGAGAATCAGCACTTGTGTTGCACGATTGACTTTAATCCATCCTATAGGATCAAAGGACGTGAGGGCTGGACGAGGGCATCTAGCCCAGCACCCCGATTTCACCACTGATAGCACTTGACTGCATTTGGTATCTTGGGCCTTCAGCCCTAAGTTCTTGTAACTCCTAAAATCTGAGGCAGAACCACAATGCAGTTAATATACTCAGGAAAATTAATATGGATGCAATGGCTTTCTCTAATATACAACTTAATTAAATTTCACCAACTGCCTTAGTAACGTCTTAAAAGCGCTGGCTTTTCCGTTTCCTTTTGTTTTTGCTTTATCCAGGAATGAATCAAGTATTGCACATTGCCTTTGATTGTTTTCAAAAGTATGTGTTTTCATTGTTAAAAATAAGAAAGGTAGCAAGAGAGGGCAAAGCAGGCAAGGGATGCCCTCAATACCACAGTACGTTTCAGGGCGTATGTTATTGACTCTCTGTTTAGGGTGGGACATGGAATGTGTGGCCAGTGGCCAGTGTGTGCTCACTCTCCAGGTCCCTCTGGCTCCTCGTCAGGCTAAAAGAGCAATGTCAACTCTTACAAAACACCAGTGACAACAGGCTGGATTTCCCATGCCAGCTCTATGATTTACCATCTGGGTGATGGTGTGGGATTAAGGAAACTTGCTCCGTAGCCCTGTGTTATAAGCGTCCTAATGTAACTTACTGTCACCTCCACACAGCAACTCTTCTCAAGGCAGATACTTCACGTGGCATAAAGGCTGCCAGGGTATAGGGTGCAAGCAGCCAAGACGCTTGTACTACAAACTGAAGTTAGAATGAATGGTCCTTCAAAGGGAGAAGAGAAAGCCCAGCCTGTGTAACATCCATCATTATGTGGGCTGCCCCAGGCTAACTGGTATGGTGTAAAGTAGGATGAAGCTACAGTCAGTTTCCAGACAAGGAACTGGTCTCAATTCCTGGCAGCCCATACTCCCACTGGATGAATCTAGATGTGGAAATCTAGGCAAAACAACAGTATTGACCATACACACTGTTGATATAAATCAAGATTCATGAGTAGTTTTTATAGAGAGCGGGGATAATCCCTCCCTCCTCTGTTCTAACAGCCCTTTGTTCAGACTTCTATTTCATCACTCATCCCACAGTATCAGTTTCTCTTTCTTTTCAGTAGACGATCAACTTCTCTGCAACAGCTACTCGGGAGGCTGAGGCAAGAGAATTGCCTAAGCGATTAAAACAATATTTTTTTAATGGCTGCACAGCATCCACCACATAAAAGGGAATCAAGAAATGTTTTATGAATGGAGAAATAAATAAATGAATGAGCCATATGACTGTCTTATTCAAACATGCTTGAAAATAGATAATGCCACGATTACACATTAGCTGGCGATGTGACTCAAGACTGGTGTTCACAGTCCTCCTAAAGTCTTCTAGTTTTATGTCGGGAATTTGCAGCAGTTCTGTGACATGAAGGCCTTTCTTGCTGTAAACTACTCATCTCTTACCTATGTTTAAACTATAATAAATACTTTTCCGTTCTTTCTTTCTTTCTTTTTTTTTGAGACAGAGTCTCACTACATCGCCCTCAGTAGAGGACCCTGGCATCACAGCTCACAGCAACCTCTAACTCTTCAGCCAAAGCGATTCTCTTGCCTCAGCCTCCCAGGCAGCTGGAACTACAGGTGTCCATCACAACGCCTGGCTATGTTTTTGTTGCAGTTGGCATTGTTGTTTAGCTGGCCCAGGCTGGATTTGAACTCACCAGCCTTGGCGCATGTGGCTGGCGCCAAATCACTGTGCTACGGGAGTCAAGCCATGTTCTTGATATTCTTTCTTTTTTTAATTTTATTTTTCCAACAAATATTGAGGACTTACTACAGACCAGGCCAGGTTCTATTATTCTTCATCTCACAGACGAGGAAAATAGAGCACAAGAAGGTTATATGACTTGCCCCATGTTGGGGTACACACCTGTAACTGCCAATACTGGGATTTCACAGGAAGGGGATTCAAACTAAGATTTGGCTCTTAGGCAAGAATGAGACAAATAGGATTTCTTCCAACTTAGAGCTTATAGTCTAGTGAAATAGAGAGGCATTATTCAATTTACCCAATAAAGCAATGATCTGTTAAGATCATTACTTAATTATTTAGGGGGGAAAAACCACTGGATTATGAAATTTAAGATAATAAGAGACCCTACTTTTAACACGATGATTGGGAAAACCTCTTGGGGGGGGAGATTTAAGAGTCCTAAAGGATAAGAAGCTAATTATGACAGGGCCATTGCAGGTTCAGGAATAAGATTATCTTGCTCCGGGAACTAAAAAGAGACCACCATGACTGGAGCTGAGCAAACTAGAGGAGACAGGCAAGAGATAATGCATTTGAGATGCGGGTCAAGCAGACCATGCTCTGATGCCCAAAGCAAAGAATGCGATTTTACTCAATGTAATGGGAATTTGCTTTTACAAATTCCCGTCACAAATGGGAATAAGGGTCAACATGAGGATCACTCTGACTCCACAGCTAAAGCAGGAGACCAGTTAGAAGGCCACTGGTAGTCCCAGTGAATGGGAAAGTCACCCTTACGATGCCCTCCTGCCCTGTTAGATCATGACAAACCCCTGCAAAACCAGCAAGGACTCAACTGTGTCTGAGTTGAATGCTCTGGCTTTCAAAAGAAAACCCTCATAACCACCTAAGTTAGCTATTCTTCTTTCTCATTTTAATGCCTTGATAGTGACTAATAAGGCAAACCACTCCCCCCCCCCACCAAACACCCCAAATTAAGAACTTTACATTCCATTTATAGTGTCCCTTACCTGGAATAATTAACACCAGATGCAGAATAATGGCAGTGATTAGCAATTTTCCCCCACGAGAGCCATTTTTAGGAAGGCTACAGATTGCATCTTACTCCACCACCTCCGTTCCACCCCCTCCCAGCTGTTTCCTCAAGCTGGGTGCCCACTCACCTGACTGACAGCAGTGCTTTTGGGGATAGAGCATTTTGGTGAGGAGAGGGATGAAAACCAAAAACATCCAATCTGCAAAACTGTAGCTAAACTAAAAATAACAATACTAACATGATGACTATCATTTGTTGAAAGTCAGGTACTACATTAAGAACTTAATATGCTTTTCCAAAGAGCTGATATGTGTCACCAATTCACAACCAAGTTATTATCCAGGATGACATTGGAATTTAGGCAGATGTTCCCAGATCAGCAAAATGGTACAGCCACATGCAGGAAAAACAATATGGTGATTGCTTGCTGTTGGCAGAAATCTGTCTTCAATTTATGCAAATGTCATCTTATCCAACCATTCACTTTCCAACCCTGAGCCAGAATCTCTGGATCTTTTTCTTCTTGCCCATCCCAACTTGCTGACTATTTAAAAGATTTTGTCAGCAATCCGTGAGCCTGCACTAGTTCCCAGACTTTGGTGAGCACCTATACACTAAAGACTCACCTCCTCTAAGCAGGCTTCCCATAAAGACTGTCACGCCAGCACGCGTGGGAGAAACATGCCTCCGTGTCCCACTGCCTTTCCTAGATTGGTCCCAAGAGTGGGAGAAGACATGAGCAGAAGCATTATAATGTTTTCAGTAAATTAACCTTAATTTAATGGTGGTAAATAACTTTAATTTCTTTTAATTATCTAACTTTCCTCCTCCTCAAGGTTGCATTGTTTAATGAAAAACCTTTGACAAATTAAATTTAGCAGCATTTAACTGAACAGTGAACAATTCGATAACTGGGCAGCCCTCAGCACCAGTTGAGGTTTGAGAGCTCTCTTCTGCAAGACAAGCAGGTTGGCGTTTATGGACAGAAAAGGGAAACAAGGGATCAAAACAGCCGGACTGCTTGTAGCTCAGCATCTGGCCTCTTTGAACATCATCTGATCAAGTGACCCCCTGTGATTGGCTGAAGCTCAGCTGCTGTGACTGGCTATTTGTTACAAAAGTATATTTCTGAGTTCAGCTTTCAGTTGGTTTATGTACTAAGTTAGTCTGCAGTTTGTGACCCAGGGACTGAAAGTAAACTCGCATCCTCAGGCCAAATTTAGCTTAACACCTTGTGTTTGGTCTGCCTCAACCTTGCACGCAGTCACAAGTCATCAAGATCAACTACAAAAATAAATGCCACAATTCTTCCCTCTTCCTGGTAACCATCTGCTTTTTAACATCCCTTGGCAGCTCTTCTCATCAAGAGAAGGGGATCACTTTCCCTGTGCTTTTTATCTGGGCTGGCCTGGTGCCTTGCTTAGACCAATAGAACATGGTAGAAACAGTATACTGCCAGGTCTGCTTCTAGGCTTCAGGAGCTCTTCCACCCCTTCTTTCCCCCTCATGGAAACAAATGATGACTGCTCTGTGAACACGCCCAGGCTGGCCCACTTGGGAGGTGGGACATGTGGAGGAGAACAGAGGAACCCCTGCCAACCTCCTGGAGCCCAGCTGCCTACCGACCTTCAGCTGACTGCAGACATGTGAGGAAGGCCTGTGGAAACCAGAGCTAGCCAGCTGAAGCACAGACCTACCATAAGCATTAATAATTTATGGCTATTTTAAGTCATTAAGTTTGAGGAAATTTTTTTATGCACCATGAAGTAACTAATACAGTCAGGATCCCCAATGGCTATTGAGAAAATTGTCCAAATCACTGTCTTCATCTACTTGACCATCAAGCCCAGCTCTTACTGGCTCTGAAACACGTATCTATGCGTTCTACCTTGGTAGCTATTTAGCCCCTCTGAGATTAAAATTAGTCAACTATGATGTTAACTACCCAAAAGACCCTGCTTTGAAATATAACAAACCAGTCATTCCTATTAAAAATTAAAATAAAAGCCTCCTTAACTGTGTGCCTCTGTGGCAGAAACACACTAAGTTGACCTTCAATGAATCGTGTATTTCCATAATCCCCACTCCTTGGGACTAGGTGGAACCTGTGACTTGCTTCTGGCCAATAAAATATGGCAAAGTCGGGAGGGGGGAGGGAGAAGGGAGGTGGGAACGGGTGGAGGGAGGGGGTTTGGAGGGATCACTTCTGAGGTTTATCTTATAGGGGTACAAGTGAATCTTTCTAAGAGTAGAATGTGAACGTTTTAAAACAATAACTGAGAAAATGACATGAAGGCTGTGTTGACCAGTTTGATGGAAGTATTTCAGATTGCATGTGAAAACCCCACACTGTACCCCAGAAGTGCATTAATGTACATAGTTACCATTCAATTAAAAAAAAAATATCGCAAAGTCACGCTCATGATTGATTATGTTGAGTTCGATAAGCTGCCATCATAGCAGGGATTCTCCTCTGCTCTTGAAGAAGTAAGCTGCTACATCATGAGAGGTCCACATGGTTGGGAACTATGACGGCTTCTAGGACTGAAAGCAACTCTAGGCTGACAACCAGCCAAAAAGCAGGGACCTCAGTCCTACAAAAACAAGGAAATATATTCTGTCAACAACTACATGATCCTGGAAGAGAGCCTCAACTCCAGAAAAGAATGCAATCCTGCTGACACTCTAATGCAACTTTGAGAGATTCTGATTAGGAGACCCAGCTACACCATGACAACTTCTGATCCACAGAAACTGTAAGATAATATATGTGTATTATTTTAAGCCATTGAACTTATGGTAATTTGCTACACAGTTATAGAAACTAGTATAGTCCATCTCTGATTATTACGCTCAGTCTCTTTCCTATCC
The DNA here is from genome assembly GCF_000181295.1 of Otolemur garnettii. NCBI lineage: Eukaryota > Metazoa > Chordata > Mammalia > Primates > Galagidae > Otolemur > Otolemur garnettii. The sequence continues at coordinate 744,886 of NW_003852399.1, forward strand.
CATCAGAGCCAGAAGGTCGTGGATTTTCTTGATGGGCTCACACCCTCACCCCCTTCTTGCTCCTCAGTCCATCTCAAACTGCCTTTGCTGCCAACTTACCATTGCTGTGCTTTGTGCCAAGGTAGCTAATGTTCTCCTTGCTGAGAGGTTTTACTTAATATCTCTATCTTACTTCATCTCTCTGAACCCTTCATAGATGTTTTCCTCCCTTCCTGATCTTTCCAATGTTGGTGTTAAGAACCCAGCTCCTTCCAGGCTCCCCTCCTCTTTCTCTTCTGTCTTAGTCTGTTTTGTAGCCTTTCCTCCCTTGGCCTATCTCCTGTCAGTAGCTCAGGGCTCTGCCTTAGGCCTTCTTTCCCCAGGTAATCTCATTAGGAACCAGACTTTGGAAAACCCAATGGTTCCCAGCTCTATGCCTTCATCCCAGACCTCTCTGTTCCTCATTTCCACTGGAGTGTTCTACAAATGTATCACATTCACCAACACCAAATCTAAACTCAAAACCCAAGGCACAGAGAGAGCTTTCCAATGCTCTGCCCTGCAGAATGCTCATCCGACCTTTTCAGCTAGGCTTGGGCTCATTCCTGGCATCAGATTGTGGGTGTTAGGAATCAGCCAGGGAGAGGAAGTGTTTTCTGTATTTCCCTAGCACTGTCCTTACAGACAGGAGACAGTGTCTCTACTTCCACAGGGGAGTTCAGGTCTTTAGACAGAGATCTCAACAGCACAAATGTAAATAATCACTCTTTCAGTCCATTTGTGCTGCTATAACAAAATACCTTAGACTGGGTAATTTATAAACAACAGAAATGTATTGCTCATACATTCAAGCTCAAGAGGCTGTGAAGTCCAAGACCAAGGCACAAGCAGATTCACTGTCCAGTGAGGGCCCATTCCTCATGGATGTGGCCTGCCGTGTGTCCTCATATGGAAGAAGGGACAAACAAGCTTCTGCAGGTCTCTTGTATAAGGGCACTAATTCCATTCATAAGGGCAGAACCCTCATGACTTAATCATCTCCCAAAGGTCCCAACTTTTAATATTATTACATTTGGAGATTTATTACGTTGGAGATTAGGTTTCAACATATGAATTTTAGGGAAACACAAACATTCAGATGGTAGAATTCACCCTAAGGTATGATTCCTATTGTTAATGGGGGTATCTTTCAAAGGACAGACCACCCCCTCACTGCTGTCTTCCTTTGCACGGTTCATAATCCCATTTCAGCACATGCCACATGCTATCATATTTCCTCAGATCTAAGAGGTACATAGTAACTCACATCAAAATACTTCTGAGATTGAGATGTGTCTTATAAGCACTGTGTACATTTAAAATAGTGGGGGGTTTTTTAATCCTTTTAAGCTCTGTGCATATTTTTTAGTGACATTTTTATATATTTTTGCAGTATCTTTTAACTTCAAAATATTACAAAATTATAAATGTTTTGGTTACATGCACTGTTTTTGTAATGCCTGAGTCAGGTCTGTAAGTGTGCCCATCCCTCAGATATTGTTGACTGTAGCTGTTAGGTAAGTTTTCACCCATTCCCTTCTCTCCTTTCCCATCCTATTTTATTTCCACTGAGTTTTCCTTCCCTCTGCCCACATGTGTGCTCACCAATTAGTTCCAGTTTGATAGGGAGTACATGCAATGTTGGTTTTTCTCTTCTTGAGATACTTCAATTAGGATAACAGTCACCAGTTCCATCTGAATTGTTAAAAAAGGCATTAACTCATTCTCTTTTATGACTGAGTAACATCTCATAATAGATATATATATATATATATATATATCTCACATTTCTTGAGTGCCCACTCAATAATTGATGGGCACTTGGGTTGATTCCAGATATTTGCAACTGTGAATCGTGCTGCAATAAAACATTTGAGTGGAGTGCAGCTATCTTTTTGACAAAATGACTTCTTTTCCTTTGGGTAAATACCAAGCAATGGGATTCTGGGATCAAATCATAGGTCTACTTTTAGTTCTTTGATGAATCTCCATGCTGTTTTCTACAGAGGTTGTACTAATTTGTGGTCCCACCAACACAGCATGAGCATTCCTTTCACTCCACATCCATGGGAGGATCTATCATTTGGGACTATTTTCATAAAAGCCATTCTAACAGGGGTAAATTTAAATCTCACTGTGGTTTTAATTTGCATTTCCCGATGGTTAGTTACATGGAGCATTTTTCATATACTATTAGCCATTTGCCTATCTTCTTTTGAAAAGCTTCTGTTCATGTCTTTGCCCACTTTTTAATGGGGTTGTTTTTTCTTGTTGATTTGCTTTAGTTATTTGTAGATTCTGATTCTTAGCCCTTTATTGGATGTATAGCTTGCAAATATTTTTTCCATACTGTAGGTTGTCTATTTGCTCTATAAATCATATTGACCTAGGCAAAGAATTTATGAAAAAGATTCAAATGGCAATCACAACAGCAACAACAATAAATAAACAGGACTTGATTAATTAAATAGCACATTCTAAATTCAGTAGCATCTTAGGATAAAGGAGACCCAAGTGTGCTAAATTTTATCTGTTCGTCTTCTCCACTAAATTAAAATCTTCCTAAGAGCAAAGATTGAAATATATTCATCTGGCATTTCCAGGTCCTAGCAGAGGGCAGGCTCAAGAGATGCAAAATGAGTAAATAAATGAACACATGAGTGAAAATGTCTATTATGCAGAAAGGGGAAATACATTTTACAATTCCCCAAAGCACATATCCCTGGTAACTATCCCTCTGTGTTCAATTTTATGCTCCTTAAACATCCCACTGATCAGTGATTTGTCTCTGGAAGTGACGTTTCTCCCAGGGCAGATGGATTCTATGAAGACTCATTGTCCTAGTCCTCAAGTCATAAAAAGTCGCAAAGGAAATTATTATTAATTTCATATGTTGGTGCATCCCTCAGACTCTTGGCAGTTTGGGTGGTGTGGGACAGGCTCTGAAACTGGTTCTACCCAGATAAACTGACAGAATCAAGTTCCAGACCCTGCAAAGAGGCCACTTTGTTCCTGGATAGTCAACTTGAACAACTTCTGCCATACCATCCTGAGTACATGCATTGGTAAATCAAAGGGCCTCATCTAAGCCCTAATACAGATCTCAGGACTTGAGAGAAGTTCAGAAAAAGAAGAAAAATAATGCCTCAGAAGATTGACAGTAAATCTCTGGACCTCCCTCCCATCTACAAAATGAAAGCCCAGGACTGCATCCATTCAGATGAGTTGACCCAATTTTTGTGGGCATTACCATGTGCCACCTCCTGTGGGATAGGAGGGCCACCTGTAAAAGACTGGGTTTACAGAGCTACAGAGCAGGAGGGAGGTCAAAGCCATCACGACCCAGGTGGTGATATTTATGTGGCAGCTTTTGTAATGGTTGATTGACAATAACAATAATTAGTAGAGAAAGCTTCAAAGTGTACAAAGTACTTAGCTCAAATTTCAAAACAACTCAACAAGGTATTGATAATTCTTTTTTTTTTTTTTTTGTCTGTAACTATTTTGTGATTTTTTTTTTAATTTCAGATCGAGATGAGGGTACAAATGATTAGGTTACATTTTTTGTGCTTGTTGGGTAAAGTTCAAGTCATAGTTGAGCCCTTTACCCCAGGGCTCGATTCATAGTTTTCAAGATGTGAAAGCAACCCAAGTACCCATCAACACATAAACAGATTAATAAATTATGGCATACTATTCAGCCATAAAAAGATGGAGACTTTATATCTTTCGCATTTACCTGAATGGAGCTGAAAAACATTCTCCTCAGTAAAGTACCACAGGAATGGAAAAGCAAGTATTCAATGTACTCAATACTAATATGAAACTAGAAGATGACCAACTACATGCTCACACAAGAGAAAACCACAAAGTTAAATGAGGGGGGAGAGTATGAGACATACGAAACATATTGAAGACATCTAACATACATGTAATTAAAATCTCAAAGGATAAGAAATAAAGGCAAAACAAATATTTAGAGACTGAGAAGTCTCTAAAACTATTAGAAGGAATAAAGCCACAGATCAAAGAAACTCCTTAATCAACACATGGTATAAATATTAATATAAAGAAAACTGTATTTAAGCACATCGTAAAAAAACTGGCAAAAAACAGCGATAAAGTAAAAGTCTTAAAAGCAGCAAGATAAAAAGATATCCTACCTTCAAAGGAATAGTAATAAGCTTGATAGCCGATTTTTCAACAAAAACAGTAGAAGCAAGTAGATGGAATAATATCTCTAACGTACTGAAAGAAAATAACTACCAAACAAGATTTCCACAGCCAAAATAAAAAAAGTCCTTCAAAAATTAAAGCAAATGACCAAGTGGTATTTATGTTAGGAATAGAAGATTGTTTTCAAATGAGGAATCATATTAACATAATCCATCAAATTAATAGACCAAAGAAAAATGTGATTATCTCCAGAGATGCTTGAAAAACATCAAAATTCAACATGCATTCCCAATTTAGTCATTCAAGAAATAATTGGAATTGCTGAATACAGGCAATCTCTGAGTTATAAACATTCAACTGATGAACAACTCACACTTGTGAATGGAGTCTATTACAGTAAGTCCCTGAGTTACAAACCTCCAACTAATGTATGACTGGCACTTAGAAACAGAGGCTATTACAGGTAATAGGCAAATGTACTTGTTCCAACTTACATAAAAATTCAACTTAAGAACAAACCTACAGAACCTATCTCATTTATAATGTAGGGACTGCCTGTAATTTCTTTGAGGCAACTTACTTAGTGAGAAAATTCTACAAGCCTTTCCACTAAGATCAGGAATGAGGAAAATGCGTTCTCTGTTTCCTCTACTCTTCAACATTATGCTGGAAATATTAGCTAATGCAATTAGACAAAGCGGAGCAAAAAAAGGCATGAGATCAATATAGAATAAGTAAAGCTGTCTACTTTCAGTGATATGAATCAATGATAAAGTTAAACTAAACAAATAAACATATAAAATGACAATAACTTAGCACATTATATAAGAAGCAACCTATAGAAAGTAACACCTTTTGTGTACACAAACAATAATCAGTTACTATGTAAAATGGTAGAGAAAAATTCCATACTTTGTTACCATAACAACCACAGAAAATAAATACTTGAGGATAGCTTTAATAAAGAATGTATAACACCCAGGGGAGGGAAAACAATATAACACTCCTGATAAAAACTGTTGTCGCCTGCCCAGTGGCTTCTGGAGACTGAGGGAGCAGTATGCCCACAGCCTGAGTCTGAGGTTGCAGTGAGCTATGACGCCATTGCACTTTTATTTATTTAATAAAGTCATCTTAGCAGGTGTGAGGTGATGACTCAACAAGGTATACATTGTGAAGAAAAAGAAGAAAAATAATGCCTCAGAATGATTGACAGTAAATCTCTGGACCTCCCTCCCATCTACAAAGTGAAAGTAAGAGCTTCAGGTAGAACTCTGTCTCAACAACGACAAAAAAAAAAAAAAGGAAGGAAGGAAATTTTAAAAAAGCAAGGAAATGAAAATAAATAAATAAAAACAAAAAGAAAATGCCAATTTCCTTAAGAAAGTGAAAAAAACATTTATCTACCACAAAATCATCTAGATATTTATCCAAAATCAGGGAAAGCCTATGTCCATATAAAGGCATGTATGTAATAGTTCATATTTGTGATAATTAAGAAATGGAAACAACCCAAAAGTCCATCAAGAGATGAACAGATGCATTATGACATTAGGCTTGGTCGTCATTTCTTACATATGATGCCAAAAGCACAAGCAACAAAAACAAGATTGGACAAGTGAGATTACACCAAACCGAAAGTGAAATCAAAAGGCAACATAATAAATGGAAGAAAATATTACAAACTATATATCTGATAAAGGATTAATATCCAAAATCATACCAGAAAAACTCTACAACATAAAATTAAAATTTTTTAAAATCTCAATTTTTAAAATGGGAAAAGAACTGGACTAAAAGAAAACATACAAATGGCCAACAGGTATATGAAAAGGTACCCAACATCACTAATTACAAGGGAAAAGCAAATGAAAACCAGAATGAGTCATCACCTCACACCTGCTAAGATGCCTTTATTAAATAAATGAATAGTGTTGGGAAGGATGCAGAGAAATTGGAACACTTATATTCTGTTGGTGAGAATGTAAAATGATGCAGCTTTTGTGGAAAACAGTAGGGAGGTTCTTCAAAAGAAAGTAAACATAAAATTACCATATGATCCAGCAATACCACTTTTAAGTATATATCCAAAAGAATGAAATGAGGATCTCACACAGATATGCACACCCCTGTGATCATTACAACACTATTCATAATAGTGGAGAAATGGAAACAATTTAAATGTACATCAGTGGATGAATGGATAAAGAAAATATGGTATATACATGATTCCACTTTTAAAAAGAAGAAAATCCAGCCATTTGCAACTACATGAATGAACTTAAAAGATATTATGAGTGAAATAAACCAGTCACAGGACAAATACTACATGAAACCCTCACATGAGATGTCTAAAATAGTCAAACTCAAGGAAGTTGGAAAGATGGTGGACTAGAAGCAGCTCATGAGTGCTCCACTCTCAAGAAAACATTGTAAACTCTAGGCAGATGCCTACCTATGAGTGAGTTATCTCAGGACGACCTTCTGAAATCACAGTGACACAATGCTGGATACTTGGTATAAAAAAAGGTGATGAAGCAACACATTAGACAAGATCAGAGTGACCTGTCTGTACTCGGGGAAGGATGGCGTGCTGGATGGAGCCTCTTTGCCACATTCTCACATGGCAGAAGGGGCAGACAGCTCCCTGGAACTTCCTTTTAGGGCACTAATCCCATTCAAGAGAGCCCCACCCTCATGACTTAAGCACCTCCTAAAGGCCCTACCTCTTAAAGTTATACTATCACATGGTGATTAAATTTCAACATATGAAGGAGGGGAGGGGTAGAAACTCAAACTCTAACAAGCAGGTAAACAGCAAAGCTGGAGTTAGACTCTATGTCTGGGAGCTTATGATGTATTTCAACTATAACGGAGAAAAGATCCTAGGAATGGCTTGGTAAGGATGTATAGATTTATACAGTGTGTCACTCGTACCTTCAGTATAGCTATTATGAAAGCAATAGCACCTTCACACAAAGTAATATTGATCACCAATGTAAGGGAATACACTTGATGCAAGCAACAACTTCAATGAATCTCAAAATCATTTATGCTAAATGAAAACAACAGATAAAAATAAGTACCCACTGTACTCTTCCATCCTTGTAAAATTCTAGAAAATAAAAACTAATCCACAGTTACTTGTTCCAAGGATTAGAAGACAGAATACATCTAAAAAAACATTTCCTGGAACAAGAAATAGCTCACATAGCGTTAGATATCATTATATAATAACAGTTCCCATTCTAATATCTAAGCTCTGTATCTATTCAGAGAGCCAGTGAAGTTAAAACTAGATGAACCTTCAAAGGCATCCTGTACAATGTACCTCCCAACTTCAAAGGGTGTATTTTTTTCCTTCACATTCAATTTTTTCTTGGAAATCTTCCCTCAGTAGGGTCCCATAAACAAAGTCATTGCTTGTTTCCTGATATTTTTCTTGTATCACACTGTATGTTGCTTTTAGATTTCCCCAAGCCAATCAGAATGGGAAATTACTATGTTTCCTTTCCTCCTCAAACATTCTCTGTGACCACCTGCCTTGTCTGTTCCAACCCATGGAAATAGCAGCCCTTAGCTAACAGCAGGAACCAAAAACATCACATTCCCTCAGCAGAATAGTCACTTTACACCAGACCTTTCTCTTACTGTCCTTATTTTCAAAAGCAGTGTTGAATGTAGCTTGCTTTAGTCCTTATACACTGAGAAAACATCCATATATAGATAAAGGAAACATAAATTTTGGTTTTTTTATGTTCCTTTTTTGCATGGAAATGGTCATTTTTTTTCCATTCATTTATTCACATAATATGCATCGCATGCCTACATACCAGTGCCAGGCACAATCTAGATGCTGGGGACAACAGTGAATAAACCAGGGGCACGATTCCTGCCTCCCTAGGCTTCTGGTCTATCAGAGAGACAGACAATAAATCAATAGTTGTTAAAATAATTGCCTGATTGCATCTGTGCTAAGAGTTGAGAGAACAAACCAGGGCGCTCTGAGAGTGTTGAAAAGGTTGCTGGTATGGTTTCTAAAAGCCCGTGCTCCTTCCCTCTTTCACTGAGCTAAACATGGGAAGACACTGCCAGACCCAACTCACAAAGCAGACTGGGAGGGAAGCCTCGCCCAGGCAGTTGTGTGGGGCACATGGAGCAAAGTCCAGCTGTACACCGAGTCTTTTTCTAACATCTTTCCTGGTTTCACAGAAGTTGGAAATCTAAACACCACGTTTCCCTGAGTCCCTTGCGCTGGGGCTCTGGATGCGATGCACACTCCCCCACCACCTGTGCCCACTGAGGGTGTCAGTTCAGAACCAGTTCAGAACCAGGAAAAAAGGAGGCAACAGTGAGGTGCCATTCTGCTGGGGCAGATCTGCAGCAGGTGACAAAGCCAGCAGCCAACAGCTTCAGCCCCATCTTCCTGATCCCCAGATCAAGACTATGGTAGTGTCAGTTTGAAACCAACTGGTGACAAAGAGAATGTGATTCCCCCAAATCCTCTCATCCCACCGGGATCTAGCAGAGCTGGTGGGCGCAGCTCCCTGCAGCCCACCTCAAGCCCTCACCATGGCCTCCCTTTTTCTCCCAAGTCACGTAAGTTTACCCATCCCACAGAAATGGTACCCACAAGTTCCAACATAAAACCCCTGGGGCCTGTCCTCAACTTACAGGGAACAGGTGTCATGGATAAATGCCCCCAGCTTCTCATCTTGGAAGAGACGGTTCTGAGGCACACTCTGTTTGATTCCTCAGAGGGTCCCAGAGGAAAGGAGCCTCAGGTGCCCAGAGTGGCAGCCTGCTTGTTCCTGCGCACTTCGGGGCCTCTCCCCTTATCTCCATCTCCTCAGTCACTCGTCCCAGCTTTGGGTAACTGTCCACAGAACTGTCAGCACCAGAGTCCTTATCTCAGGCTTTGCCTTTGAGGAAGCCAAATTAAGACACAAGCCTTACAGATTAACACAAACAATTCCCTTATGTGGCCAATTTGTGGTATTTTTCTGGGAATTGTTCTTGAGACCCAGCCTAGAGCTGGCTACTCTATACTACCAACAATTCTCCAGGCAGTAATTCTCTGTATCAAATCTTTTGTCTAATCAAAATTCTTAAAGCAGTTTGTTAGTTGTACTTGAACCCAAACTTGTAACATGTTTCCCATATTCTGAAAGGAGAGTTCCTGGTCTGACTTGACTTTGACGCTAATGCCAAAGGAGCGACTTCACCCCAACACATCAACAAAACTGCAGCTGTGGCGTTTTGGTTCTTCAGAGCTAATGCATATATATCCCTTTTATTTTAATTTGGAATTTCCTTTTGTCTAGCTATCATACATTTACTTTTTTAAAAACATTATTTAATCCCCTGCTCTTGTCTTCTTTGGTCAAGATCTTTGAATGGCAGCAGACCAGCAGACATGAGCAGTAATGCTTCATGAGCACACCAAGTTCATGGTTTTTTTTCCCCTAAGAGACCAAATGATCTCAGTGCTAAGACAAAATTATATTAGTAGTGAATGTACCTGGTAAATGGGGATATGGTGAGGTTTTCTTTTTGCAAGTTAAAATGTTGAAAATACATAAAAAACATGACAACTCATATTGGAATAAACACCCAGAATTTAAAAGTAATGTCATACTTGCTTCCAGCTCCAGTTATTTTTGTAAAAGATTAAAGATATAAAAATGTACGAAGTCGCAACCGTGGAATCCTGTAGGCTGTCCTTCCTGTTCTAATTCTCCATTCCCCTTCCCCAGGAGCACCATTAGCATGAATTTCAAGTGGGTTTTCCAATCTGTGCTGTGCAGCTTTGTTTAAAGAGCAAACCATAGACATATACAGATAGTTTATTTTTCTAATTTATATAAACCATGCATTATGTTCATTCCTTTGTGACATTTTTATTTTATTCAACATTAAAATTTTTAAATCTATTCATATGGATACATATAGATCTATCTTATTCATTTTAGCTGCTGTGAATAATTAGATTCCTTTCTCCATTGACCCATTCATGGACACATACACTCTCTTTAGATTTATGTTATTAAAAACTTTTACTTCCATGACTATCCTTAGATGACTCTCCTTGTAAACATGTGTGAAAGTTTCATGAAAGGCTTTACTTAAAAATGGAAATGCCAAGCACATTCTCTAGAGAGTGCACATGTTCAATTTTTCTAACTGTTGCCAAACTTTTTTCCAAGGTGGTGGTTACAGCAATTTATATCCCAATAAGTAAGCAATGTATAAAAGTTTTTGTTTCTTTATATCTTTGCCAGCATTAGATATTATCAGAATTTTTTTATTTTGCCAATCCCTGGGTGTGAAATGATATCTTACTTGTCAATTTGTACCTCTGTGATGACTCGCAAGGTTGAACGTCCTGCCCTATGTTTCTAAGACCATCAATGACCCTCTTTGTGAACGCCTGTGCATCAGTCATCTGCACGTTTTTACTGGGCTGCATATTTCATATTGACCAAGAGCATGTGTGTGTGTGCATGCTAAGACTATCTATGATGTATGTTGCCACATCTTCATTCTTAGCTTATATTTTAAGTTTCCTTATGTTACCTTTCTCATTAAGAAATTTAACTTTTTTTTTTTTGAGACAGAGCCTCAAGCTGTCCCCCTGGGTAGGGTGCTGTGGCATCACAGCTCACAGCAACCTCCAACTCCTGGGCTCAAGCAAGTCTTCTGCCTCAGCCTCCCAAGTACCACAGGTGCCTGCCACAACATCTGGCTATTTTTTTTTTTTTTTTTTTTTGGTTGCAGCCGTCATTGTTGTTTGGCAGGCCCAGAACCCACCACCTTAGGTGTATGTGGCTGGCGCCTTAGCCACTTGAGCCACAGGCACCAAGCCAAGAAATTTAACCTTTAATATGACCAAATTTATCAGTTTCCATTTATAATTCCAGAATATTCTCTATCCTAGGACACAGCCTATCTGTTTACCACAACCCATGTTCTGTCTTCGTTGACACGCTGCTGGACCTCAGCATTTCCTAACATTCCACCTCTGCAGTTACTGGGGAATCCTGGTGGCTATGACGTGTGTCACTTCCAGGCCTGGCCTCGAACCCTCCTGCACCCCTTCCCAGGTTCTTTTTTCCTTCACTGATGAAGCAGATGGAGAAAATCCAGAGAGAAGCTCAAGGCCTCAGGATAAGATGGAGCCACTAGATGAAAAGATCCTAAATCACGGAACGACCCCGTGGGAAGCTGAGCCGGTGAACACCCGACTGAACCACAGCACAATTAATACACCGTTGCTAAATTGCATTAGTTGCTGCCATCTGATATTTTATTTGTAATGCCAGCAGAGCCTAGCCTTTACAAACTAGGATGTCTACTCATCCAAAACTTATTCTCCCTTATTTGCTTTTAAAGCTGCGAAGTTTTGCTTTTCACATTTAGAGTTTCAAGCCTTCTGGAATTTATTTTCTATAAATAGCTTGAGGAAGAAATCCATTTTTTCCTTCTGACAAGCTAATTGTGTCAACTCTACAAATTAAATATTTATTAAATAATTCTCTCCTCCTTGTCACCTCTATTATACATCAAGTTTCCAATGTTATGTGTAAGCCTATTTCTAGGCTATTCATCCTGTTATATCATTCACAGGGGGTCTGAAAAATTGAGAAACATTACATGAGTGTATTTTTAAATAATATATTCATTACATTATTCAAATATTTTTAACATCCTTTATTTTTTATAAGCCTTCAGATACTTTTTTGTATCTCTAAATGACAAGCAATGAATTCAATTATCAATCTGAGAATAATATCAAAAATGTGCTAATTTTTCTGAGTTCTAGGCTATTTAAACTCTACCATGTTCCTTATACTTTTCAAGAAAACCTATAAGTTATTATACATAACAGAGTTTAGTCAAATTTAACCTTAAGATTTTTGTTGCAATTAAAAACGATTTTTGCTGCAATCTGATTATCTTTTACAAGAAAAATGTCTTGCTTGTTTAATACTAATATTTAAGTAGAAATTGTGGAATACTTAGTTCAGAAATGGAATAAACCAAATACTTTCTTGATCAGGAATTGGCCTTATGGTTTTCCTTTAATTAAAGCTAATTTTCTTCATAAAGAGATTCAGATTTCTGATTTTGTATTTATCTTCCTTGATTTTTTCTTTTTCTTTTTTTTTCTTTTTTAGAGACAGAGTCTCACTTTGTTGCCCTCGGTAGAGTACTGTAGCATCACAGCTCACAGCAACCTCCAGCTCTTGGGCTTAGGGGATTCTCTTGCCTCAGCCTCCCCAGTAGCTGGGACTACAGGCACCTGCCACAACACCTGGCTATTTTTTTGTTGCACTTTTTCCAGGGCCGGGTTTGAACCCACCACCCTCGGTATAACTTTTGGATAGGATTTAATTATTCTATTAATTCCTATCCAAAAGTTAAAATTATTTGGCAGATTTGTATTATTAAAGTCTCTTTGAGAGGGTAGATTAATATTCCTTGAACAATATATTTTTTTTTTTTTTGGCTGGGCTGGGTTTGAACCCACCACCCTCAGCATATGGAGCTGGCGCCCTACTCCTTGAGCCACAGGCACCGCCCTTGAACAATATTTTGTAACATTCTCTCTGGAGCATATGGGTCTCTAAAGGACATGCATGCCTTTCATTAATTTAATTCAAGTAATTTTATGTTATAATTATGAATCAGATTCTTTTATATGTTCCATTATGTATTTTGTTTTATATTAAGTTTCTAACTGGTTTTCACTCTTGTGTATGAATACTATTAACTTTTAAATGTTAATCTTCCTTATGTTGCTTCTTTCTAGTACCACCAAATTTCATCTTTATAATTTTTCTGTAGATCGTGTTGCATTTTCTAAGTAGATTAATTTATTATTGCTAACAATATGTGTTTCTTTGTCTCCAAAGTTTAGATATCATTATTTTTCCTTACCTTATTATGTTGCCTTAACTTTCTTGCCTTTTTTTTAATGTTTTTGCTTTATATCATTTGAAGCTATGCTGTTGGGTGCATGAAAGTTCAGTATTGTTATACACCCTCAGATAATAAGCTTTTTATTATTACACAAGAAGCCCTTTTGTCTTTATAGTAACTTTTATACTTGTGAGCTTAATTCACTGTGTGTTTTGTGATATAATCTCTATCCCTCTAGTTTTTTAAATACACATGGTTAAAGCTATAAGGTTATTCTCAAGTGCCATTTAACGGAAACTCACACATTTTCATATGTAGTAATATCTTAACATTTTATTCTAAATAGTTTTTAATTATGTGTATTTTTCAGAATTACATTTTATTTTTTAAAAAATTCTAATTTAATTTAATTATGGACAGAAATCTGGTCTCTATAATGTCACAGATTTTGATAAACATTTCTTTATGATTTACTGTGTACTCTATGTTTCTAAATGTTCTGTGTGTATCTAAAAAAAACATACAGCTCCTATTTTTTTAATGAAGCAATACATATAATTTCACATTTAGTCTCTATTTTCCAACTTCTGCATTCTCAATGAATTTGGCAGCTCTTTGGCCTATAGGTTTATGAAATAAATATATTAAGACCTCTTCTTAATAGCATAGCTATGTTAATTCTCCTTATAATTCCCTCACTTTTAGCCTTACATGTTTGGAAACTATATGGTAAGGTCTACATAAGTTCATGTTCATTATATATTGTAAATATGTCTACTACATTATATAGAACACCATTAACTATTGCTATATAATGAACAAGTTAAAATGCAATTGCTTCAAAGAATAAGCATTTACCATTGCTCCTGAGTCTATGGGTCAGCTGGGCAGTTTTGCTGATCTGGACCAAGTTTAACTGGGCAAGCTCACGCATCTTGGTCAGATGGTGGGTTGCTTGGGAATTGGCTGCTCTAGGGTGGCCTCAATCCCATGCCTGCTATTGGCTGGCTATTGGCAATGACAACAGATGTGACTGGGCCACAGTTCTCTCATCATCTAGTAAGCTAGCCCCACCTTGTTCCCCTGGAACTAGTGGGGCTCCAAAATCATACAAGGCTTCTTAAGACTTGTCAGCTCAAAACTGACAACATCATTTCCAGAATATTCTCTTGGCCAAAGAAAGTCATACATTAACCCATATTCAAAGGATAAGTAAGGAGACTAATCTTGGGAGGACCTGCAAAGTTACTTGCAAAGGAACAGGCAAAGAATTGAACACATTTTAAAAATCAGTCTGTCGAATTGGCGCCCGTAGCTCAGTGGTTAGAGTGCTGGCCACGTATACCAAGGCTGGAGGGTTCAAGCCCGGATCAGGCCTGCTAAACAACAATGATAACTGCAATTAAAAAAAAAAATTGCCAGGTGTTGTTGTGGGTGCCTATAGTCCCAGCTACTTGGGAGGCTGAGGCAAGAGGATGCTTTAAGCTCAAGAGTTAGAGGTTGCTGTGAGCTGTGATGCCATGGTACTCTACCAAGGGGGACATAGTGAGACTCTGTCTCAAAAAAAAAAAAAATCAATCTATCATATGAAATGTCTCTTCTTACCTCTAATAATGCTAAATACTTAAGACACATTAAAATTGACTGGCATTATTGCCCCATATTAATAGAGGGTACATTCCAAGATCCCTGTGTATGCCTAAAACCACAGATAGTGCTGACTGCCGCGTACACTTTTTTCCACACGTACATACCTATGACAAAGTTTAATTTATAAATTAGGCATGGTGAGAGATTAACAACAATAACGAAAAAAACAATTATAACTAAGTACTGTAATACAAGTCATGTGAATGTGCCAGTGTGTTCTCTCTCTCTCTCTCTCCTCTAATTATCTTATTATATTATATTGAAGGTAATTGATACTGTGGAAAGAAAAATCATGAATCAGGGCAGACTACTGTACTTACTTAATTTTTTTTTTAAGACAGAGTCTTACTCTGTCACCCTTGGTAGAGTGCTATGGCATCAAAGCTCACAGCAACCTCAAACTCTTGGGCTTAAGTGATTCTCTTGCCTCAGCCTCCCAAGTAGCTGGGACTACAAACACCCACCACCACAGCCGGCTATTTTTTTGTTGCAGTTATCATTGTTGTTTAGCTGACCCAGGCTGAGTTCGAACCCGCCAACATATAACTTCGGTGTATGTGACTGGTGCCGTAACCACTGCGCTACGGGCTTCTTTAGGCTTTTCTCATAAAATTAAAATTTATTGAGTGTCTATCCCACTTCCAAATAGGACAGGACACTCAGCATGTTTGAAATCATTAAAACTGCCCAATCCCGTATTCATGTTATAATTGTTCAGGATTTTTTTCCATTGTTTTATTTCAATACAAAAGGTGTATGTGTATGTATGTATGTACAGAATTTACTCTAAATTTGTCATAGTATCTACACATTTCAACAATTTCTTTGCTGGGTTTCTTCTCATACCTTACTTCTTCCTTCCATGTTTATTTTTCTTCCTGATGAATTTTGACATTTTTTTTAGCTCTTTCTGATGTAACTTCCTTTACTCTTTGCATGCCTGAAAATATCTTTACTTTCATTTGTAAACAATTGTTCAGTGTTCTGAATAACTCTGGAGTAGTACCAATTTTACCCCTCTGCTCTTTGGTGGGGAATATATATATATATATATGCTTCAAAGTCCGAATTTCAAGTATAGTATTCTCATGAATACTATATTCTCAAGAATATTAGACTTACTAGTAAATTGATTTAAAAGAAAATAATCATCAAATACTAGCACAGGAAGTATGGAGATAAGGCAAAAATTATGTAGTGTTACAAGAAAAACTAAAGTAGGAGAAACACACTTAAGCCACCCAAAGTTTCCTCCTCCCCTGTCACACTGGCCAGCAGCCCCCACAGAGCCCCTGTGGAGAAACTAGCTGAGCTCTAAATGACAAGTCTGAAAAAAGCAAAAGTTGAGAGCTTCTCTTTTCTGAGGCCTCTCCCAGAATCACCTGACACTCTGCAAAGCTGCTACCGTTACCACTTTCAGTCGAGGGAAGCGTTAAATGCCAGCTCCAATTTGAGAGAAAGAAACCAGAAATAATGGGCTGTTGAGGCATGAAGAAACATCCAAAGTGTCTTCAAAATCCCTGAGAGAGGAATTGCCATTAGCAGGGATAATTTAGCCTTTGCTCCATTGATTTTGATTTTCATAACTCCACTCCACACCCTCCCATCTCTCTTCCCAAGGAGCCGCGGTTTAGATGCAGCTCACAAGTCTTTCCTCTTAACCCCATTAAGTCGAGCAGGCTGTGTGGATTTAATACCACCCCTCCCCTGACACAGCATTACACTGAACGTGATACCCAAAGTTAAGCATTTCCTGTTAAATGTCTACATATGGCCTTTCCTGGACTGGACTTGCTCGGATGGAAAGTCTAACTAATACTCAGCGGGGGGAGAGGGCTGCAGAGTGAACTTGGGGGCTTCCCTCTGTAAAGTCAG
Source organism: Otolemur garnettii (assembly GCF_000181295.1). Classification (NCBI taxonomy): domain Eukaryota; kingdom Metazoa; phylum Chordata; class Mammalia; order Primates; family Galagidae; genus Otolemur; species Otolemur garnettii. The sequence goes on from NW_003852399.1 coordinate 761,527, forward strand.
GAAGGGGGAATTACTCTTCAAGTTTCTGGCCCTCAGAAGTTCAGAAGAATCACGACTTCCTTCTAAGCCCTGGTGAACAAAGAATAGGATATTGGAAAACCTTTTTAGAAACCAGAGCACCTATTCTTCATTAGGGTAAAGGAAAATGGATGCGTTCATATACTGCTAAAGAAAGTATAAATTCCATTTCTAGAAAAAAATCTGGTAATATATAAATATGTACAACACACATGCTTTTTCTCTCAGCATTTGCATTATTGCGAGAGAACCCAGGAGATAAGGCCAAATTTATATAAGGATAGTTACTGTGGGATCATTGGTAACAGCAATGTGACTTCAATACGGGTCAATAGGGAATTGATCAAAGAACTGTGAAATATTATGTAGCTATTAAAAATAAAGAAATACATCATAACTGAGCAGAAACACCTAAAAATAAAGAAATATGTTTATCTTGAACTGGAGTGATGTCCATGATACATTATTAAGTGAAAAATATGAAGTGGAAAAAGCAACTTACTGAGTTATATATGAAATATCATCCCATTTTTCATTTAAAAAAGCAAAACTGCATATATCAGTACATAAATACATATGCAAAGAAAAATACATGTGTGTGTAGTATGTAACAATCTAGAAGATACCTCCACACCCAAAAACTACTAGCATTGGTTAGTATGGAGGTTTTCCTTCATACTAAGGATAGGATTGTAGGATGAGAGGGAAAATTATTAAATTTTTTACTCTTTTTAATTTCGGAATATTAAGGGGTACACAGATTTTGTTTGCATACACTGTTTTGTATATATTGAATCAAAGTTGTAAGTGTGCACTGTACCCAATCATGCACCCCGATGGGCCCCTCCCCTTCTCCCTCCTGCCCTCAGTTTGATTTTCATTGAGATTTACTTCCCTATGTGCACGTAAGTACTAATTGATTGGTTCCAATTTGGTGTTCAATATGTATGTTTGTTTCTCCATTCTTGTGATGTTTCACTTAGAATACTGGTTTCCAGGTCCCTCCAAGTTGTCACGAAAGATACTGGATCACTATTTTTTACGGCTAAGTAGTACTCTCTAGACTTCATAAATCACATTTTCTTAATCTATACAAATTGGTGGGCGCTTAGGTTGTTTCCATGCCTTTGCGATTGCAAATTATCTCCAATAATTAGGGAGATACAAATCAAAACCACATGAGTCCCTAACTCCCATGAGAATGGCTTGTAGTAAACATACCAAAATGATAGATGCTGGCGTGGGTGTGGAGAAAAAGGAACTCTCATACAGGGTTGGTGAGACTGCCGAGGAGGCAACCTCTGTGGAAATGGCATGGGAGACCTTAAAGAACTTAAAGTAGACCTACCATTTCATCCAGAAATCCCACTTTGGGGTATACATCCAAAGGAAATTGTTAACTTTTTAAAGTATCCTTCTTGTTTTGTATGACATGTTGTAGTTATGCATTATTTTTATAACGCAAAAAAAAAGTATTTTAAATTGGGTACAAAGCATTCCGATCCTGTAATACCAATAGATTACTACTATCAACATCATTATCTTTAAATTTAGATAGATCATTAATTTAATCATTTACTAATTCACCTGACGGGTGTTGAATCTATATTAGTAACACCTGACTTGCATCATTGTGTACATTCTAGAATACAGCAGGGAACAAAAGAGACACAGAGGCTGCCTTCCCGGGGCTGATCGTTTACAAGTTGTGACAGATATTAAATAAGTAAAGTATATAAACAAATTGTTGTTGGGGCATGACAGAAAACTAAGGACTATTATGGAAGAATAATAGGGTGGGTGGGTAGGTATAGCAGGGTGGGGGGAGTTGTACTACTGTGACCAAGGAAATTTACTGTGAAGAAAGCACATGTAAGTTGAGACCAAAAGTTTGGGAAAGTGTAAATTTGCCAAGAGCTGGGATAAGCACTCTCCCCCACTCCACAGGGAAGGTTGGATGTATGAACATTCACAGCCAGGGGAGTCTGAGGATACAGGGGACTTGCAAAAGGCCAGCGCACCCTGAGCAAGGGGATGCAGAGTGAGATGCTTCGGGAGAGAAGGGCTAGAGACTGCAGTACCATATAGGCCACAGGAAGGAGTTTGGATTGTGATGTGCATAGAAAAAGTTAATGCAGAGTGCTGCCCCGATGGGCTGTAGGTTATCAGACAAGTAGTATACAGCCACCGGTAGTGGAGATGTAATGAAGTAACCATGGTGTGGTGCCAGGACAGGGGTCTGTAGAAGCACAGAGGAGGGAGATACTACCTCTGCCTGGAAGAATCTGGGAAGGCTCCCAAGAATAGGACACCTGCAGTGGGTTTTAAAGGATGGTTAGCAGTTGGCCAGGCTGAGGCCAAGATGAGTGGAGATGAGAGACAGAAAATTGCAGCAGATGGAACAGCATACAAAGATGCAGATGCTTAAGAAAGAAAAACTTTGATGGGAAATGTTCTACATTTCCACAGAGCTCAAGAACAGGGTACACACCAAGAGGGAGAAAGGGGTACAAGGTAGACAGGGCACAGATTTTGAGGGCCTTTGTATACAATCTGGCTTTCTGGAATTTGTCCCATGAGACTAAATGTGCGATAATCAATTATAATAGCTGTAAACTACATTTCATCACTCCGTGAACCTTCAACTGTACCATAAAAAAGAAAGCTGTTGATCACAATGTTTGAATTAAATTTGCTGTCACATGGTAAATGCGTGTTAACTCCGAGAGAAACCGCCAACCAGTTTTTCAGAGTATTTGTACCATATGTAACTCCTTCACCAGCATTGGGCATCGTCACCCTTTGTGGCTGTAGCCACCCTGGTGGTGTGCAGAGGTGTCTTGTCTCTGTTGCCCTAGGGCATCTTTTCAGTGTTTATTGCCCATTGAGATACCTGCTTTTGCAAAGTGCCTGCTCAAGACTTATGCCCACTTGTATTTGGAATGCTCATCTCCTTATTATTTATAACTCCAACACAGGAGTTCTTAATAAATTCTTTTATTTCACATCTAGTCTAATTCTAGGCAGAGAAATGGAAAGGAAAATGGATCTTGACAGAAAAGGAGGCAGCAGAAGAGAGGGCACATGTACCGCCAAGCCAGGAAAAGTCAGCTGAGTTGCCAGGCAGACTTCATTTGCTACTTCATTTTGCCCTCTCAGCAGCCGTTGTAAATTAGATGTCATTGATCCCATTGAATAAAAGGGGAAACTGAATCTGTGAGGGGTTGAAGGACTGAGTCAAGGTCACCCAGGTAGAACGTGGCACAATCAGAGCTGACTGTCATACATATCCTGACCTCTCTGTAGTATAGAGGCTGCCTGTCCAGATGGGCCTCAGCTCCCCCAAGATGCTGGGGTCAATGAGGTTAATGTGACTGCTTTGGGCCCCTCCCTAAAGAAAGCCCAGTCCTGGCTTTAACTGGAGGATATTAATCTGCTAATGGCTCTTTAGAGTGAGGCATGGGTGCAGCATCCTTCACTCAGGGACCACATCTCTGTAATCACTAGCTTTCAAGAAGCTGCAGATCAATGCCTGTTACTCCATCTGCAAATCTCTGCCCTCCAAAGGTTGCCCCAGCAGATAAGTCAGCCCCCTGCTTTGCCATTAGCGGTAATAGGTGTCTGACAATCATGCCCATGGAAGGAGTCAGCAGGTCTCAACAAAGAGGTCTCAACAAACCTCACAAGTGCTATCTGGGAGCTAGAAGGAAAAGGCTCTTCCTGGATAATAACAACAGTAGGAATAACAACGACATTTATTTCCTCTAATGCAATCTGCCATCAATTACAAGTTATACCATTATTTTCTTTACAACTAAGAAAGAAAAAAAAATACCTGCCAATTAAACTATGACACATAGCCTTGTGAGACATGCAAATTGGTCCCACCAGCATCTTGTTGCTTTGAAGTTTTTTTTATCTATTTTGAAGAATTTGACAATTTCTGCTAACATCAGTTGTAATGCTTTGTGTTTTGACAGACAATACTTCTGCATATACCACATTAATGAAATATAGTATGGCATCGTCTGTTGTAGTTATCTCCCTTCTTTTATTTTATTTTGAGACAGAGTCTCACTATGTCACCCTCGGTAGAGTGCTGTGGTATCACAGCTCACAGCAACCTCCAACTCTTGGGCTTAAGCGATTCTCTTGCCTCATCTTCCCAAGTAGCTGGAACTACAGGCTCCCCCCACAACGCCTGGCTATTTTGTTGTTGTTGTCATTGTTGTTTAGCAGGGCTGGTTTCAAATCCACCAGTGCATGTGTCTGACAGCCTAACCACTGAGCTACGGGCACCAAACCGTTATCTCCCTTCTTACAAACTGTGAAAGCAATTAGGTATTGCTTTGCAAGAAATACAGAATGATTACCCTACCAATCAGTATTTGCTTTCTTAATTTCATTTTTTTTGTTGTTTTTTTAATTGGCACATAATTGGCGTTATTTATGGGATACATATATATGGTACCTACATAATGAACAAGGTAATTAGCGTATCCATCATCACAAACATCATTTATTTGTGTCGGGGACAGTCAATATCCTCCTTCTAGCTATTTGAAACTATAAATTATTGTAAGCCATAGATGCCCTAAAGTGCTATAAAACTAGAATTATTCCTCCCATCTAGCTATAGTTTGTATCTTTTAATGAATCTCTCTACCTCCCCCTCCACTCTACCCTTCCCACACTCTGGTATCCTCTGTTCTACCTTGTGCTTCTATGAGATTAAATCCTTTTTAGCTTCCACATGTGAGTGAACATATGCAGCCTTTAGCTTCCTGTTCCCAGCTTACTTCATGTAACATAATGTCCTACTGTTCCACCCATGCTGCTGCTAATGACAGGACTTCATTCTTCTTTGTGGATGAATAGTACTCCATTATGTACGTATACCCCATTCCCATTTTCTTTACCCATTCGTCTGTTCTTAGACATCTAGTTCGGTTTCATATCTTGGCTCTCAGGAGTGGTGCTGCCATCAACATGGGGGTGCAGATGAATTTCAAATCTGTTGAATTTCTACTGCTCTGTTTCAATGCCTTTCTCAAGACACAATCATTTCTGATCTCATACCAACCTACAGTGTACGCTTTGTAAGATATTTTGAATGGCAAATACATGAACTATCCTTTGTATCAACAATGCATAGCTTGTCATTGGAGTTAGAACCACATGGACGGCTATGCCCAAGTTGACATGTGCATGGGCAATGTCACAGCTGCCTATTTGGCAGCAGAAAGTTTCATGCACCATAATTCGCGTCAGACGTTTAGATATGTTATACTATAGAAGAAGGAAAATGTGAATCTTACAGCTCAATTCACAATCGCCAAAATGTGGAAGAAGCCCAAGTGCCCATCGGCTTATGAATGGATCAAGAAACGGTGGCCTATGTATATATGTATACCATATGGAGACTTTACACCTTTTGTCTTACCTGGATGAGGTTGAAACACATTCTCCTTAGTAAAGGATCTTAAGAATGGAAAGAAAATATCCAAAGTACTCAATACTAATATGAAACCAGCGTATAAACTGCACACCCACATGAAAGAAAAAACACAAGCATAGTCTAGCAAAGGGGAGGGGAGGCGGGAGGATGATTGGGGGGTCTCATTTAATGTGCACAATGTGAGGGCGCTCAGCATGCCCCCTGGGTGAAGGGCTCATCTGCAACTGGAACTTTACCTTAGAATTGAAACAATGTAACCTAAACATTTGTAACCTCATATTAATCTGAAATCTGTTTTAAATGTGCATCTTAGAATCAAAGAAATAATAGAGCCGACACTTATTGACCACTTACTATATGCCAGGCATTTTTCTGTCCTTTTCAACTCTAATAAATTTACTTTTCACCACACCCTAAATGGAACCAAAGCCCAGAGAGATTGACAAGCTTTCCCAAGGTCACATGACTCGTCATTAAACCCAGACACTATTGCTCTTAAGATCCCCTAACTTTATGCGAACATCACTCCATAATCTAAATTTGTATCATTCTAATTCAGGGACCTGTCTATTCTCTGCAGCCTCATCTCACACAGCTCCTGTCCTTAAACTTCGTGTTTCAACTGTGTCTTGACACACACCGTCTGTCTCGCCCTTTCCTGCCTTCCCTAGCGCTGGATTCCTTTCCCACTCTTCCTTCCTGGGCCAACCTTCCCTCATTTTTCAAGACTCCAGCTCAGATTTTACCTTCCCCAAGAAGCTTGCTACAGTAGCTCCTTCTAAAATAAGGGTGAGGTGCCTGCTCTGGGTTTTTATGATCCTTGACATCCCCCTCTGTAAGAACATTTGTCCCACTGTATTTTCATCATCTCTTTGAGGACTAGAAGTCAACCAACATGCACCAGTTCAGAGTCCTGGCCAGCCGTTGCTCTGACTGGACAGACATTGATGCTGGTGGGTCAGGGGCAGTCGGTGCCCATCATTCAATGGTGTTGCAAGCACCACTGCGTCTACCTATCTGTTTCCCCTGATAAATGAACATACCACATCCTCATCACAGAGCCCTGCACCCCGCATTTACTAGGCATTCAATACATGTTTGCATCAGTGAATTCAGTGGAAGTTTGCCTATGATCACACAGCAAACAGCCACAGAATGAGTGTGTTTGCTTAGTTCTGGGTATTCGGGCAACCATTCTGGAGGCTCTGCACCATCTCCAGTACAGAGATCAGCATAAAGACAGGCAGAGGCGTAGGAACAGCAGCATCTATGAGAAACAATAGGTTCCACCAACATCTGCCAAGGACGGGAATCAGGGGAGGCACCTAAGCCCCTCTGCTCTTTCAGTGATCGTCAGAGCTGGAAAGGCCCTTCCGAGACTGGATTGACAAATTCTAGAAGAGAGGAAATCAGAGCTCAGGAGAGCTGGTATCTGGGCTAAGGCCTTTGGCCAGTCAAGACAGAGCTTGGTCTAAGACTGAAGCCCTGGGGTTAGTCATTTGCCCCCTTCTCTACCCATGAACTGAGAGGGCTGCTTGCTGAGCTCCTTCAAATTCAAAGGCAAGATTCACAGCAGGTGGGTTCCTATAAGTAGACTAGAAATTTAAAAAAGACCTCTTTCATCTTGGAAGACTTGTTCTTTGGCCAGGAATTTACTTGCTACATTTAGGAACAAGACAAATGAATCAGAGAGAGTTAAAAATGACTTTAAGAGGTATGCATAAGAAAAGTATTAAAAGACTCTCTCAGGACAACTTCACTAGCTAATAAGCATAGAAGTTCTGACAAAAATCAGTCACCTTTGTCATGAAAGCAGAGGATGATTCTAGGCCAAAAATTGAAGCATTGAAACTGGGTCTAACACCAAGTCCAATTAAAACCGGCAAGCAGCTGGGATTCACCCCAATGCATTGATAGGCTTTCCAGCACCTAGATTATAATCAATTCCTTCCCCCTACAAAAGAAAAAAAAAAAAAAATATATATATATATATAGGAATAACCTGGGCCCTAAAAGAAGACAATCAGTCGTGAAGGGCAGGACAATGGGGTAAGGTTGTGGAAACCTAATACTAACATTATTCAGATCCTACTTTGCATCAAACACCTTCCATGCATCATTCATTTAATCCCAAGAGGCGTGCTATGGTCATTACACCCATTTCACAGATAAGGAATCAGAGGCTCAGAGAGTTGAAGTTTCTTGTTCAAGGTCTTAGATCAGGTCAGCAATGGTATCAGTCAGGGATTGGTCATGCAAGTAGAAAACAATTTAGGTGTTTTAAGCTGAAAAGGATCAAGTATGTTTATTGTAATTAGGCTTTAGGAGTTGAGAAAACAGTTGGAAGGACCCAAAAAATGCGTGTCATGGGGGTGGAGAATGGATCTGTCCCACATTAGCTTTCAGGTTTACCTCTGCAATGAGGGTGTGCGTGAGGATTGCCACTCAAAGATGAAGATGATTTGGGAAGACGTTGTCAGTGGTGCAACTTCTCCAAAGCCCCAAATAGGTAATAGGGAAACAGAGAAGCCACTATAAGGCTTTTCACATCTACCAAAACCACACCTCTGTCACCAGCAGAAAATGGCTTCTTCTTCCTGTCCTCCTCTGTGTGTCTGGCACATGCATTTCACTGCAAGAAACTAAACCATGTCTGGAGCCATGCTGACAGGCAAGTATAGGAACTATAGTCTCAGCCTCCCAACCCGACATACAGGGAAGAGCACAGGAAGGGGTGAGTGTGGCACTGGGGGGCTCGCAGATAATACCCAGAACAGCAGTCCAGCTGGAAGCCAAACACAGACCTGTTTGATTCCAAAACTTAGACTTTCCCACCAACTAGCCTCATAATGTGAGAAGAATATGTAGGCAGACAACTAAGAAAATGTACAGGTTATTATAGGACGCTAAGAAGCAGAATCTATATACTAAAAAGAATAAAAAGTAGTAAATAGTCATATACCTCAATTTTTAGATTAACTATAGTAGAATTACATGTTACCAGGAAAGTTGACCTATACTCAATTCAGTTGAAGAGTTTATGGGTCATAATGATTCACTGATATGTGTTCAGGTATTCAGAAATCACTGATTTTGGAACTCACATGCCTGATGGAAAAAACTAAAAATCTTATAATCTACTAACAACAGTAGCAATAAACTTGAATAGCTTCAAAGTTTATGATGTGACTTTACACATATTATCACATTTGAGCTTCATGACAACTCTGCAAGGGGTTCGACCAGATATTACCCCTGATCCATATCACAGGAGAAATGAGGGGTGGAGTAAAGTCTTGTAAAGCACTGAGTTAGTGCCACTTGGCACTGTCCTAACATCAGGGCCTCTTGTCACTGTCTCACATCCCAGCCCTCCTACTATCCTGCTGTGTGACCTTGGTTCAATGCAGCACCTTTCAAGCTGGAAGGTTGCCAACATTGATGTTAATGTCAACATTAACACTGACGTGTTTATTTACCTGAATTGATATGAAGACCATGATGTCAACACATTCAGGGAACATCTATTCTGTGCTATGTGCTGAATTAAATTCAGTTATGCCTGGGAGGCATAAACTTGCGTTAAGTTCAAAGAGTTACAGAAGTTCAAACAATTATCAACTATTTTCTTGGTATTTGTCTAATAAAAACTAAAATACAGGGGGAAACCCTAATAAAAACCAAATGCAGGAGAAAATTTGGCTTTGTATTCCAATTTATTTAATTCTTGTTAACTGAAACTATAGAAAAAGAGAGAAGTCTCTGCTCTAGAGAATCTTTGTAAAAAATATGATGGAGAAGACAAAACTTAGGCAGGTAGGTCTTGTTTCACCCCCTTTCCTCCCAACTGTTCCAGAGCCCATGGTGGTGTTTTACACAATGTGGAATTTAATGAAATAGTGCCTCGTATATTTTTTGCTACTATTTCATGATAGTCAGACTGGTCTCCAGTACTAGGCTATAGACATCTAGAAGGCATAGATTCTTGATGGAGAATTTGTTTCATCTTGAACACCAAGACTTATTGATTAGAGAGCCTCACAGTTCAAAGTGTGGTCAGTGGTAGCGGCATTGCCTGGAAACTTACTAGAAAGGCAGAAACCAAGACCCAACTCCTGATCCAGTTACTTGGAATCTTTGTTTTTCCATAATTTCCAGGTAATTTGTGTGTCTATTAAAATGTGGCAAGTGCTGACCAGCAGAATGGTATTTAAAAAAAAATTCTGAGGCTCTCAGCTACAAAAAGCACTTCCATACTTTTGTGCTATTTTTCATGGAAACAAGAAACAAGAGGCAATAGGTGTCCCAACCTTGGCAAACACAAAATCTTACACGTCTATATCTCCTACATCACCTGACATAATTCTGGACAGACTATCTGGACAGTACATTCTTGATACTCATAATGAATTCATCTGAGTGCTTTACTTATGGCCAAATTTATAAAATCATTAAACCTTATAGACGTCATAAAGGTACCTGATTTCCTTCACAGTATAACTGCAATAGAGTTGCTATGGAACTGACAGAAACTGAAAGTGAGTTAGAGATTATCAGGGTTATGGAGTTTCTCTTTGGGTTAATGAAAAGGTTTTGGAAATTTGGTAATAGTTGAACAACATTGTAAACGTAATTAATGCCTGTGATTTGCATACTTTAAAATGGTTTAAATGGCAGAGTTGATAATATACATTTTTCTACCAAAACAAGATTAACTAAAAAAAGAGGAGAGAGTTTCTATGGGTCAGAAACATTGGGTTTAAGATGCTAGTAGGCTGGGATCCCTAGGCCAGTATCTAGTAAAGGCTCAAATCTTGCATTCCCCCCATTCCTGAGAGATTCCTAAGGAAAAGGAGTCAAAAGGGACAATCAAGGCAAACAGCCTTTATCACCAGCTAATTGGTTGCTTATGGTATCAAAACATGCTAAAATGTCATAAGTCTTCCAAGGGAAGTGGAACTTGGAAGGGGATCAGGTGACTGGAGCCTGGCAGAGATTTGCCGAAGCTAGAGGGCAAGCGATGTCCTGGCACAGGACATCCCAGGCGGGGCAATGGGGTAGGACTGAGGAAGAGCAAGCCATGCCTGGGCTTGGCAAAAGATTAGAGAAGGCACATAATGGGGCAGTTTTATAAAAGAGCTTCTGGTCATTTTTGACCATGATAAATCTAAAGATCACTTATTTAACCTTCAGCAGATGAGAGAGTTTAGTCATTCCATGACACCCAGTGAATGATACACCCTAGACTGGACCTCCTCTTGGGTCCTGGGCCCCATCCCTTCCCTTCCACCATTTTCAGCCAAGCAGGAATACATGGCAAGGATTTCTGTCTACTGCAAATTATTCACAAGAATCTCTCTCCTCCTCTGTCCTGGCATTTCTCACAAGAGGCAATGACTCACAGTTTAAAACCATCAGTACAAGACTTTAATGCATTTAAAGAGTAGATCCTTCTTTCTTCTATTTTTGTACCATAGCCAACCACTTCCCTAGTCCTTTGAAGTCCAGCAGTTGTTATGGTCAAAGACCAGAGAGCCAGAAAAAGCAGTCAGCAAATGCATGAGTCTGGGCTTTGTTTATTCTTTTTTTGTGGGGGATAATCATGTGTTAGTTGAAGTGAGACCTTATAAGTCAATTACATGTTGGCTGAACAAAACCACTGTTACACAATTCAGAAGTTATACTTGAAACATGTGGAAATTCAAAAATGGTATCATTAGAGATGATCATTTCCTACCAAGCAGATCATCATCTTCCTTGGCAATAAATATGGATTTTGTGCATAGGAGTAATCAAGTGTTCCAGTTTGCCCTGCCATGAGGGCCTTCCTGGACTTTCAGTGATAAGACCCAGGCTACTGGGGCAAGTTTGGTCACCCCAAGTATACTCATACTTTGTGCTAGGCACCATAGGGAAGTGAAATACCCCCCTTCTCCTCAAAGACGTTACAATGATGGCAGAAATAGTTCTAACATCAGCGGGCCTGTATCTGTGCATTTCCATGTATATGACCCTCTCCTTGCTCATCAACCAAAGGCATCCATCTGCCTTGGCAAAAACGCAGAAGGATGTGTGTGACTGGGACTCCTAAAGCTGAAATGCAAAGAGGAGGAAAGCACAGTATTGTGTGTCTTTTGAATTCTAAAATAGAATCTTCCGTTCAATACATAATCTTGAAAGTCATACTTTCTCAAGAACATCTAGTATATATATTTTAAGCCCCAATGAATATCGCAAGGACCAGACCTGGATGACTTGAAATAGGCAAGGCACAAAGAATGTTTAGGGTGTGACTTGGAGGAAACCACATCTGTAAGACAGGGAAGTTGTAGCCTTTGTGAACCAGTACAGAAAGGAGGAGGAGGCTGGCGAGGGCATGATCAGACACCGTGCAACGGCTTCCAACATCAGAGTTGCAGAACGGAGGGTTAGAGACACCTTGCAGACTTTGCTGGGCTTCTCTGGTATCCCGGTCACCTCCCAACATGGGACAGCTGCTCAGATCAAATTGGCTCTCCTGAGCTTCCCTCAGTCCCTCCCTACATCCAGCGCTGACTGGACCCAAAAGTCTCTGCCTTCTGGTGAGAGGATGGAAGAGAGCCTGAGTGTGGGCAGGACAAAGGGCAGCAGCATGGGAGACAGACAGAGAGACAGAAAAAGAGGGAAAGAGCAAATCCCAAATTCACCAGGTATGTCTCAAGATCATCAGTGCAAGCGACCTGGAAACCCCTCAGGAGATCAGCAATGTAATCTCTCACCCACAGATCCCTGGCCTCCTTTTCCAAAGCCACAGAGGTATATAAATCCCTTTTCCCAGCCAGATACCATCTTAGGGGAAAAAGGAGATGATGCTGAATGACTAAGCATTTGCCAAAATAAACTGCTTGAAAGTAAAAGAGATTGTCTGAATCAAAAGAGATTGAGATATAAATTTGCTGGCAAATAAATTTCACTCTAGCCTACCCCACCCTCCTGTCTTCCTTCCAGCCCTCTATCCTATGTGATATGGTCTCATAAAGATTCATCAGCTATTGAAAATATGAATAAATTGAAAAGGAGAGGGAATGCTTTAAAGATAGATCATTTCATTACTGATTAGATATGCCTTGAAAATAAAGGCACAGGACAGGCACATTTTAAGTGAGGAAGCCTTTGCTAACACCTCATTGTATCACCCCAGAGGCTAGGTGGTATTGCAGTGACAACCCCCAAACTTCAGCAGCTCCAAAGCACAAGCATTTATTTTTTACTCTTGCCACATGTCTCTTGAGAGTCAGTGAGTCGATGCTCATTATAATTCTTCAGGGACCTGGGTAAATGGAGCAGCCACCATCTGGAACTTTGCCAGTCACTGTGCTAAGGGAAAACGAGCTCAGAAGGGTCTCAAACCTGCAATTTAATGCTCCAGCCCCAAGTAATCCCAACTGCTTCACTGGCAGCTCATTGGATGGCATCAGCTCCATGGCCCCACTCAGCCACAAGGGGGCCAGGAACTCAGCACCACCAGGTGCTTAACGCCACCATTGTTAATTCTTCACATCATCCAGGGGTACCCAGCGTTTTTTCTTAGCTGTCACTCATTGGAAAAGTAAGAGTTATCTGAGCCCTGTGTTAAATATAGAAGCACTGATTAAAGCTGATGAGCAAAAGAAAATATTCGTGCGTACTTTTCATGATACCAGACACCACAGGTAAACAAAGCAGTCCTCAAATTATCTACATGTGGCCCATCAGCAGCAAGTTGAACACCCCTATATCATGCTGTTTCAACGTCACAATTCAGAGTCAAACTGGCTGCATGTATATACTTATTAATTGGCTAAGAGCTTAAACAGCAGCAGACAGTAAATCATAACATTAGCCACATTGTCAGACTAACTTTCTGAGGTCAGATCAGAATCCATGTCACATTTATCTCATTGATCTGCTGGGCAGAGTGTATATCAGTTAATATTCTTTACTGCAACAAACACTAAATTCCATCTGAACCGGTTTGTGCAAAAAAGGAAATTGCATGGATTATGTAGCTAAACAGATTAGGCTTTCAGGCTAGGCTGTATCCAGGGCTCAAATGCTGTGATCAAGACAGTTTCTCTCTTCATTTTCTAGCTCTTCATTCTTTGTGGAGCGTCTATTCTCAGTCAGGCTCTCCTCTTGAGATATCTTCCAGCAGTTCCTGGAGCTTTGGGTATGGGGGCGAGAAAAGAGGTTGCTTCCTGATAGCTCAAAGAAAAATCCCTGAATTCAGTCACATGCCTGTTCTTTAATCTATCACAGTAGCCAGCAGCATGGATTGTGTGAAATGACTTATGCCAATTAGAGCTCACTCATCCCAAGAGATGGAGATGAAAGTCAGCAAAAACGGGTAAACCTGTTGAACACTTAACATGCGCCAGGTGGTGACCTAAAACTACGTAGTGTCTGGACCCTGATATCAATCCTATGAGCTAAGCTTTACTATGATTTCCATTGTATAACAGAGAGAGGGTTGAAGAAGGGCAAGCAAGACGCTTCTGCTTACACGACCGTGCGCTGGGAGTTGATCTTCCCAGCCACACTCTCTGACCTGGGAGCCCACACACACACCTACTATGCAAAACTGCCCTTGTGCCCATCACGCACCCAAACTCCTTACTGGAAAACGTGTGGTACGGTGGGAAGCAAAGAATAGCTGCTGGAGCCACACCCAGCTGATGTCTACTGCGGTGCAAAGAAAACTCATGGTAATGAGTTACAGAAGGGGTGAAATCTAAACGATACCAAAATTGTGCATAATAATTTTTATTATGCAAAATTTGTACTGCTCTCACGAACATTCCGATGACCTAAACATAGGCTCATATATTTACACTCTTTCCCAAGACATGGCCTACAGATTTTTAAAATTGGGACACTCTTTCAGTAATTAAAAAAGGAGGGGGGACTGTCATGTGAACCTATGAATAGCCCTCTTCACTTCCGGGAAGCTCTTGCACTGTCCTCATCTCCACTGCAGGCTCCTTTCTCTTAGATCTCCGGAGTTGTGCCCATAAGGCCACTTGAGGAAGAGTTGCCTCCTTGCACATTTTTTCTCACTGATCTCTGTGAGAAGAGACAAACTCCTTTCAGAAGACTCACCGCTCCACCCTATCCCAGAAACCCTCTCCTTACATTTCTTTGGCCAAGAGGTGCCACCTACCGCCTCGATTATTCACAAAGGAGAATGGAACTAAGGTGATTGGTTATATTGACCAGGACTCATTTCTTAGGCTGGTCACCGAGACCTCTTTTTCTAATCTGATTCCAATATCCAAGTCACACCAGGCTTCTGTTGAACCAGGAGGAAGGGGACAGTGACTGAGTTTCAGGGAGGCCTGCCCACCACCACCCCACACTGCGGCTGCTGCTACAGAGACTCCATGAGAACTAAGGCATTACCCCATATTCTCTGATAACAGTGACTCAAGCTGCTTCCCGAAGACTCTGCCTCTACCAGGGCACCACTCTGTCACCCTCCCTGGGCACGAGCTTCCACTACAGCCATCCCCAGACACCCCACTAAAGTTCTGCACCCCAGAGGTTCCAGAGCTACTCCAAGAAGCTTGCACAGATTGCTGGTTCACTTTATTCCTGGCCCAGTAATTTTGTATTGACCTTGACAATACAATGACCAGAAACTCTCACACTCCACCATTTGTAGAAGAGGAAACCAAGGCTGTTGGAGCTCAGTGAATCACCCAGGATCATGTAGCTAAAAAGGGCCAGTGCTGGGAAGTCCAGCAAGGTGCCAGTTGAGTTGATTCCTGATGAGAGTTCTCTTCTGGCTGACAGATGGCTGCCTTCTTACTATGTCCCCTCCTGCTCTTTCCTCTATTCACGTTCTTGTGGAAGACGGATAAATCTTCCTCTCTCTTCCTCCACTCCTAAGGCCACCAATCCTACTTGATCAGGACCACCTCATTCTCCCTTAGTTACCTTCCTAAGGCACTATCTCCAAATACAGTCACAATGAAGGTTAGGGCTTCAGCATGTGAACTTAGGGGTAGAGAATTCCATCCACAGCAATCACCTTCCACTATCTTACTGATTCTTTTCCTCTCCCCTGTCTCTTCTCATCTAATTGTTTGTGGGACTGCATATCCTGCAGAAAGCAATCTTCCCAATCGATCGCTCTGGATCCCAATCTCCCACATCCAAATCAACCACTGTGCTCAATAAAATTAAGGGCTGTCCTCAGTGTTGTTACAGATAATATAGATGACCCCTTTGTAGACACGAGAAGAATTTGGAGAGTATGCTGAATATGACTCACTTAGTCGGCCTCTCTCTAACTTCCCTTCATTGGTCCTAATTCTTTCTTCTGGAGTATATGAGCCAGTATTGATGCAATACTATATTTTTTAAAATGCCAAAATTTTGTGTGCCTACAATAACAAATGTTTTTCTCACTTGCAGGTTTATAGGTCAGCTGCAGTGGCTGGAGCAGCTGTCTTGGGCTGTAGTCAAGTTCTGCTCCACATGCCTCTAATTCTGGGGCCAGCTGCCACCTGGGGCTTTCTGTTCTCCTAGAAAATTCAAGAAGCCAAGCCAAATGGCCTCTGTTTGCATCATGTCCGCACCAGCCAAAGCCAGTCAGTGGAATAAGGACATGTACTTTTTCCCATCCCCTACCTCTGGGAAAAAGGCTGGAGGGACCATGGCAAAAGAAAAGAATTAGTGGGCACATAATGTGGTCTGCCATATGGATTATCACGGAACAAAGCTACCCCATGTGCTCCTTCTTGCCATACTGTGTCCCTAGACATTTTACAGCAGATTCAAAATCTCTTCCTAACTTAATATTTCAAATACATATCCCTGTGTTACAGGCTTCTCCATCATCTGGATGGCCAGCTGTATTGTCTCCAGAACAGAGTGTCTGCACCATGCCATAATGTGAAAGAGTTGGGGAGCATGGGTGGATAGAACCCTAGCTGCTTGGACCTAGAAGGACCTGGGATCAGGGTGTCCTTCTCACACCATGCTGCGCTGGAGTCAACAGAGCTTCTCATGGCCAAAGGCATTGTGCCCAGGGGGCACATTATTGGCACAATTGCTGCACTAATATTCAGCTGACTTCCCCTCAAGCTCAGAGATTAACATCTCAGCACATTTGACAGTCACCACAGCTCACTAGTGAGGACGCTCTCCCTCAGATGCCCTCTCCCACCCCCCTTCAAAGTCGGAAGGCCTCCGACAGGAGGTCTTCCAGCCTCAATGCACATGGTAGCTCCCTCTCAAGGAAGGATGCTGAGCTCTCCCAGGCAGCTTCAAACATCTAACCGCTCTGATTCAGTCTTTCATTCACCAAATATTTTATTTTATACCTAATATACCAGCCTCTGTGCTAGATCTCAGGATGCAAAGGTCATGGTTTCTCCCTCAAGAAAAACTGATTCAAGATAGTCAGAGAGATACGCAGCACCCTGAGGCAACTGCAGTATGATGGATAAATGCGATTTGAGTCAGAGGCACCCCGAGGAAAGATACGATCTCAGGCATTAAAATCTTCCTTATGTTGAGCTGAAGATTTTATTTATGTGGCTTCTACCCATTTGTCTTAGTGACCTCATCCATTTAGAAAAAGAAGCTAATTTCTCTTCCAAAGAGCATCCTAACCAATATTGCATTTACTGATCGTTTGTTCCTATATCCCCAAAAGATAAAAGATTTGTGGTGAGTCCGAATTTTCTGGATGGATGGCTCTATCTATAGGAAATCACTCAAAGTGGTGGAAAGGGTATGAGTATTAGGGGTGGACATCTCTGGGTGTGAATCCCCCAATTCTCAGCACTCTTGCAAGTCGACCCCTTGGAGCCTCCATTTTCCAATCTGCAAAATAAGACTGTAGCATCTCCCTTGCAGAGCAATGGCACGGATTAGATAAGTTATCAGCTGGCCCATCTCTTGCACAGTTGTTGGCATGATGCAGGCCTTCCAAAAGTGATAGTGTTCTCATCTTCTCTGAGTCTCCAATTCCCCAGCAATTATGTTTGGCCTTCAATAACATAGTAATAACCCACTTTTGCTAAGAAAAAAAAAAAAAAAAAACCTGGTTAACCAGCTCTTCACCGCCAGGTGGCAGTATCTAAGACACCTGGGATTTCCTTCCAGCAGCTAGAGCAATAATGGAAAAAAACAGCACAGTATTAAAACACAGCTAGTAAATGATAACTGGCTTCCAAGCCAGAGCGCAAACATAATAAATATTTTCTCATCCAGCAGAACCTTCCAGGAGTATTTGATTTGCTTTACAGCTGCATGTGACATGATAAAGTCACTGAGCAACCTGCTAATTCCAGAGCAGGGAAGCAACGATTTATGTAGAAAACAAAAGGCAATGGTAGGAGGAAAGAAGAAACAGTAAGAGGTTTAAAAATTAAAATAAAAGATTTTTAATTTAAAACCACAACCTACAAGAAGGAAAAAATTAGAATCAGAAATCAACTCCCACATGTTTGAGAATCAACTGAATAAAGCCCAGTGTAAAATACATCTTTATTATACAATCAGATATACTGCAGCTTATCGATTGTTCACTGTGTAATAAGTTGACAAATATTTACCAAGAGTCTGGCCCATGCCAGGCCCATGGTACAATGTGAAAAGAATTCTAGCATGAGATTGTCCACAGCACAGTGGAATTTCACGCAACCCTCTCCAGGGAGATAGCATTTTTTAGTTGAGTACAGAAGGGGTTGGCCTGTCCTGGTGAGTGGATAGTAGGGCACAGGAAAGGGGCCCTTGGAGAGGTACTAATAGAGGCAAAACAATAATCCACACCGGATGGGCAAATACCCAGAGGTACGAATAACTGTATTTGAATAACAGAATCCAAGTCAGAAGAGAGGGGAGGAAGTGACAGGGAAAGGGGCCAGAAAACTAAGCAGATCCCCAGAGACCATAAAAATCTGGAGTAATAGAAATCACCAAAGACCTTTAAGCAAAGGATAATACCTGGCTGGTGCTTGTTAGAGAGGTCACTTAGTTGGAGTATTAAAAGATTGAAGCCAGACATGCCAGTCGGGATGTGTTCATCCTGGCCCAAAGGAGAGGTCACAATAACCTAAACAGTGGCTGCGATAGTGAGAATGGAGATGAAGGAGGCCAGTGGATCATCCAAGTGGATGCAAAAGAATAATCCAGAGTGGGTCAGTTTTCTAGCCTGGGAAGGGGCATAAGAAGGAGAAAGAAGAAAAATCAAGATTATCAAGAACATAGAAACATGCCCAAACTGTGCTAAGTGAGTTAGCAAAACATTGTGAATTTGGCCATGATAAAGATACAGGTTGTGCAGCAAAGGATTAGCCTTGCCTGAAAAACAATTCGTCTCTTGCCCCCAGTTCTTAGAAGGTAACCCCAAGCCCTTGGAATATTCTTCCTGAGAAGAGACCCAGGGGCCTGTGTCCACACCGGATGTTCTGCGCTAACATGATTTATGTTGGGGGCCTTGGGCCACCTGGTACCAACCTGACCTCTGGAAAGGCACATGAGCAGTTAGCCCTGTCTACATGACAGCCTCCAATGTAAACCCAGAGACCAAGGCTCAGGTCATCTCTCTGGTTCACAATATTCCATGGGCATTGCCACATCTTGTTAGTGGAAGGAATAAGTGCTGTCCACAGTCCACTGGGACTTGAGCTCTCCCAGCCTGTGTGCCTCTTCTCTTTCCAATTCTGATCTGTGTCCTTTCACTGTATGTCCTAGTCCACTTGGGCTACTATAACAAAATTCTATAAACTGAGTGGCTTATGAAAGAACAGGAAAGTATTTCTTTTCTTTTTATTTTTAATTGCATTTTTTTTAATTTTTTTTATTAAATCATAGCAGTGTACATTAGCACTATTATGGGGTACAGTGTACTATTTCTGTATACATTTTGAAATACTTTCATGCAACTGGTTAACATAGCCTTCATGTCTTTTTCTTAGTTATTGTGTTCAGACATTTATATTCTACATTTAGAGAGATTCACATGTACCCTTATAGGATGAACCATAGGTATGATCCCACCAATCACCCTCCCTCCACCCATCCTCCACCCACCCTGCCCCTCCCTTTACCCTCTCCCCATATTCCTGGGCTAAAATTGGGTTACAGCTTTCCTATGAAAGCTATAAATTAGTTTCATAGTAGGGCTGAGTACATTGGATACTTTTTCTTCCATTCTTGGGATACTTTGCTAAAGTATTTCTCACAGTTCTAGAGGCTGGGAAGTCCAAGGGTACCAGCAGATTTGGTGTCTGTTGAGGACCTACTTTCTGATTCACAAACAGCTGTCTTCTTGCTGTGTTCTCAAATGGTAGAGGGGGAAAGGAGCTCTCTGGAGTCTTTTATTAATATAAGGACACTAATAAATCTCTTCCAAAGATGCTACCTGCTAATACCATCACATTGGAGATTAAGTTTTGACATATGAATTTATGGGTAAGGGACGTAAACTTCAGTCTAGAGCACTGTGATAAAGCATAACCATGATAATGGCTTTTTTGAGTTCTGTGACTAGGGAATCACTAAGGACCTCCCAAAATGCACAGGTGGAGAAACACAATGTGAACTTTAAACTAGAAACCTGGTCAGTCAGTGCAATGACAATGAGTATGACCCAGTACTGCACCAATAGATCAGCAAACATTCTTTTATAATCCTTGAAATAATTCATCATATGGGAGAATTATTTCCATTTTATAGATGAGATTGAGGTTCATATGTATGTCCCAACTAATAAACTGAGCACTTTGCATCACAGATTCAAACCAGTTTGCATGCTTTCAAAGACGTTTCTAACATCAGCATATGTGTATGATGAAGTGGAAAGGTTCACACGTAGAAATATTGATATGAACAAGATTTGTTTTGTTCTGTATTGCAGTCCTCTTATTTCCTTGTACCCAGTGTACCTTTCCCTACCCTAAAGCAGCAGGTAGAACCCCACTGTATATTGACTCAAAGAGGAGATGACCCAGAGGAATGCAGCCAGAACACAGGATGCAATTGGGAGGTTTCAGTTTTTAAAGCTGAACTCCTCTAGACAAAAGTTGAAAGAAATGTGTAA
Source organism: Otolemur garnettii (assembly GCF_000181295.1). NCBI lineage: Eukaryota > Metazoa > Chordata > Mammalia > Primates > Galagidae > Otolemur > Otolemur garnettii. The sequence continues at coordinate 782,076 of NW_003852399.1, forward strand.
ATGGATGTGCTTTGTGTCCTCTGGGACCACAGTAAGTACACACGTGCTGGGGAACAGACAGAGAAGAAATGAAGAGACCTGGGTTCCATCCTCACCCAAGCAAGGAGTGTGAGCTGGTTAAGCCCCCAGTCAGTTTAGAGAACACAAGGCAGAGTCTGGGGAGCACCCAGACTGTCCCCAAGTCCACGCTCAGCAAGGTGTGAGAGCAAAGTCATGTCTGTGTGGTGGCTCTAGATAACTCTGTGACGCAGCCTCAGAGTGTTGTGAGAACTGCAGAACGAACCGGAAATGGTGTTTTCCTTTAAAGCAGGGTGGGGCAGGAAACAGTAGAAGGTTCTCCCTGCCATGGAGCCCAAAGGGGACTCATGGTCAGAGATGAGAGAGGATGCATCTGGGACAAATGGTCAATGCTCAGAAAGGAATGTCAGCCTGCTGCATCAGCAGCCAGAGCTCCAATGCCCCCTCCAAAATCTCTAAGAGCTCAGATGCATCACAAGGCAAAGATGTCCAAATGACCAGAACTGTGTTTCCACCACCTACACACAGCAGTGACGTTAAATCAAAACAAGACTCCCCTGTAGAGAAAGAAAGTTACATTTCTGACGACTCCTGAGGCCTTAAAGCTGGATGCCTACCTGCTGCCTGGGCTTGCACCTGTGTGAGCAGAGCAATGGCCTCCCCTGGGGTTTCTGCACAAACCAGTAACAAACACCATATGATGCCACGTGAGCATCTTTTGCGGCTGCTCTTGGAAGCAGATGGTTCCTCAGTGGGTGATACCCCAGTGGTAACACTCTTTATTTAATCTGCCAGGTCCCTGGGAGATTCATTTCTGCCTCCTTAGGGAGGTTTACAACCATTTCTCTGGTTGGAACGTCAGAGCCTTCTGACAGCTGGATCCAGAGCCAGGAAGGGTGGAGGCAGCATCCTTTAGGAGGACTTTGGATACTTCAGAGAGTCCTGGACCAGGGTCAGGAGGCCTGAGACCCCTGCCTAAGCTCTGCTATCATCGACGCTGGGACCTTGGCCAAAAGAGTCAACCACTTTCTGCTTTGGTTTCCTGTCTTAAAATAGGGAAGATATATTCTTCGCTGCTTAGTCACGTAGTAAAGTGAGGAAGAAATGAGGCCAGGAGCCAAAAATCTAGATTAGGGACCAAGGGTGGCTTGATATGGGCCCATTGACTTCCCCACTTTCTGTCATAGATGTCAGGGCTGCATCGTTTAAGACATAGACATCATTTAAGCCCATATATTAGCCTGTTCAGCCAGACACATAGTAAATGTTCAATATAATGTCACCTAAAAGTATTAGAAATTGTCTTTACCTAAGCCGTTTTAATGCTCTGGAATCTAGATGAGATTTAGAATTAAAATGTACATGGTAGAGGGAAGTCTATGTATTTTTCCCTCTGAAAGATTTTTTTTTTAATTGAATGGTAACTATGTACATTAATGCACTTCTGGGGTACAGTGTGGGGTTTTCACATGCAATCTGAAATACTTCCATCTGAAAGATGTTAATAAAATGATGACATGCCTTGTAGGTAATAGGTCTTAGAATCAAGGAAATATGTTATTATCAAGGAGTTAGACCTAATCTGTCATAGAGAGAAGGTGACAAAGATATATCCTCTCCCACCCTGAACACAGCCCTCGCTCACACACATACAGAGTCACATCCCCACAGATGCTAAGTTGGTTCCAAGGGAACTAGAGTAGCCCTCAGTCTCACATTCATTTCCATGTTCCAAAAGTTTTCCACATGGTGAGAAGCTCCCCTAAGGCAAACCTGGTGGGCACCTAGCACTGCCCAGAGCCATCAGGCCCTGAATCTATAGCCCCACTCACCTACAGGTATGTTTCACTTGACCCATACATGCATCGACATCATCATCATTAGAAGTAGATTAGTTGTCCACATTTAAATATTGGAATATGTCACCTAAAACTCAAGACAGCTGATAATTCTGGACCTCTATTCCCCATGGTAACCTGTGCCAACGGGCAAGAACCTTCTCCCCTTTAGACAGATTGGGTACTCTCGGTTTGGCCTCAGACCGCCCCTGCCCCAGCAAAATGGGTTATCAAGCGCCTGCTACCCCCTGCATGACTTAGTGTGCCTACTCAGCCCCTTCAGAGACCCGGCCAGGGTTGCTGTTGCCCCAGTTTCATTCACAGATAAACTAGAAAATGCCAGGATGGCACGCCTGTACTCAATTACACAGCCAGCAGACAACAGAGCCAGGACTAAAAATCACTTCTTGTCCATCCCCAAACCCTACCCAAGGTTTTTTCACCATACCAGCCACCTGCTTAACCTCTGGTGACCAATTCATGTTCTCAGATGCTTTGAGACCAGGAAGGAGGTATCTCAGACAACAGGTTCAAACATTCCAGTCACTGCCAAGAGCTATTCCCCTTTGCAAATAAACATGAAGCTTATACACATCATTAGTTGTGTGTTTTATTGGGGGGGGTCTAAGCTGAGATTCTGCTTATTTCTGGGTGATCTGATGAAGTCCACTTGGTGAACCACTGAGACAAGCCCCTTGATACCTGGGATTGTCAAAGACCAGCCCCTGGCCTACCCCACACTCCACTTTCACTCCACCATATTAACACCTGACTCCATGCTGGACCTCTATTAAACTCTGCGGGCCTCGCACCTTCTAATACCTGGCTCCCTCCTGTCACTGGAAAAGCTTTTGCCAATCATATTCTGATTTCACAAGTGAAGAAACAGGTTCTGAGAGGGCAAATGTCTTGGCCAAGGTCTCAGAACAAATAAGTATATTGCAGAACTTTTTAGAGAAGGTTCTCCTTTTAGAGAACCTAAGGAGTCTCCAGCATCTGTCCTCGCTGGTTGGCAGATGAGGTAAAGGAACGTGGGTTCCAGAGTATGGAGACTGTCAGAGTAATGGCAACTGGCAGGCTTTCGGGCGTCTCAGGAAAGGGTCAGGCTTCCTCAGTTCTCCTCTCAGCCCTGTGACCAGCTCTGTAAATCACACTCATTCACTTGGTTTCCAGCTTCTCACCTATAAAAACAAAAGCCTTTAACTATGGGGCCCTCAACATTCTCCCAGTTCTAACAATTCCTCTACAATCTGAGTGCAACCAAATGTTTAGCTTCTTGCTTCTTGCCTTACAGTGTTTCCTCATCGCTCCGTGGCCCTCGGGTTCATGGAATCTGAGGTCAAGTGTACGTTTTATACAGTCAAGACCTACATGGGAAGGCAGGCAAGTTATTGAAGGGGAAAAAGACTGCCCTAGTTTGCTCAGTCATCTCTGTCTGATGTTACTTTTTCAGGAGTGCCCAGAGGCCGTTTCTCCAGCCCAGCAATTTTTTTGGCATCCATGTTTCCGTAAAACAGAAGATTTTCCTTTAGGCTAAGTTAGGGAAAATTTTGGAATCTAGACAGATCTTCCGCACACACGACTCCATTTGAAAGACTTTCCTATTGTTTCTGGAAGCCCTAAGAACATTAAGCATATGCTCAACCTTTTTCTTTTTTTTCTAATAGTCTCATGAAAATGAGTCAGTTTATAGTGTTTTTTGAACTGAGTTTTACATTCCTGTGGGCTGGTAGCTCTTGAAATCGGTTAAAACCTACTTCCTAGGAGTTGAGTAACTTGAAAAACTCTGATTCTGATTTCTGAAAACCAGAAGCTCAAGTTTCACGTCCCTCAGGCTGTTCTTATCCTGACATAGGAGGTGACCTCAGCGCCAACTTCCTAAACACAGCACCAACCACTTCAATGCCTTCATATCTGGTAACATTCCCCCTGTGCCCAATACCATGGCTATAAGCCACCACCCCAAAACTTAGTGACTTCAATATGGACAACTTTAATGTGGACAACTAATCTACTAATAGTCATGATGATGATGTAGGCGTCAAATGAACAACTTGATGCAGAATTTGTAGCACAGAGCTAGGATCAGCAGAAACACTCATCTCTGTTCCATTTGGTGTCATCTGGCGTGGTTAAAGGCTAGAGCTGGAATCATCTGAAAGATCTTTTGCTCTCTTGTCTCCAGGGCTGGATAGACTGAGGAATGGAACCACTGGGGTTCTTTGCACATCCCTTATCTTTCTTATGTGGTTTCCCATGGGTTCTCTCTAACTTGTGGTTTCAGGACTTCTTATAGGTCGTCTGAGGGCTGCCCAAGGTGAATGACCCAAAAGAGAGTACCAGGCAAAATCTGTGTTGCTTCTGACGTCCTCGCCTCAGCAGTCATGCAGAGTCTGCTCTGCTCTAGTCTGTTGGTCAAGGCGGCCCCACAGGGCCAGTGAAGTTCAAGGGGAGGGAACCTAGACTTCATCTCTCAATGGAGGAGGGTCAAGCCCACATCATCAGATGATCATGTGGCATAGGATATGTACTGGTGCTGCCGTCTTTCAAAAATGCAACCTGACACACCCAAACCTGTCAGGTAGATATCCATGTCCCAAATTACAGATGAAGATAACGAGCTTGACAAAAATGAAGTGATCTGTACCACGACCGCATGATGAGCCAATGTCAAGACCAGGATTCAAGAGGAAAGAGGCCTGAGGGAGGGAAAGTTTGGGGAGTAATGAAGCCCCCTAACTATCCCTAAGTCACTACAAGGAACTAAGACAATAGAGGTTGTGCCCAGAAGGAAGGACAGGTGTCAACTTGCATGCCACATGAGACAATGATCTGCAGGGACAGGGACTAACTTGCTTATCTTTTAATCCCAGCAGAGTTTTGCTCAGAGGGCACTGAGTGGTAAGGTGGGGGGAGCATGGGTGTGGGAGCTAGCTCTGGGGGAAGCTGTGTGACCTTGATAAAGGCTTTTATCCTCTCTGAGCTTTGATTTCCTCATCTGTTAAACAGAAAAACTAATGGCCTGATAACAAGGTTCTGTGGAGAATTCAAAGTGCTGGTGTGTAAACGTCTTGCTACATAGTAAAAAATCAGTTAGTGGTTATTATCACTATTATACAGATATTTATAAAATGGAAACAAATCAGTAAGTTCTCAAGTTAAGGTTTTTATCAGGTATAAGGTATGTTGGGAACTTTACTATTTGAGTTGATGGGGTGGGGAGCACAAAGCTGGGTCTGAGCAGGAATAGTAGAAGGGAGACAGCTTGTTAAGCTCAGAACCGTTGACGCAAGCACATGGGTACAGATGCTGGAATCAGAAAACTTTATTTGAACTTGAACAGATTGCTTAATTTCCCAAAGCATCAGTTTACTTATCTATAAAGTTAAGATAATGTATTGATATATCAATGTGTATATAAATGACATAATCAATAACACACCTAGCAAACTACCTGGCACAGAGGCAAATTTCAACACTAAATACTGTATTACATGTACTATACATTACATACAAGACCTTTCTCCTTAATTTCTGAAGAACAGCAGCTTTTTCATATTTATATTAACTATTTATATTCAATTAAGTTGTTGAGTTGAATTTACCATACCCATCCCAATGGATTGATTTAGGCCGTAGAGCCAAGCATTCAAAAAAGCACTGATTATATGCCAGGCATGGTTCTGGCTGCTCTTGTCCCCAGGGCTGGATAGACTAAAACCATTCAGGTCATTCACCTTGGGCAGCCCCGAGTTGCTCAATAACAACTGAGAAAACAAAACATAGGCCACAGCCTTTGAGGAGACGACAGTGTACACGGGAAGAGTTAGCAGGGGAGGACTGTTGGGGAGAACTTGCTGCCTGTTCAGTTCTGCTCAACAGGACAGAAATAAGCCTTGCATTTGCTCCTTCCTGTGTCTGTTGAAGTCTGCCTGTTACATGTTAACGCCACAATTTCTATGCACATAAGCTTGTGTGCATGAAGACATTACTCGTCCAGGCCAAAGTTTGGGATGGTTGTAGGCAACAAGTATTGCCCTGCTTCCTGGCTTCCCTCCACCCATTGGCCTTGCCAGGGCACCTGGAGGAAGGAGAAGAGTAAAGTGAATTGAGACCTGCTTCCTGCCTCCTCCTGCTTTTTCTAATTTCTCAGTGGTACCCTTCTTTCTGCCGCCTTCTTCTTCATAGGACAAATACTCTTGTATTTTCATTTCTTCCTTATGCCAAAACTTGCTCTCCATTTTGAAATATGCAGCACCTCTCACCCCACCTTCACACATAACAACTCTGCAGATTCAATTTCATTACCATGAGACTCAGAGAAATCAGGTGTCCTAAGGGCTTAAGCCAGTGAGTGGCAGAGCTGATCTGAAAGCAAGGCTGCCTGATTCCACGTTCCCCATGGAATCAGTTCAGTTCTCCTCAACAAGCATTTAACACATGCCTGCCTGTGCCAAGCACTGGGGAAATAGCAATGAACAAGACATGGGTGCTGCTGCCCAGGAGCTCACAGAGTAATGGAGGGGTTAGGCACAGCAGAAAGGAATTTCAAATTTAAGCGACGTGAGATAATTCATGTCAAATGTGGGCTTTGGTGCCTGGCATGTAGTTGAGGGCAGCCATTATTCCCATGAATATGAGTACAAGGTCAAGGGAAAGCAGCAGTGCCATGGAGCACAGACAAGGGACCCACAGCCCAGTCTTGGATGCATCGTGTGAGTTCTACACCCTGGGTCATTTACACTTGAGGTCATACAGTATTCAGCTTATAGCATCACTGGAGAGACCCAGGGGAACACTGGAACAGCTCCAGATAAAATGTGCAAGTGGTGAGGGGACTTGAACCCTATCATCAGAGACTGAGACAGAGAAGATTGAGGATCAATTAGGAATTAATCTGCCTGCTTATAAAAATGACCAGAAATAATACTTTTTTCAAAAAATTTTTATGTTTGCATTTCAGTGAAAGAAGCCTGAAGGTAAGTGTAGCAGCTCCATAGACATTAGGGGTTCGGGTTCTTTTTATCTTTCTGCTCTAAGAACCTTAGCACTGGCTTTTATTCTTAAGATTGCCTCATATTTCAAAATGGCTGCTAGAGTTCCAGCTCTCACTTCTCCCATCTAGTCAGAAAAGGAAAAGAAACCAGGAGGGGGGAGGGGAGAGGAAGGATCACACATCAGTCCTTTTTAAGGAATTTTCTTGGTAGTTCTAACCAACAGCTGTTATTTGCATCTTGTTGACCAGAATTTAATTACATTGCTCCAGCTAGCTGCAAGGGAGGTTGGGAGAAGCTGAACATGGCACCCCTGAATAAAATTTGACTTCTATTTTTAAGGCAGAAGGAAAGAATAGATATTAATGAGGAACATGGCATCCCTGAATAAAATCTGACTTCTATTTTTAAGGCAGAAGCAAAGAATAAATATTGGGTAGGCAACCAGGAATTTCTGCTGCCAGGAACATAATACCTATCTACTTACAAGGGCTCTCAGGAATAACAGAGGTAAGTATCTTCCATGGAAGAATAGAAGTAGAAGACAAGTTCCTGCTTAATCTAAGAAGAATGTCACTATGCTCAGAGTTCAACAAACCATGGACTATGGCTGTCTCCTGCAATAGAGACTCCCCCTTTGTTGGAGTGTTCTTGGGGGCCTTGGCAAGTGTAGGGAATGCTGTGGCCGGGATTCGAGACATCAAAAATAGGATTGGGCTAGACGAATACTAAGATTCCCTTTTCAGTTATGAAATGTAAGGTTTTCCCTTTACAAAAGAATTTCGGGCATCCTCCAGCTATGAAGAGAGGTATTCTGGGACAGTAGAAGTGACCTTCCAGAGGGCCTCAAGTCCCATATAGGCTGTCACACGCTGGGCTCGTGAGTCTGAGCAAACACAGACACTCTGTGAACGATGTGTTTATGTTTTAAATCATATTTAAATTATAGAAGTATAGAATTTATTGAAGAATTAGGAAATCCAAATAAGGGGAAACAAGATAAATGAAAACCATCAAAATGTCTTTCGCAGGAGGAGTCTCACAGCTCCAGGGGAAAATATTCCTCAGTTCAAATCCACCTTCTACCTCCTATCAGTTTAACATGCGCAGAGAATTTATTTAGCTTCTGAGATTCTCATTTTCTTTGTCTGTAGAATGGTACTAATTGTAACTACCTTGAAGAGTCATCGAAACTAGTTTGTTTAACACATTTAAGAGACAAAACACACGTATTTTCTATTTTTTTCTTTATTTCCACATAACACTTATGTCCTTAATACATAACACATCATCAAAAATGTTAGTTTCCTTTCTTCTTTCCCACTATCTATACCAACCACTGTGAACATTAAGGATATTTTGTTATGTAGGTTCCATATCATTGCAGATATATCTTTGCATTCTGTATCTTACTTAGCACGTCACAATCACTTTGTTATAACGGACTCCTCATAAACAATTTTCATGGCTGGGTAATGCTCTATCATAACTAATAGATCAGAACTAATTTGATCTTGGGAATTAATGTATTTCTCCTACATTTACAGAGAGAGAACATTTTGTGAATAAGACCTTTTTTTTTTCATTTTGGATCATTCCTTTAGAATATATTTTCAGGAGCTAAATCATTGTACCAAAGAGTAAAAAATAATTTAAAGCCTTTGGTACCTATTGCCAAATTCTTTTTCAATATTTCATTTTTATGTATAAGCCGGTTTCACACAGGAGTTTTTGGTCTGTCATTCCTTTTAAATTGTGGGTCTCTTGAGGACAAAGTTATATTTTTTATCCTGTAATTCTATCCCCTTTCAGAGTACCTGACCATAGGATATATTTATGAAATATTTACTTAATGAATAAAAATGATCATGCCTATTCACATTCCCATCGGCTTAAGATGCCCGTTTCACCGTATCGTCATTATAACTGAATATACTCAGATGGGGGTGGAAGGTGAATCCAGAGGAAAAACTCCTAAATTGATGTCTTTCCTGACCTTTCTAGAAATTCACAGGCTAGCCCAGGACTTAAAAAGGCTGACATAACCTGTGCTTCTGACTCCTCATCTCATGTCTACCCTTTCTAACTTGTATGCACAGCCAGCCAAGGTGCCTATTTGAATGCAATCTTTGACTCATAACAAAAGCAGTGAGTGTTCTGAAAAATGTTTACATATCTCTATTGCTATGTGACAAAACTTAGTAACTTAAAAAAAATGAAGTTAGCTTATGATTCTACAAGTTAATAATATTTAACATGGGCATTTCAGTGAAACAGTGCATCTGGTCTTGAAAAGCTTACTCACATATCTACAGATACCAGCCAGCTCCTTTCTCGGGGGAAGCCCTCTGACTAAGGATGGCTTGCCTCCTTCCAGCAGACTAGCCGGAGCTTGCTCACATGGCATCTGGAAAGGTTTAAAGAAATAGAGAACAGAAGCAGCCATTGCCTCTTAAAGGCTGGCCTCAGAACCAGCTCAGGCGCATTTCCACTGAATCCCATCAGACAAACCATCTCAAGGTCAACCCAGATTTAAAGGCTGAGGAGGTAGACTCCACAGAGTCTAAGCTTCCTTAGACAGAGAAGCTACAAATCTACATTGCACCGGAAGTAGATGCAGAAAAGGAAGAATGAAGAATTTAGCCATTTTTGCAATTGATTCACAGTGTTTCTCCGAGTAATGAAATGAATCAGTCTACTGAGTGGAATTACTTAATCTTGTCCATCTGGAACTTGGAGATTATTTATACTCAATAGTTTATATAGTGCTGCAGAGACTTAAAAGATTTTAAATGATGTTACCCTGGCTACTTTTTGTGTACCATCACCTTAGGCAGACAAGGCAAGGGCTTCCTTCCTCAAATTTTAGATGGGCAAAGGGTCTTCATGAAGCTTACCCAACTGGGAGGCGGACAGCTCCCACCAGTCCCTGAGCCTCTCCTGCTTTGTGCCCTAATCACACAGGAAGTTGCTTATCTCCTTATTCAGAAATAAAAGCCTCAATTCCATTCATCTCTAAACTGCACCATATTATATAGAAATAAGTGCGAAGGGTTGAGGTGGGGGTAAAATTAGAACAGAAGCTGCCATAAGTCCATTCTTACCTGGCCCAGTTCTGGCAATGGCGTTTCAAGTCAGGCTCTGAGGCAACATTAATAGCCTGAATTATCCTGGATTTGTGCCGAGAGCACACAGAATCCTCCAACAGGCTCAGCTTTGTTCACTGTAACTTGTCATCTGTGACATGTGATTTCAGGAGGCAGGAAGGACAGTCCTGCAGCTCACCTGCCAAACCCTGCCTGCTTGAAATCCCCTTAATGGAAGACCAGGCCATTTCTTTCTCTGTGAGAAATCTGTTTGAAAGTGTAAACCACCAGGATGTTAATTATTATTATAACAATGCTATAATGCACTTTCGAATTATGTACAGAGCTGCATTACTGAAGCACAGGGATATGTTCTGAGAAATGTGTCATTAAGGCAATTTGGCCCTTGTGTGAACATTCCAGAAGGTACTTAGATAAACCTAGATGGTCAGCCTACTCCACACCTAGGCTGTATGGTGTAGCCCACTGTCCCTGGGCTACAGACCTGGACAGCATTTGACTCTACCCAATACTGTAGGCAATTCTAACACAATGGTATGAATATCTAAACATATCTAAACATAGAAAAATTATAGTAAATACATGGTACCCTCTTACAGGACCACCATCATATCTGTGATCTGTTATTGGCAAAAATGTCTTTATGCAGTATGTGACAGCATTTATATATATAATATCTATTTATGTCTGTAATATGTATATCTAAACTTATATAACATTATTATATTTTGTTACATAGAATATAAGTGACATATTTACAGTTGTATAATATATTATACAATTATAAAACATAATAATTCTATAATACAATAATAATTATTTTAATGGAAAAATAAATACGAAACCCTGAACATGAGGCAAGGAAGGATGATGAGATGGGAAACAAATAAGATGAGGCCTCAGTTGCCCCAGTTACTGCTTTCAGAGAGTTTCCAGGCCACAGGAGGGTTCTGTGCTTCATTACTGATGTCTATCCTGGGGTCAGAGAGGGCCAATAATGGCCTTCAAACACCCTTTCCCATTGCCCATTTTAAGGACTCAAAATCTTTGGCCTTTGGGCAACTCCTATACATTTTCTCTCCCACCCACCCCAACCCCCCAACTCCCACCTAAAAGTGGAGTAATCTCTGCCTGGTAGAGAAAAAATCACAGCAAAAACACAGAGAGTCTAACTTGCAGGAAATCTGACTTTAAATTAGTATACTACTTGACCTTGGACAATACACAAAACATTTTATGCACTGCATCAATTGCATCCCATGATGTCCAACATATCAGTAAGCAAACTTTAAACTCCAAATCACAGAAACACCAACTCAAAATGGTTTAAACAATAAAGGGACTTATTTTCTCAGGTACTAAGATGGCTGAAAGTCAGACAGTTTCATAAGTTGTTAATTCAACTTCATCAAAGGCCTGAGATCATGCCATCTTTCTCTCCCGTCACCTCTGTTAGTCAGCCTTATACCTCATGGTCCACACTGGATGCCACATGTCTAGGCACTCCATGTGAACATAGCAAGTCCCCTTGACACTATGGCGTCCCCTGGTTCACTCAAGGGGGTGCAGTGACTTATCAGGTTACATGAACCGTAGCCCATCCTTCTCCTGGGACACACTATGGTTTAGGGGACTTTGCTGTCCCTGTGGCCTGTCTGAGATCCTTGAGTCTAGGAAGTAGCAGAATACCCCTCAAAGCCCCATCTCCTGACTCCGACGCCAGCACCAGCACTGTTTTTACCATTCTAAGCAGAGTTCCAGATGATCTAGCCTTGGTTATGGTTAATGACCAAGGTGATTTGTTGACTCATCTTCAGCAGGGAATTTAAAGTAGTAATTACTAGGTTTGACTTCTCCCAAAGAGGAAGTTTAAATTTAGCTTGTACCTGCAGTTCTCTGCTGTGACTTTGAAGCAAATCTTTTCTACATCACATAGAAAACACTAATTGTGACACATAGTTTGGGGATAAACTAATTATGCTATCGCTGTTGCAAATGCTAGAACACACCTAATTATAGAGTTTGAGAAATACATACTTTGTTTATGACTTTGACAGCCGAGAAAGGCTGGGCAGGTTTTTGAGCTCATTGCCCCCCCGGCAAAGGAGATATAGTCATCCCATTCAAGCTGGTAATTTATTCTGATGACAAAGTTGTGTTCTTAACCCTTATTGTAACATAAAAACCAAGAAAGAAAATGGAAATTAAATGCCTATCAGGACCTAAAGGCTACAACCAGCACTAGACAAATGATGTCATTATACATCATAATGGTCAAGGATGCAGTCCCCAGCACATCACGGGCATGGTTGGAATCCTGGCTCTACCCCTTAGTAATTATGTGATCTTGCTCAAGTAGCTTAATTTCTCTAGGCCTCACCTTCCTCATCTGTGAAATGGGGATACAGATCATGACCTTATCTCTCTGACAGAGTAAGTGAAGCCCTTATAACTATCTGTGAATACAGTACCAAATATTAGTATTTCACCTCATTACCTCACATTTGAATATTTCTAACAACCATGTAGAATGGATAAAATCAGTACACAAGGTCTGTTTCAAGGATGAGAGGAGATTAGGTGTGAAGTATTCAGTTAATGGTTGCAAAAGCCAGTCCCCATGAGGGCAGAGGCCAAGAGAGCGCAGTGACTTACCAGGTTATGTGAACTGTCCTCCTGGGACACACCTCTTCCCAGGGCTTCTGGTCTAAGCTCACCTCTCCTCTGCTCAGCATTGGCCATTGTCTGCCTGTAACACTGAGAATTGAGTCTAGGCTCTGGGAAATTCACAAAGGGGCTGGTCCCAGCACTTCTCCAACCTCATCCCCTGTTCCCTTCCCCTTGGTCACTCTGGTCCATGGCCTCTGGACTTTATTCACTTCTTGCCACAAGGTCAACTTCATTCCCATCTTAGCCCCTTTGCCCTAACTCATAGCTGACTCCTTCCTATTATTTAGAACTTGGGTTACATGGGACCCGTCAGAGATGCCTTCTCTGGTCTCACCCTCCAGAGTAGCCATTGGATACCAGTGACAAGACTGTTTCCCTATCCAACTTGTTACATGGTCATTCCCTTGTCATATTTCCTCATGTACATGGAAGGCTTCTGGGGACAAGGACCTTGTCTGGCTATGTCCAAGATTCTGAAATTGTTGGCATATTTTAGGTTCTCAACAAGTAGTAATAGAAGGAGGGAAGGAAGGAAGGAAGATGTGGATCTATCTTTTGCTCCCGTCTTTAATGTTCTTTCTTCTACATGTTTGCAGGGCTGCTGCTCGTGTGGTGACTCTATTGCAATGATTTGAAAAACTTACCCCTCCAAATATATGAAGTACAAAAAGGTACCATCTCTGGATAGATCAATGGGGAAATGGCCTTCACTCTATTGGAAAAGTTGCCCTTCCTTTGAGCTGATACAGCCTCCTTCTAGATCACATCACCTGACCAGTGCCCATGTGCAATGTGCAGCTAGCGCTGAGTAGGGGGAGTGTGCTTGTGCACATGTATCTGTGCATGGTATTTATGTACACATCATTTTGAAAATGCCCGTCTTGCTAAATTTTTAGACACTCCCAAGTTTAAAGTCACAAAACACCAGAGGTTGTTATGCATTCTCTCTCTTCCATATGAAGTCCAGATGACAGAGAATTGACAGTAACATTAAGTTTATTCTATTCTGTGGTTCAGATGTATCTGGAATGTTTTGTCTGCTCAGATCACCCCTTCAGAAAAGTAATAAATTTGAACGCTTTTTAGGGAGGGCTCCTTGAAGTAGAAGATACCCCAAACCAAGCCTGACCAGGAAGATTTGATGCCTGGGGATGTTTAGCTTAGAAAATACTCCTAGACAGCCCATCTACAAAATCTCAAATGTAGTTACAAAAAGGATAGATTTCATTAGTTAATTTACCAAATCTTCATCAAGTATCTGCAATGCATTTTCCATGTTGAAGTTACATCAGCAAACAAAACAGATAAAACTACTTTCCTCATAGCACTTAAAATCTATTTGTGGGAGGTATTCTATAAGTAAACAAATATCACGTGATATAACATGACTTAATAAAGACTGAATAATAATAAATGCTATGAAGAAAGGAAGTGGCACCCAAGTGCCCATCGATCCACAAATGGATCAACAAACTGTGATATATGTACACCATGGAATACTATGCAGCCATTAAGAAGGATGGAGACTTTACGTCCTTCATGTTCACATGGATGGAGCTGGAGAATGTTCTTCTGAGCAAAGTATCACAAGAATGGAGGAAAAAGTATCCAATGTACACACCCCTATTATGAAACTAATTTATACCTTTTATATGAAAGCTATAACTAAATAGCCTAAGAAGATGGGGAGGGGGGAGGGAGAAGGGGGGGAAATGGGTGGAGGGAGGAGGTTTGGAGGGATCACCTCTGAGGTTTATCTTATAGGGGTACAAGTGAATCTAAGAGTAGAATGTGAACGTTTTAAAACAATAACTGAGAAAATGACATGAAGGCTGTGTTGACCAGTTTGATGGAAGTATTTCAGATTGCATGTGAAAACTCCACACTGTACCCCAGAAGTGCATTAATGTACATAGTTACCATTCAATAAAAAATAAATAAATAAATAAAAAGAAAAAAAGGAAAGAAGTGGCTGGGGCCTGGACTAAAAGGAGGCAGCTACTTTATTTGGGGGTGAGAGAAGGGCCTCCAGAAAGATGATATTTGAGCTCAGACCCACAAGAGGAGAAAGAGCTGAGTTTTAACTCCAGGCAAAGGGCATGTCCAGCAGACAGAACAGCAAGTGCAAGTCTGAAGGCAAGGATGGGCCTGGCACCTTCATGGAACAAGACAAAATGCCGGCGTGGCTGAGACTTAGTGAGGGCAGAAGGAAGGTGTGAGGTTGTGCCAGGAAGGCCAGCACACCCTGCAATGTCATCCAAAAGACTGTGAAATGTCTTCCTATTATTTTAAGCAGGAGAGAAATGATCCAATTTACATCTTTAAAGATGACTTTGGTTGCTGGGAAGAACAGATTATAGAGCAGCAAGAGTTCCCTGTGTTCTAGGAATAGAACAGAGATCAAGGGAAGGAGCCCCTAGGAGACAGATTTTAGCCCAAGATAAGTGCTCTCCAAATCCCCAAATGAATGAGCTCATCTAAAGGCAGAAGCGTGGCCTTTGGGGGTCCAAGACAGCTTTAGATGTTCCTTTCAGGAAGGAGGGCCTGATAGTTACTTTCATGTGTCAGCTGAGCTGGGCCACAGAGTGCCCAGATATTTGGTTAAATATTTTCTGGGTATATCTGTGGAAGTGTTTCTGGATGAGGTTGATATTTCAATATTGTTACAAAAAGGATAGACTTCAATCTTGAAAACAATATTCTCCTCCCCAAGTAAGTGGCCCTCCTCCAATCCAGTGAAGGCCTAAATAGAGCAAAAAGGCAAAGAGGGGGAGAAAATTCTCTCTTTTCTGTCTGCTTTGAGCTGAAGCATCAGTCTTCTGACTTCATATTTGGGCAAGGACTGGAAATACAGCATCAGCTCTCTTGGGTTTCCAGTGTGCTGCCTGCATGGCCTGGGACTTTGCTCTCCGCCTGCATGATCATGTGAGACTTATAACAGATCCCTTAATTTATTACAGATAGATAATAAGTGGTTCTTTTTCTCTGGAGAAACCAGACGAATACAGTAGTGCAGAGAGGAATGTTTCAAAGAGATCTGGGGCATCAGATGAGCTCTTAACCCAGAAACACTATGGAACCCTTTCCAGCCCCAAAGAGGATTCAGGCCAGCACTTTGGACTTCAGGGATGTTCTCATGCAACTTTATTTCCCCATAGATCTGAAATGTTTGCTTGTTTATTTTTTTCTTTTTCTTTTCTCTCCTATTTATTTCTCAGTTTAAAAGATAGCAATACATAAACATGGTAAAATATTCAACTGTACAGTTTTTAATTTAAAAGCAAAGATCTCCCACCAAACTCTTTCTCCCCCTAGTAACTACTATTGATATTTTCTAGAAAAATTATATGGTTATGTCAGCATACACGCATGCAAAGATCTTTTCATTTACACGAGTCAAATCACACTTGATATGCTTTTTTGTACCTTTTGCTCTTAATAATATGTAAGAAGCTTCTTTATGTCAATTTAAAAAGGCCTCTGGGGTCATGGTCTTTGGTGCTTCGATATCAAAAGCTCAAACATGGCAAACATCATCTCTCTACTGGTGGAAACTTTGTAAACTCTTACCCCTTTGGGAGAATGGAAGATAAGCAATGGCTCCCGGATATTTAAGCCTTATTCTGAGCCAGAAGCTGTGCCTTAGACAGTGCTACATCATGTCCTCTGACGAAGCAGCTTCAGGCTGGACATTAGATCCATGAACACACCTCCCTGCTGCCCTAACTATCCTCTTCCTCCCTCCCCTCTCCTCGTATTTTGCTTTTTTTCATTTTTCTTTTGAAAGAGGCTTGCTGAGTCCAGCAATGAAATTAAAAGGATGTTGACCTGGGTGTGGTGGTGGTAAAGAGTGTAGCTCTTAGGGTCAGACTTGGATGTGAAACCTGACTTGATCCCATACTACTTGTACAAACTTGAGCATATAAATCGCTTCACCTGACTGCAGTAGGCAGCTCGAAGGTGGCTTTCAGTGGCCACTGCCTCCTGGTAACCTCACCCATGTGTAATCACCTGCCCTTAAGTGTGGGATGGACCTACCGACTAGCTTCTAATGAACCCCATAAGGCAATAATTGATGGAATGTCATTTCTGAGATTCAGTGAAAGACTGTGACTTCTGTCTTCACTGGGTTCTCCCTCTTCCCCTCTCCTTTGCTTGCTCTCATGCAGCTGCCCCTTGTAGAGGTCCATGTGGGAAGAAATGGAGGCTCTCAGTCCAATATCCTGGAAGGTACTGAATCCTGCCAACAACCTTCTGAGTGAGCTTAGATGGAGGTCCCACCATCATTGACATCCTGATTGCAGCCTGTGAGAGACCCTGCACCTTCAGGCCCAGCTAAGCCAGGCTCAGATTCCTGACCATAGAAACTGATATAATGAATGTGGGTTGCATGCGTTAAATCACTAAGTATAGGCTCGGTGCCTATGGCTCAAGTGGCTAAGGCGCCAGCCACATACACCTAAGGTGGTGGGTTCGAATCCAGCCTGGGCCCGCCAACAACAATGATGGCTGCAACCAAAAATAGCCGGGCGTTGTGGCAGGTGCCTGTGGTCCCAGCTACTTCCGAGGCTGAGGCAGAAGACTCACTTGAGCCCAGGAGTTGGAGGTTGCTGTGAGCTTTGATGCCATAGCACTCTACCCAGGGGGATAGCTTGAGGCTCTGTCTCAAAAAAAAAAAAAAAATCACTAAGTGTAAATACACTCAGGGGGAGTGTATTTATTACACAGTAATAGATAAGTAATACACTAAATGTTGGTTAGCTTATGGTTTTAAAAAATGGGTGTAAAGCACCCTAACCAGGCTAGGGGCCCCTACTCTTGGTCCAGAGCTTCCAAGCATCCTAATCCCTGGGTGTAGAGCACCCTAACCAGGCTAGGGGCCCTCCTCTCAGAGCTCTCAAGGATCCTAATCCCTATCTTTTCCTGCCACATCTCTCCCCAGAGAGCAAGGGAGTTCCAGGGGCCAAGGGAGCATGTCCACCCTCTGCTCTAGGCACACAAAACTCCAGAGTTTTCTGCCCAAATTGTCCTGGGCCTGGTTCCCAGGCATGGGAGACTTTCCTTTTTGAATAGACCATTCCATTTGTGCATATGCCCTTACAGCCCTCCTGGTGGGGACAGCTGTTCTAGGCAGATGATGGACTGACCCTGGACATGTGTGTTGAGGTACCCATCATTTGTTCTCTTGATTTTTTCAACTGTACATGGTTAAACATGGTTTGGTGCCTCCATTAGTATTGCTGCTCCCAGCCCCACAAATCTTAGAGGTGGCCCAGAGTGGAGATAATAATATCTAAGGACTGAACAGGATTGTTTATTTGAAAATATCTGTCATAGAGGGTGACATGTATGCAGAGAGTGACCAATAAATCATAGTTCTTTCCTGCTTCCAGTGTTCCCGTGAACAACACAGAAAAACGAGGACTCACTGGATTTGCCATAGGAATCCATTTTCTTCCCAAAGGGTCTCTGGCTGACAGTTTGGGCCATCGGGAATGGACAACATTACTGGCTGGAGCAAACTCTCAGCTCTGCTAAGGGAAGCGCCTGTCAGCAATCCTTAAACACATAACTGCTTGTAGCCTGGGCCAGCTGGACTAGCGCACCCCTGCCTCCGAGGCCTCTTCAGAATTTTTGGCTGTGGGATTAGAATTTCTTCTTCCCAAGAAATAAGAAGAATGGGAAAGCTCTTGAGTTTCTCGGGAGATAAAAACATGCTGATTTATGCTCAAGTTGTTAGCTATTTTTGAGAAAGTATTGCAGAAAGGATGAGTTATCGCTTTCTATACTGTTAGAGTGAGAAAGATCAAAGCTTGAGAGTTAGACTTTGCTTCTCGCTGGTTATCAGGCATGTTATGTGATCTCTCTAAGCCTTTGTGTCTTCATCTGTAAAATGGGGGGGTTAGTAAATCTCTAACATGTGGGGCTGGGTGAGGAATAAAAGAGACAATCAAGCACAGTGGTCAGGATAGCTCAGGCTCCTCATCTAAAAAGAGGGGTTAAAAATAGGATAGACCCTCAGGGCCATTGTGTGGATGCTGTTAGGTCATGTACGCTCAGTCTAGCACCTGTTAGAGAAGGCCCTTGTAGTGGCTTAAATGGTGGCCCCACCAAGTACATGTCCGTCTCAAATATATGGAATACAAGACTGTGTCACTATTTGAGAAAAGGGTCTTTGTGGATGTAATTAAGTTAAAGATCTCAAGGTGAGATTATCCTGGATTAGGGTGGGCCCCAAATCCAATGATAAATGTCTTTATAAGAGAAAAGAATGGCCCTGGGTATAGGTGGGTCGTGCCTATAATCCTAGCACTCTGGGATGCCAAGACGGGACGATCCTTTGAGCTGAGGAGTTCAAGACCAGCCTGAGCAAGAGTGAAACCCAATCTCCACCAAAAATAGAAAAATTAGCCAAACACTGGGGGGGGGGGGCACCAGCTAATCCGGAGGGTGAGGCTAGAAGATGGCTTGAACCTAGGAGTTTGTGATTCCTGTGAGCTAGACTGATCCCATGGCACTCTAGCCTGGGGAATAGACACTCTGCCTCAAAAAAGAGAGAGAGAAAAGAATGGGAGAAGACAACAGAGGAGGCCGTGTGAAGAAGAGTGGATGTTACAGAGCCCCGCAAGAATCACCTGGAGCCCCCAGAAACTAGAAGAAGCAGGGAGGGATCATTCCTTCGAAATTTCAGAGGGAGAAGAGCCCTGCGGACACCTTGATTTCAACCTTCTGGCTTCCACAACTGTGACAGAATAAATTTGTTATTTTAAGCCAGCAATTCAGGATAATTTGTTATGCCAGCCCAAGGAAACTAACACAGTGCTTAATAAATGCACGCTGTCACTATTATGTCTTGCCTGTCTTTGCTCTACCAAGCTTGGAAAGCCTCCTGCCTTCTAAGGAGGAAAAACTTCTGTACGGTACCTGGGCTGGGACCCAAAGGGCAAAGGTCCATCTGGCTCAGCACAGTCCCCACGCCTGCCCTGCCTCTGACCTGTCCTGAGGGGTGGGCCTTCATCCTCTGGGTTGCCTTCGTGCCAGGGTTTCTGAGGCTGACAGCACACCCTGAGCCAAGAGATTCTGAGCCTCAGCATGAAGGGAATAATTGTCAGCGAGCTCCCAGATTGTTTTGTCACATCCACTTTGCAATATGACAAGTAGGCGTCCAAAATATGCTCCAGGAGGGGGAGCAAGAAATTTTCCAAAAGCATACTTGGCAGCCCCAGTCATTCTGCTGAATCAAGCGTCAGTCGAGTTCTTGGCTTCCCTCCTTATGCCGTGTGATGCTGTGTCCCTCAAGATGGGAGTCCCGACTGAGCCCCACCAGGAAGAGAAAACCCCGCTCTCAGTGGCGTTGGACCCACAAACATGGCTCCACTGGCTGCTTTGGGGGTTTCTAGCTAAGGTTATAATGATAACTATATTTCCATAATCATGAAACTAATAATGATAGCTGTTAGGTGCTGTCCCGTGTGAGGCGCTGGACCAAGGCGTTCATGTGCTTTCCCTTCTTCAGTCTTCACAATAATTCTCTGAAATGAGAACTTTTTTTTTTTTTTTTTTTGGAGGCAGTCTCACCTCGGTGTAGTGCTGTGGTGTCATAGCTCAGAGCAACTTCAAATTCTTGGGCTCAAGTGATTCTGTTGCCTCAGCCTCCCATGTAGCTGGGACTACAAGCACCTGCCACAACACCTGGCTATTTTTAGAGATGGGATCTCCCCTGCTCATGCTCAGGCTGGTCTCGAACTCCTGAGCTCAAGCAATCCACCTGCTTTGGCCTCCCAGAGTGCTGAGATGACAGACATGAGCCACTGTACCCGGCTGAGAACTATTATTATTATCGCTCTGTGACAGAGAAGCAAACCAAGGGAGAAGTCAGATATTTTGCCCTAGACTCCATTTCTAGGACATATCAGAGGTAAGAGTCGAGCTCGCATCAGCCTGCCTGTAAAGCTGGACATGTGAGCCTGTACCGAACAGCCACTTTGTACAATATGTTACAAATATTGTTGAAATAAGAGCCATGCTGCCCTCACTCACATTTGGAGCTAAGGATCATCATGCCAGAAAGGGACTGGCTATTCCAGAGAGGAACTGATGAGTAAAACTTAAAATATCAGAAACGTAGATAGACAAATAGACAAATAAGGCAGACTGTGTTTTCTTCCTGCTTTCCTGGAGTCTGGCGTGGATAGATACTAACGTAAGAAAAAGGTCTTTGTCACATAACTCAGAGCTAGGAAGGAGATTGATATTCTTTTAGCCAATATGGTACAAAAGACATGTCAGCAATAGGTTACTATTTGCGACTGAGGGGGTTGAGGCCAGATTATTCCAAGGGCCTCTTTGCTTCCCCTTTTTATTCTTAAGATCTCCCTGTCATCATTTGTTCCTCCGTTCTTCCTTCCTAAACAAAATTCAGGTTTTGGTCTTTCTTTCCTACATCAGACTGAACAATGGTTGATCTACTAAGGGATGGGCTTAATAGATCCAAGAGTAATCCTATTCTCTCTGCCAGTGATTGACTGAGGAATGGTGATCCCCCAAATACGGCTAATAAAACATGGGAGATATCTTCTACCAGGGTGTGTGGTGGCTTAAGGACTTTTGGGGAAAACACCTTTGCTTCTAGGAAAGAACCTTGGAAAAACACAGACCCTTCTCCCTCTAAATCTTGTCATATCTGGATATGATGCTCAGAACTGCTGCCACCATATTATTACAAGCCTGAGAAAGAAGCCAACTAATGACGGTGGAGCAGAGAGATAGACAGAAACTGGTCCTGAATGCCATTGTTGAATGGCTAATTCAACTAGCCTTGGATTCTCCCTGCCCCTGGAATTCCTGATATGTGAGATAATAAATTCCCTATTGTTTAAGCCAGCTTGAGTCAGGGTTTTGTTTCTGCCACCAAAAGCATCCTGACTAATAGAGGATTCAGAGCAGACTCTCCTCCCCCTCCTCCCCCACCCAGCAGCTGAACCAAACGCCACTGAGTATAACCAACAACCCATTCCAAAGGCTGCACACAAGAGGAAGGGAAAGTTGGGGCAGAACAGAGTACAGGAGGTTTAAAGGACTGAGGAGTTGTGGCAAATGGGGACAAAAAGCAAAGGCATATAGGAAAGGGACCCTCTGTGCCACCTGAGAGGGTAGACACATGGAGTGTGCTCAGGAGTCTGGGGCTGAGACTCCATATCTGTGGGCAAGTTGAGTAAGTGAGAACTGCCACTGTTAAATCCCAGCACCCCCTTCACTCTCAATGTGTTAGAACATAATGTTTCAACTTAAGCAAAAAACTGATTGAATAGTCTCCATAATTCCATATGGTGCTTCTCAGGCCAGCAATTAACCATCATTTTACAGGCTGCATCACCCTAACTTCTGTGAATTATGGGGTGCTGCCATGATTACAGATTGTTGGCCCCACTAGAGTCTTAAAAGGCCAACTAATCCAACTCTTTCATTTTTTGAATGAGGATGTAAGGTGAGGATGGAGAAGCAATTCTCCCCAAGACAGTGCAAAGGACATCTGTGGAAGGCCCAAGACTGACATGTGAGTGTCCCATCTCCCAAGCTGGTGCCCCTGAGACTCTACCATCATTATCTTCCCAAGTGTCTGCACCAAAAAATTGTCAATAGATTTTAACAACCAGACCCGTTATTTGATGGTCAAATAAACTTGGAAACTACTACATTAAGTAAGTCATATTCAAGGTTTATCTAGTATGAGAACTTCTCATAGTACTTTGGTTGGGTTTGTTTGTCAAAAACGCTACAACTAGAATATAGTATGCACTCTTTCTCCAGTGTGTTAGATCACAGAAATATTCTTTCTCCCAAAGTGTCTCACTGGAATAAGTTCTACAAATTACATTTGAGCAAAGACACAACGTGAACTCACCTAAGAAGGAATGAGTTCAAAACACATTGAACTCATTACGATGAGGCACAACTCATCATAAGAAGGAATGAGGTCAAAACACAAAGAGAAGGCTTGATGCCCTTACATCGCTCAATAGTTAGGCCCATACACCAGGGCTGGTGGGTTCAAACCCAGGCCTGGGCCTGGTAAACAACAATGACAACTACAACAAAAAAGATCCTGACATGTGGCAGGTGCTTGTAGTCCTCCCTACTTGGGAGGCTGAGGCAAGCGAATCACTTAAGCCCAAGAGTTTGAGGTTGCTGTGAGCTATGACGCCATGACACTCTACTAAGGGCAACATAAACAGACTCTGTCTCAAAAAAAAACACACACGCACCAAGAGAAGCAGAGTTAGGCAGAAGTGAAAAATGGATAGATAGTCAAATGGATGGATGGGTGGGTGGGATAATGGGTGGGAGAAAAGTAGCATAATTTGAGTCACCAACATAGCAGGCTTGCTACATGAGTTGATATTTTTTCCCTTTATGTTAGCTTGAGCTGCGTATTAGTCAGGTTTTCATGTCGTTCTTGTGTTAATACTCCATAACAAATGATTCCCAAATTTCAGGGACTTCCCAAAAAATTGCTTATATGACACTTCCTGGTCAACTGAGCCAAGCTGGACCCCAGGCTCTGGTCATGTTCAGGCCTTCTTCATTGATCTTTGTTGCAGAACCCAAGTCAAAGGAATGAATGCTTCTTGGTGCGTGCTCCTCTCGTGGTGGTAAGAAGAAGCTCCAAAGACCTAGTGGAAATTTTCCCCTTAGGACCTCAGCTTGCAACAGGTGCATAGCCATTTTCAGCCATATTCCACTGACCAAAGTAAGTCTCATTGCCAAAACCTAAAATCAGTGGTAAAAGAAAACTATACTCTGCTCACAGGGAAGCCAAGACAAGAGCAGGAAGGAAAAGAAACATGGTGGCAACATTTTCAAATCCACCAGAAATTGGGTCTTCTACGACTCACACCCCAAGAAGTCCTGAAAAGTTCAACCAGCTGATTAATTTGGGAGTCCCTACTTGGTAAGGTCTTTTAACTACAGGACATTTTACAGCTAGACAAAGTAGGGTACTTTATTCACCTCAACTGTTCCGTGCCCCTGAGACATCCCTCTCTTTTTCATTCACTCTTCTCTCTTTTCAAATCTGACACAAACTATTGTTTTTCTTTAGCACATTGAACGCACACGCTTTAAATTGTGTTATGAATGGACCACACGCCAACAGCTCAGTATTGGCAGAGTTGCCATACTTATACAGCCGTGAGTTTCTTCAGTTACTTGAATGTCTCTACTGGTTTTGCATTCATTATGTCCTTTTTTTCCTTTTTTCTATTGATATTTAAAAGTTGTACATTTTGGGGGGTGCATTTGATACTTCAATGCCTATACACAATGTGCAATGATAAAATCAGGGTAACTACACGTCTCTCACCTTGAACAGTTATCTTTTCTTTGTGTTGGAAACATTATAATTCTTCTCACTATTTTGAAATATGCAATAAATTATTAACTCTAATTTTCCCCTGTACTACTGAATACTGAACTTATTCCTTCCATCTACTTGTATTTTTGCACCATTTAACTGACTTCTTTTCATTCCCCACCCTCCAGCTTCCCTGCCCTGCCCAGCTGCATTCATTATTGTCTAAAAGTGAACTGCATGAGGGGAAGTGACAGCACTGATATGCACAATTCAAAGCATAGATCTCATAAACTTAACATATCTGAGACAGAGATGGAAGGCATTGGGCAGTCTTTAAGTTAAGAACCTTGAGCCTTGGGAGGATCAACTGTGGATTCAATTATGAAGGAAATAAGTAAAATATGTCCACAGTTCTGAAATGATGCTGTTGAAGACTATGTTGTAAAGTGAAGTATAATTAGGGATTCTGTTGCATTTTGAAGTCCTCTGGGCATGGAGACCCCTTGGTGATACTCAAGGATAGGTTTGACTTTCAAATATATTTTCTGGGGGACCTTGCTTAAGGAAACGATGGGTTTTGCTGAGTGCATCTAGACAATAACATGAACGTGGCCACCTGCCAATCAGTGAACCAACCTGAGGGCTCACATTTATCAGGAGGGTAGAGTCTGGAGTATAGTTGCATACAGAAACCTAGGCCCAGTCTTGGAACTTTGGGCAAATTACTCTATTTCCCCGTCTGTAATGTGGGGGATGATATCACAGACATCTCATGGTTGGGGAGACGTTCAAATAAAATAATAATTAGTTGTGACAGACCAGGTACTGTTCATGTACTTTACATATGTCAACACATTACTCACTACACGCTGTGAGTAGTTGTCCATCTTTACAGAAGAGGAAACCAAGGTGTAAAGAAGGTCAGAGAGGTACCCTAGGCCACACAGCTGGCCAGCAGTAGAGCTGGGAGTCAAACTCATACCATCTGGCTCACAGCCCTGTCAGGAGTCTAGGACAAGGTAAGTGTGTGAGTGTAACACAAGGCAGAGTCTCAGGAGGGGTGCATGTCGCCTCCTTCACCCCAGTGAGGACCAGTAGAGGCACTGAAGCACCAGCTAGGGCTCTCATGCATGAGCCTTGCATGTGCTGTGTAGCTCCTTGATGATGCAGGTTGGATGAGTGTGAAGTGGCACTGTCTTCTTCTCCCTCTATGTCTTTGGAAAATCATCAAGCTCTCCCATCCTCCTCTTCCTCACCTGCCAAATGGGGATGATAATATTTGCCCCTGATATTTTACAGAATTATGTGAGATCTAAAGAGATGACAAGACAAAAGTGCCTAGAAATGTTAAGTCCTCTGCAGATGCTAGACTTTTTTAATGGCATCATGAAGCTGATCTTTTAAAGTAACGCAACAGACCTAACCCTCCCAAATGAGAGCTGGTCCTTCCAAAGCGTTCTCTCCCTCTGCTGCGAAGCCGCAGGCTTATTCTGATGATGCTGTTTTTGCTCAAGACATGTTTGGAATGTTTCTTTGGAAATTACTTTTACAGCTGGTTTAGGCCAAGTGAGGAAATCAGTTTTATTACCTCACAGACAGGCTTCCATTTCATTTTGGGGTGCCAAAAATGGTGTTTCTGAGCTGGTTCTTTCATCTTATTCATAAGAAGTTCTTCTGAATAAATTATATCTATTAAAAAAAATCAAATCCACCCTCAGAGGGGGAAGATTTGCTTCATGGAGACTCTCAAAGGAACTCAACGTGGGAATCTGAAAGCAATATCATTATTTCACAGTCATATCTTACACTCATGAAACTTGAACAGTAGCTATGCCCCACTGTACCAGCCTGGTCTGTAAGAGAGAGTTGAGCCTGTTGAAATATCAGAAAATCCATCTCTAGAATCATATTTGAACTAAAAAGCACCTTAGAAGTCGTGTTATCTAACTCATTCAATTCATCCCTTCATTCATTCATTCATTCCTTTTGGAGAACATTCACTAAGCACCCTCAAAGCGCTCGCACTCTACTTAGAGAAGCAGATAGGAAATCACACAAGCACAAAGGAAGAGTGATACGCACTCAGATAGAGGCCTGAAAGCACAGGCCTGTCAGAAGGAGAAATCTGGCCTGGCCAGCCCTGAGAAACCTTGAATAAGGAAGTTTATAGAAGAGAGACAGTGGAGCTGGATTTGGAAGGACCAATTAGAGTTAGCTGGGTGAAGAAGGGGTTAGGCATCTGGGAGGGAAGATTATGTGCACTCAGGCCCAAGATGTGGAAGGACCATGGTGCTTTTGTACAATAGTAAAACTAGGCAGCCATGCATGTCTGAGAAGGCCCAAGAACAAGTAGGTCTGGTGTCCACAATGTCGGTGTGCGTATCAAAGGCTAAACTGCTTGACAATATTTCAAAGTGAGAGTGAAGCAAACTGTCCCCAAAATGTTTTACAGCTTCCCTAAAAGAAGCTGGCAAAGGCACCTGTGTTTCTTTAGAATGACCTGCAAGCTAAGCAGCAGGTGCCCCTGTGCTGTTGTGCCCTATTGTGCCTGGGCAGGCTTGAGTTTGTCTCACAACTTAAGTTTGCCCGCTTCCCTCATTCATGTCGCCTTCCTGGATTCTGCTGGCACCAAACTGGCCACCTTGCCCTTTAGCTGATTCATACAATTTACTATGCCCTAGGGCATAGTATCTCCTAAAGTGGGAGATACAGAATGCTTGAGGGACTCAAGAATTCAGGAGAGTTCAATGAACTCAATGGAAAACAAAGGTTATACTTTGTGGCTTTCTTGTTTGTTGGGTTTTGGTTTTTAATCACTAATCTCAAACTGAAATCTCAATCTTCCTTCATTCTTCAATGTGGGCAACAAGCCATGGTGCTATTAGTTAGCCATTCTCTGCCCTAGGGATTTACCACCAATAGGAACAACTGATATTTCTGCTTCTTATGAGGGTTGTTGCAGAATCTCAAAATACAGTTTGCAAATTGCAGTACATCTGTATTATATTGGAATATAATAGACTTGCAACTGGATCTTATTATTTACACCTTAACAAAGCACATTTACTTCTATATCATAAATAAAGTGAGTCTTCTTTTTTTTACATTTCAATCATCATTTTTCAATGGAATCGGTTTCCTCTATTATCCTATGTATTTTGTTTTATGTATTTAATTCATTACTCTTTGAAGGGTCCGTAGCACAAAAATTGGTTATAATCTCCCACCTAGGCACTGTTCTATGTGCTTTAAACACAAATTAACACATTTAATTCTTGCTGTAGCTGATGTAATTAATGAATTAATGATGTAGCTTTTACAGAGGAGGAAACTAGAGTCACTGAAAGAGTAAGTAAACTACTCAATGCCACCAGCCCCTAAGTGGCAGGACAGCAATGGGAATCCTGGCAGCCTGCTCCAGGCCACCCCAACCACTGGGCTCTCCTGCCTCCTAGGAGAGCCTAGACAGGGCAAAGGGACAGAAGTATGTGGCCTCAAATTGTTCAGAGGCCATGGGAAGAGTAGAAAGGAAAAGATCACATCTGCGCTGGGAAAGACTAATTTTCTCAATAACAGAGGAGTGAGTGGAATGGGGGAGCCTAGAATAGGGAGGTGATTAGAAACCCAGAAGGCAGGGAAAGGCCCTAACCAGGGCAGTGGCAGTAGCGGGATGGTGGTGCTCAATTGATACGTTATGTAGGCTGTGAAAGTGACACATCTCAGTACCACAAGAATGGAGTGGCTCCAACCGGGGAACCATGAAACCCAATAAGATCTTTTTCGTCAACTCTCCACCTCCAAATCAAAAAATCAAAATGATGATTCTGAGCTAAATGCAATCCAGGGGCAGGGGAGTGAAAGGCCAATTATTTAGAACATTTTAGTTAATCTGGGTGGTAGGAAGAGCAGGGAAGGACCAACCAGTGTGGCCCAGAGGAGGTGCCCTGAAGTTGTGAGCAGCCATTCGCGTGGGACTATCTCATGCATTAATACCCCTGGGCCCGGCTCGGCGCCTGTGGCTCAACGGGCTAAGGCGCCAGCCACGTACACCTAAGGTGGCGGGTTCGAATCCCCAGCCCGGACCCGCCAAACAACAATGACGGCTGCAACCAAAAAAGGAAATAGCCGGGCGTTGTGGCGGGCGCCTGTGGTCCCAGCTACTTGGGAGGCGGAGGCAGGAGACTCGCTTGAGCCCAGGAGTGGGAGGTTGCTGTGAGCTGTAATGCCACGGCGCTCTGCCCAGGGGGATAGCTTGAGGCTCTGTCTCAAAAAAAAAAAAAAAATACCCCTGGGCCCTGGGCATTAAATGCCTTTAGTACTGCTGCCGCATCATAGTGACAGTCGAAAAGTGACCCCCTATTTTTAATTGCTGAGAAGCACTACCACCCTGGGTGACAGCCTCAAGGCTACATACAAAAGCAAAGCTAAGAAGCACTGCTGGACACATCTGTGTGAGTCATTCCTACAGGCCTGTAGCAGTGCTGTTATTACTAATCTAATACTAACCACAGATTCTTCTGTGAATGTGCCCTCTTTAATTCCTCTGGGCCTTGATCCACGCTGTTTCTCCTCTGACCACACCCTCCACCTGGCTGATCTGCTTGGCAGCCTCTTGGTGTCCGGCCTGTGGTCGGAATTCAACATACATTGGCCCTTATGTACACCTGTTCTGCCAAGCTGACTTCACTTCCCTGGGGATGTGGGGCGCACTCTGCATGACCACTCTGCTCCATGTTTATCTCCATTAAAACAGCGACCAAACTGTGCTGCGATCATTTATTTCCTCACAGAACATAATTTTCTAATAGATACTTGAAAAGATGTATTGAACAAATAAACAAACAGTTTCTTAATTTGTCCAGTGATCTTTACTCTGAAAAAGCCCACAGGGAGTCAGGTTACGTAATATTTCAGTTTTGCTAAGAAGAAAACTCTAAGCGCGCCCTCTCCCCAAAACACTACCATTTGTTGAATGTTTAATCTGTGTTTGGTAGTGTACTTCCCTTTTAAATGTGTGGTATCATTTAATGTTAAGACTATGACCTCAGGGGGCTCTCCCAAGGTCAAGGCCAAACGGCCAGATAGGAAGGCTGAGGTTGCCTAATTTCCATTCTCTGGAGCTTATCTGGGGTGCAGCAATGAAATGGGACACAAAGCAATCCAAAATGCTGTACATATTTATAAAGAGGGACACATTAGGGCAGGACCACTCTACACAAAAGGATTTCAAGATGATACTTTAAAAAGAATAAGTTCTCCTAAGTTTAAAATTTTTCTGATTGCAAGAATCCATCTTCTTACCCAACTCTGTAGAAAGGCACCAGTTAGGTGATGTAGGGCCACCCGCGCCGGGAAGGTGGTGAGTGTTCTCAGCCTGTAGGAGCTGCCATTCGATCCCCACTGGACCCTGTGATTCTTTCCCTGGTGATCTTGACTCTCTTGGTTCCACATGCTACAGCTCACCTAGGAGGGAGCCCAGCACCAATGGAGACCACAGGACATACTTGGCTCCTCTTTGGGCTGAGGTTGGAGGGCTGCATTTTGCATTCGCCTCAGTGCCTGGGTGGTCTCCAGGGCTGGTGCCAAGGAGCACACATTGCAGCAATTTAGCAGAGACCACAGAAGAGGGTGAGAGCAGCAAATCTTAAAGAGAGGTTGGAGATCAGCCCCACACACTCCCACCCGTGCCAAATGCCTCTTGCTACTCAGAATAAAAAGGTGCTTCTCACCCATCCACTGTGTCTCACAGAGGATATTTTCTGTGCTGGACGACCAGATCCCCGCCCCTCACCTTCCCCAAGCCTCTGTGAGCTCAGATATGAAAATAGGAGTGAGAATGGCCACCACATAGGTTCAGTGTGAGAAAGAGATGGTGTCTTATTTAGGTGCTCAGAGTAATGAAGTCAGTGGGAGAGATAGCAGAAAAACTTGGTGTCAGCAACTGTTTATATCTAATAGCTGCACCCTTCCAATCCCTTCTGGGGATACAGAGATGGAGAGATAGAGTCCCAGCTGTCATAACTCCGACATGAGGCCTGGATGTCATTTTTTTTCAGTGTGGAATGACAAGCAGAGGGCTACCGGGATGTGAGGGGACAGTGAGTCCCTGGAGGGAGGGACAGAGGCTGAAGGAACCCATCCTGAAAGGCCCCCACCCCAAAGGCCCAGAGACCAGGTTGGATTAAAGCTCATGCCACCTTTTAAGTGGCATGTGACGAGAGCCTGCCACGTGCCAGTCCTATGCTAAGCTCATCAAATGCTTCATCAGATTATCTTCGAAGTGATCTTTGAATGAGTGAAGACGACCTTCAGCTCTGCAAAGGAGTCATTATTAGCCCTGCTTGGGAAGCAAGAAGGAAGGAAGCACTGTGTCCAAGCGAAGGGCATGAGCTTCAGAGCCGAGCAGCTGGGTGACCTCTGCAAGCATTTTGACCTGAGCCTCAGTTTCTGCATCTGTGAAATGCAGACCATGCATAGCTGGCCCCCAGGTTTACCTAGCATTATATCATTGTATCAGAGCATTATATCTGTAAGTGTTTAGCACAGTCTCTGGAAAGTCAATTGCAGTTATTATGAAATGGTAACTTTAAGATAATATATGTTGTGTTCAAACATTGTGAATGCCTGACACATGTTAGCTTTTTGGCTTCTCCCCTTCTCCACCCCCACACCTGAGCTCTGATTCCCAGTACCTAGCACAAAGTTAGCCTGCCAAACAGCTTGGCTGAGACATGAAATGGTAGGGTGGGATGAGTACGTCAGGCAGGTATGTTTCCTCTAGCTCTGCGGTTCTATTGCTTTGTGCTGCAGCATCCTTTCGAGAACATGAACATACCCCTCCCCCCATACACACATACAGAATCACTCACATTAACATCTCAACAATCTGTGGGTTCCTGAAGAGAAGAAATCAATTTTAAGATGCACTTTAGCCTAATACCCCTCAGTGATGGTGCGATGACCTGCCAGGACGGCCCTTTGGAGAGAGCCGAGCCCTGACAGCTGCAGCTGATGCTCTCCAGGCCACCCCATCGGGCCCCTCGCCTCCAGCTCCTTCACCTGATGGTGACCTGGTGATTCAGGCCCTGCTGTCTCTGGATGGGCCTCATCTGCAGCTTCCCCAGCTGGAGCAGCCACACACACTGGGAGAGGAAAGGGTAACAGAAGAACTTGACCCGGCGCAGGGTACTTTTTTTTAATGGATCTATGCTTTCATATGGCAGTCACACAAAAGCACAGACAGACAGAAATAGTCGCTGCAGACTGTTTTTCTTCCAAGCTCTCCCTTCCCAGGAGATGCGTAACTTCATTGAGCCTGTGCTTGTCCAGAAGACCATCAGTGCAGGGTCAGGTAAGGCAGAGAAGCGGATTCCTTAATTCCTGGGAAGCAGGCTGTGGTGAGTCTCTTCCCAAGGGCAGTCTGGGCCGGGAAGGTGGAGACATCTCAGAGCCGACCTTCATCCTCACTCACAGGAAACCCAAAGGGGAGGGAGCGAGCATTCCCCCTCTGGAAAGAGAGTGGGTGTGTATTTTCCTTTTATGTATTTCCCCCTTTCAGAGATAGATTTTCTATCCTGCAACTCTGGAGCTAAGAGACCAATACTATTCTTTTCCCTTGCTGATTAAAATGAGGACCTTGTCACAGTGCAGCATATTGAGTTTTAATTCAATTAAATTCAACAATCATGTACAAATGCCAGCTGCCAGTGCCCATATCCGTATCTCCAGGTGTCTGGAAAGCAGGGCTATAGCCTCTGTTAGCCTGCATTCTTGCTGACTATCCTTACCAGCACACCTGACAAGACAGGATCTTGCCCTGGTGAGTGGTCCACTCACTAACTCATCATCTTCTCAAATTTCTTCCCCAGCATCTTGAATTTCACTGAAGGGACCATTTACCCAGTGACCTTCTCTTGGATCTGGAAATCAGTGTCAACCACTCACTTTCCTTTAGCAACAGATTCAGACAATTCTAAGTGACTAAAAAAATCCACCCATCACCACTAGGTCCCTGTTGCTATGTCCTGTTCAACCTTTGTGATTTCTGCCCAGATTCATTCTAGACCCTCCTTTTTGGGCTCATTTACCTTCAGTTTCTCTACTTCCAAACTCTCTTCATTCTGCATCCAGTACCATCTTTCTCCAACACAGTCTGAGCACGTCCCAACCCAGCATATGCACGTTTGACTCAGAACCACTTCCTCCAGTATGAAATCCTCACCCTTGATTCCACAAGGCACACAAAGGACTGTCCTAGACAGCTCAGGCTTCAACAAAAGAAATTGGTTTCTCACAATTCTGGAGGCGGGGAAGTCCAAGTTCAAGACTTTGGTCAATTTGTGTGGAAGCAATCCAAGTGCCCATCAAGACCTGATGGGATTAACGAACTGTGGTATGTGTATACTATGGAGTACTACTCAGGCATAGGAAAAGATGGAGACTTTGCATCTTTTGTGTTTACCTGGATAGAGCTGAAACACGTGCTTCTTAGTAAAATATCACCACAATGGGAAAAGAAGTATCCAGTGTACTCAATACTCATATGAAACAAATATATAAACAACTAAATGCTCTCATAAAAGAAAAACACAAGTATAGTCTAGCAAGGGGAAGGAGAGAAGAGGAGGGGGCGGGAGAGACAGTGATTGGCAGCATCTCCCCTAATGTGCACAATGTGAGGGTGTCCAGCACAGCCTCTGGGTGAAGGGCTCGACCACAACTTGAACTTTACCTTAGAAGCGTAAACAGTGTAACCTAAACATTTGAACCCTCATGTTAATCTGAAATTTAGAAAAAAAAGATTTTGGCCTATTTGGTTTCTGGTGATGCCCTTCTTGCCAGCCTACAGGTGGCTGCCTTCTCCTGTGTCATCACCTGGCCTCTCCTCTATCTTTCTGTTCTCATGGGGCCACCATGCTAGTGGGTTAGGATCACACCCTCATGACCTCGTTTAACCTTAATGACCTCCTAAAGCCTTATCACCTGACACAATTAACTTGAGGATTAGGACTTCGACATATGAATTTTGGGGAACACAATCCTGTCCATGGCAAAGCTCCTCTCAAACTGACTTCACCTTAAGTCTGCTCTCATCTCCAATTTCTCCTCCATCCTACATTCCTGCTCCACCTCACCAAAAGGATCCACTTGAAGGTGTCCCAAAACAGCATCTGACTCATGTCTCTAGCATCTGCTATCCAGTAACCAGAGTGAGGTGGGTACCACTGTCCTGCTGCAATGGGCCTGGTTACACCCTGACCATGTTACCCTAATGTCAACACCTCTGTTTACAGTGGCCATGTACTCCCCAGTGGGATGTGAGATGGAGGTATGTACATGTCCAGGGATATTGGAAGGGGAAGCCATGAAAATTCTTGGATTAGGGGCTGAGCTGCTGGAAGAAGGCTGAGCCAAGTCTTGGGGCACAGAGGAACATCACAATAGTCATTGTCTATTGTGGGTTCCCACAGGACAGAACCGTAAGCGGTAGCTCCATACTGCCCAGACTCCTGCAGATCCTGACCTTGGATGCTCCTTACTCAGAGGTTTTTGGTTTCTCAATCTCACGTCCCCTGTCTGAATCTGCCCTTGCCCTTCTTGTGTGGCAGAGTGCAGGATGCTCTGGGATAGCTCTTCTCGCACAGTGGCAAGGTTTTTAGCTGGGCACATGCTGCCCAAATCAGTCATTGCTTCCCTGCCTCCCTTGCAGCTAATTGAAACCATATGATTCATTTCTAGCCAATGAGATGGGATCAGAACTGATGTGCCCTAAGAAAAGAGTACACGTGGCTAGTGAGGTCACCTTGGACCTGGAGGGAGAAATTACACTTGACACATAAAGCTGCTCTGCCCTCAGGACCTGCTACCTCTGCAGCGTTATATGGCAGAGAAATAGTCTCTGATTGGGGGTGGGGGGGGCTCTGCTAGACCAGCTTAGCCTGTATCCTTACTACCACAGCCCAGCCCATACAAACTTTAGCCTAAGCCTTAAAACAGAAAACTTCCTTTTGCACTTTTAAGTATTCACATCTTTTTCTTCTGCTTATATCTGTGACTTTTAAGCATGAAAGTCTTGCTTTGCACTTCTGTTTTCAGTTCCGAAGTTGGTGGCCAATGTCATGTCTGACCAGTAGTGGCAAGTATGGAGGGCTCAGAGATCATAAGGTCTAGAAAGAAAGCTGGCCAGAAGATTGGGGAAACATGTGGATTATTTTCTCTTCTCCCTCTACCCACCAAGTGGAAATGGCACCTTTCCACTATTTTTACATTCATGTTTTTACATGATTGTGACAGTCATTATAAATGATCACAAGTATTCTGGCATTTTCTCTCTGGAGCCCACACTGAAGTCAGGGTGTTTCCTCCATCTTCAACTCAGACACAATAATGTGTCTTGTTTTGCCTGATGGAACATAAACAGAAGTAGTGGGCGTTCATTCTGGGTAGACACTGTCACGGATGTTGCCACAACTTATAGTCTCCCTTCCCCAACATGCTGCAGTGACATGGCAGGTCACACTAAGGTAAAACCTCCACCCACCTAAGTCCCAAATGAAAACACATAGGACAGCACCTCTAGCCAAGGAG
Source organism: Otolemur garnettii (assembly GCF_000181295.1). Classification (NCBI taxonomy): domain Eukaryota; kingdom Metazoa; phylum Chordata; class Mammalia; order Primates; family Galagidae; genus Otolemur; species Otolemur garnettii. Next base: position 816,643 of record NW_003852399.1, read on the forward strand.
CCAAGGACGTGTAGCATGATCAAGAAGAACCCTTTGTTATTACAAGTCACTAGGATTTGGATGCTGTTTGTTTTTGTAGCATAACCTAGCCTAGTCCTGACCCGGACTGTGACCAATCATATGATGAAAACCAAAGCAGTAGGGGAACTGAAACATGGATGTTAACAGTGTAAAACACTGAGAGAAGGTCATTCGAGGGCAACTTCATTTTCAAGTATTTCATTCATCACCAGTAGGCTCAAAGTCCACCTACTCACTCCCACACCTTTGGCTCTGACCCTAAATATAAGAACCTGGTTCCATGGTTTTTCAAAGTGGGGAAGAGGAATTATCTGGACCTGCTGGGGATGGAGGACAGAGATGAGGGAACTTATTCTACCACTGCATTGTTTAGAATTGTTCACGCATGATAATATCAGTTTGACTTTTGAAAATTATTTTCATACAATGCATCCCTTACTACCTGTGGGCAGTCACTTTCCACCACCCCACACAGTACATTATTGGCCTGGCTTCCCCTCTAGGAACAAGTGAATGAATTCAGAGAGGGCTAGAGAGCTAGTGTCTGGAATGGAAAACAACTCGCCAATTAATCCTAAAATGTTGCCTGCTCCATGAATGCTAATTCTTTTACCATGGTGGTTTCTATCACTTCCTTCAATTGATGAAGTCCTTCATGGTCCCAGACCAAGTTCATGCTATTTCTTGTGTAAATCTTTCCATGATACCTCAAGGCAGATCAGATTGTTAGCTCTGCTGTGATCCCAGGGCATATTATTCATAGCACTGTTACAAAGTGGCAGTTGTCATTTAAATATCTTTCTTTTTCACTATGTAATGAGTTTCTCAAGGGCCAAGTGTGTGTATCCTTTCTCTTTGTGTCCCTGTGCTAAGCATGATGCCTGTCATAAAACAGGCAACAGGCATTCAACGCATATTTAAATTGACTTTGCAAGTATTTCCCCACCTCCTACCATGGGCCAGCTTCTGGGCAAGGCCCCATGGATACCAGGGCCACTGGGTATGAGAGTCATTTTGTGACCCACCTCTGTCTTTCCCCTTAGGAAACTATTCTCTTTCTTTCCCACCTGGCAATGATGAAAGTCATCCCTTCATTCATAAGCTACATCAGCATTAGAATATAATTTGCTTTATGGCCTAAATTATCTATTTTCCTCAAGGTTGTTAAGGGGTCACTGAAGAATGTGTACTAGACAAAAATCTATTTTGAGTGAAGAAGACAAGAAAGTCATTTCATTTTTTCAGTAATTGTTTCTTTCCAGCCACTGATCTCCCCAAAGGCTAAACCTCCTATGCTCCATCAGCATATGCCTTTGTTGCCAACTTGTGACTATCACAGAAAATTATCCAGACATCTCAGAGGTCTGGGGAGTCTATATTTTTACTGCCAGTCTGTTGCAATATATGGGAAGCAGAGAGAGAAATTACTATATTATGTGATGCTAACATTATAATAATAATTAATGTTAAGCACCTTGCTTACATGGAATGCTAAGATATATCAGACAAGCTTTTTGTATATATCTGCCTGAGTACTCTTCACATCTCGATAATGTACATCATTACTATTATTATCTCATTTTACAGATAAGGAAACTGGGAGGTGTGAAGCTTAAGCAATTTATCCAACTAGTAAATACTAGTTCAGAGCCCATATCAGACTTGTGTGCTTTCAAAGCTCAGATCCACCATCCACTGTTGTCCAGCTAGCTTGAAATTGACCATATTGGGAATATTTACACCACAGAAACTGGCAACCCCTACAAATCAGGGCTTCTTTTCTTCTGGAGACACAGTTGTCAAACATTTACCAGTACACCACTAGGTAAGTGTGGCTTCCTGGCTGGGAGGAAGGGGAAAAAAGAAAGAGGAAAAGGAGGAAGTATTGTTTTTCCTGAGGTTTCAATTCTATCAACCCACTTTACAGAGAGACAATCCTAAAGTATGAGTCAGCTCAGGAAGGAGCTAAGGCTAGGCATGGGAACTTGTTCCTGTAATCTCTTTTGGAGGCTGAGGTGGGAGGATTGTTTGAGTCCAGGAGTTCAAGACCAGCCTGGGCAGCATTCATGAGACCATGTCTTGATAAAAATGTTTTAAAAATTAGCCAGTGGTGATCTTGCACACCTGTAGTCCCAGCTACTTGGGAGGCTGGTAGGGCCACTTGAGCCCCAGGAATTTGAGGGCACAGTAAGCTATGACTGGGCCACTGCACTCCAACCTCAGGAACAGAATAAGATCCTGCCTCCAAAACAAACAAATAAGAATGAAGTTGAGAAAGAATCTCCCTCTCTCAATTTCATCCATTCTAATACTCCTTGACTCTCTGACTCCAAAACCTGAAGTTTCTTCTGTCATTAACATCACCTACTATGTGCCAGGTGCTGGTTTTGGCAGCTTACACCCAGGAGCTGAAATATTTTTTTTTATTTCAGATTAAGATAAGTATACACATGATTACATTATATTGTTTGTGTTTGTTAGGGACAGTCCCACTGAGGTTCCCTAGGGTTGGGTTGGGGGTCAACAGGGGAGATCACACTGGGGAAATAAGAAGACTTTACACCAACTTAATGTATAAAGTCTGGGTAGCCTAGAGAGGCATACATTGACTCACATGCCAAGTGGCAGGTTGATGCAATGCAGCAGCTCTCTGACTCCTCAGCAACCTGTTACTGATCTCTAAGACAAGGCCTCTGTGAAAAGATTCAAAGATGTCAAAATTCAAAATTAGGAAAAAAAGATTCTCAAGTACCCTGGAATAAGGCTGGGCATAGGTAATAAATTGTCAACAACAGCTCAATAACACATTCAGAAAGGGGGAGAGGAAAACAAGTTTCCTCTCCACAGGGCAGACAAATTAGATAACTTCCCTAATCTAACTCCAATCAGGAGTTCAAAGGGTCATCCCCACCAGCCTGCTGATTCTCCCTACAGGGATGGTCTTGATGACTTTACCCTGTCTGGGCGCCTCAGTGTTCCTTTCATCTTTGGTAGTCTTGATAAGAAGCTCCCAGGATGGCCATTTGTGTGCTTTACCCTGGATTGAGGTGCCCTGCAGAGAGATCAGCTTATCTGCCTCCCACAAAGTCCAAGCTGTAGTTGAGCCCTTTGTCCAGGAGGTGTGCCATATACCTCTACATTGTGCCTGTTAGGTGAGAGCTTACCAATCCCCCCCAACTGCCCTCTTTTTCTACCCGCTCCTCCCTCCATGAATTCAGTTGTGTTTTTCTCTCATGCAGGTGTGAGTTGTTCACCTACTAGTTTCATATTAGTTTTGAGTACATTGGATACTTGCTTTTCCGTTCTTGTGATACTTTACTTAAGCCAGTGTTCTCCAAATCATCCAGGTAAATACAAAAGATGTGAAGTCTCTATCTTTCTTTATGGCTGACTAGCATTCCATGGTATAAATATACCTTAGTTTATTTATCCATTCATGAGTTAATGGGCACTTGGATTATTTTCACATCTTGGCAATTATGAATTGAGCTGTGATAAACATTCAAGTACAAATGTCCTTTTGGTAAAATAATTCTTCTGGGTAGATATACAGTAATGGGATCATGGAATCAAAAGGAAGGTCCACTTTTTACTGAGGATTCTCCATACTTCTTTCCAGAAGGTTTGTATTAGTTTACAATCCACAACAGTGTACAAGTGTTCACTTCTCTCTGCATCCACACCAGCATCTGCTGCTTTGGGATTTTTTGATGTGGACTGTTCTCATCGGGGTTAAGTGATATCTCAGGGTATTGCATTTTCTGATGATTAAAGACAATGAGTATTTTTTCATGTGTTTCTTGGCCATGTGTTTCATGTGTTTCATCTGTATTCTTGGGAGAAGGTTCTACTCATGTTTTACCCAGTATTTATGCCAAATTTCTGCTCTCCTAGGTGGAACTGTGAGACTTATGAGTCCATGACTGGGGCTCCCAGGTAATATCTGGGGAAGTAAACAAGAAGCAGGAGACCTGTGGATTTTCCAGCTCTGAGGAGCCTCCCTCCTTACAAGATCTCTTATTAGGAATCCAGCACAGCTGGAGCTCAGGAACACCTGTCACCGGGCCCACAAGCATCCAGCCTTCACTTCTTCCCTTCTCAGTAAAGACAGACAGCCAGACAATTCTCTGGTTAGATTTATTTATTAATTACAGATATTTATTGAGGGCCCATCTTCTTTAGGGCCCTGAGATAGGCATTGAAAATACCAAGATAGGCTCGGCGCCTATAGCTCAACCGGCTAAGGCGCCAGCCACATACACCTAAGGTGGCGGGTTCGAATCCCCAGCCCGGACCCGCCAAAACAACAATGACGGCTGCAACCAAAAAATAGCCGGGCGTTGTGGCGGGCGCCTGTAGTCCCAGCTACTTGGGAGGCGGAGGCAGGAGACTCGCTTGAGCCCAGGAGTTGGAGGTTGCTGTGAGCTGTAATGCCACGGCACTCTACCCAGGGGGACAGCTTGAGGCTCTGTCTCAAAAAAAAAAAAAAAAAGAAAGAAAGAAAATACCAAGATATGCAAGACAGAACTTGGTTTCTAGGAGCTCTCAGCCCAGTAGGAGAGAAAGACAAGCAAGGAGACAGTAATGACACGAGCAGTGTGCCTATGATGGCATGGACAGAAAGACAGTGGCTGGGAGCTCCTAACGAGGGCTTGGTGTATCGCAAGCTTCATGTAGAGGTGACTCTTGGGGCAGGTCCTAAAGGTTGAACTGAACCTACCCTGGGTGAAAGCAGATAGAGGGAGGTAGGGAGGACAGCACATGCAGATAAAAGGTCTGTTGAGTAAACAATTAGTGACTTGCATGTTTGAGGACGTGTGAGGATCCTGCTGTGACCAGAGTGGGTCCAGGAGGAGGTAGAGGGTGTTGGTGAGGACATGAGCTGGTCAGATTGTCAGGAGGATGTGCCAGATTTGCCAGATTTACCACACTAAAGATATTAAACTTTATTCTGAGAGCAGTGCAGAGCCCCATAACCAATGAGTTATGGTACAACAGGATTATTAATTTTGGTAAGTTTCTTAGGTGGATTGAGAGAGCATGCTGGGATACTGTGGAAAGAGAGGCTGAAGAAGTAATCAAGGAATGTATGTGTGTCTGAAGTTCAGACCATTCAGGAATGCAGAGTGGGGAGTGCCAACCCTCCTTCCCTCATTCTCATTCTTTCCCCTCTGTTTGGGGTAACCAATGTTAACAGCCTGGTGTATATCCATCCAGACTTTTTTCTATGCATGTATTTATGTGTGTATACACATATTCCAGTAACTTTCAATGTAAAAGTTAATATTAATATATCCAGGGAACAGACATGTCCATGGCTCTGTGACTCAGCTGTCCTAGATTTAGTTTACTGGCCAGACACTTGTGAGAGACCTGTTTGGTGCAACAGAAGGAACCCAACTTAGATGCCTGTGGATGTTGAGCTAGACATTGCCATTCACTGAGCTTTCAACATTAGGCACATTTCTTCTCATTTGGGGGTTTACAGGGTCTCTGAGATGGATCTTTATTGATTCTCCATTCTATATCTATACATCCTTCTAGTCATTTCATGTCAATTTTCTCTATAGAACCACATCCTCTCCTATCCCCATATACTTTGAGAGGAGGTGGGTTCAATCCTCAGTTCCAGGAATAGACCCTATGATGAGGTCTGGCCAATCAGAACATCAAAATCCCTTGGCCCCAGTGATTGGCCATGTGGGCATCCCATGGAATTTTGCCACATGGTCCCTTCAGTAGGCAGACATTTTTAATGTTGCATCTCATGCAAAAACAGAGTTCCTTTCTATTGTTAACATGCTACAAGTTTATATAATAAATAGATATTGAATTGCATCAAATACTTTTTATACTTCTATTATGATAATCATATGATGTAATCAATGAATGATGTGTCCCCTAAAATTTATGGGTTGAAGCTCTAACTCCTAGTGTGGTTGCATTTGGAAATGGAGCCTTTTAAGAAAATAATTAAGATTAAATGAGGTCATGTAGGTGAGGCCTCGATCCAATAGGATTACTGTCCTTGTAAGAAGAGACACTAGAGATCTCGCTCTCTCTTCCTACAGTCAAACACAATGAAAAGGCCATGTGAGCACACAGCAAGAAAGAAGCCATCTGCAAGTCAGATAGATAGCTCACACCAGATATCAAATTGGCCAGAATCTTGATCTTGGTCTACATAACTATGGAAAAATAAATTTCTGTTGCTGAAGCCACACAATGTACATTATTTTGTTAGGCAGCTCAAGCATACTAATAAATATAATTTTTATTTTTAATATGGTAAGATACACTTTGATTTTCTGATATTTACCAAACTTTCCACTCCTGATATAAATCCCACTTGGTTATGATATATTAGCCTCTTTGTATATTGGTGGGCTTATGTGCTGACTTTTGTTAAGGTTTTTTGGATCTAAGTTCATGAGGAATATCAGTCTCTAGTTTCCTTTTTCTTGTAATGTCTTCATCTTGTTTTAGCATCCAGGTAATACAGACCTCATAAAATAACTGAGGGAATTTTTGTCCCTCTTCTACTTTCTGAATGATTTTGTATAAAAGTGGTGTTATCTGTAGGCTTCATCATGACGCTCTCCTGAACTGGGGTATTCTTGGTGGGAAGGCTTTATTCCTTTCCAGAGGGGGCAGAGAAAACACCTTATTAATCACAACAGCAGCAGTAGCTATAGGATTAGCAGTTCTTGAGCCAGTTTCCTAAGTCCCAATTCCCCTAAAGTGACACAAATAAGGACAGGTGACACCTACACACATTGTGTTATGTTACAGGAGAAGGACTCAGAATTTAGAGAATTCAATTCTATTATGATGGGCAGACTGGACACCTGCCCTGTGGTCCAGAGGGAGACTTTATCTCAATCTTCCAAGGATGTAAGCAAAACTATCCTTTGCTCTAGAACAGTGGTTCTCAACCTTCCTAATGCTGTGACCCTTTAATACAGTTCCTGTGGGTCATGACCCACAGGTGGAGAACTGTTCTAGAAGGAGATGTTATATCTTTGAAGACTATAGGCTATAAAATTATCCTAGCAAACATGGTCCAAAATAAAATCAATCAGCACCTCTGCTTACAAGACATGTAGAAACATGAAAGGCCCATGGAGAATTGTCTTCCAACAAGCTGTTAGAAGTTGCAGTCCTTCAAACATCACTATATATCCACTGCATAACATTACAGACTAAAGGGAGCATACAGCACTTTTTATTGTTTATGATATTGGCATTCCTGTGTGAAGTTTCTTGTCTTATAAATTCATTTCTGGTATTGACTATGTATGTATCTTCTAATGTTTGCCAGTTTTTAGATGAATCAGCAGCGCTTTATTTCAGCTTTCCTGCTCCTGTTTATTTTGAAATGCCTGTTTCAACATTTATTTGCCAAAACTTTACAGTGATTAATCCCAAAAAGGACAGCGATGTCTCTATAGTTTTACAATTGGTGTACTGTTCCAAGTTTGAACATTGCAGCAATCTCTTACCATGTGTTTGGAAATAAAATTTAAGCCATATGAATATGAGTCTTCATTTTAGTAATAGTAAGTGACACACTTTTGTTATAGTCTGTATAAAATAAAATTTTTTTCTGAGTAAAAATGTGTCACTCTGATAGTAAATTCAAAAATCCATATCATACTTGTGAGCAGAGGGACATAAAAGGAAGATACTAATATTTTTGAAATATGCCAAAATTGTATAATGGCATGTCTGGACTTAAAGTTGAGAGCTGAACTGAAAACATACAACTTTTACTGATTGAGAATCAGTCACTGATTAAGAGTGAGGTGTTTGGAACAAAAGACCGGAAACTTCCAGACAGCAGTAATTGCTATCTCAGATCAGCTCCAGCCTCCACTTCAGTTCTCTTTTGTTTTGGTCACACAGTTCAAAGAAAATCTTGATGTGCATAAAAAATTCATTGACAACAGCAATTTAAAAACCAGATCTCTCACTTCAATGCTCTTTGTTCCTTTCTGAAATCTTAAGCCTTCTTCTGTTATTATTTTCTTCCTATTCAGACAACTTCTTAACTATTCTCTGAAAGAAGGTGCACTAGCAACAAATTCTCTTAGTTTTCTTTCATCTGAGAACGTCTTTATTTCCCTTTCATTCCTAAAGAATAGTCTCAACAGACAGGATTTGCAATTGACAGTTCCTCTCTTTCAGTCTTTGAAAACTGAAGAGCTACTTCCTTCTGGCCTACCTGACTCCAGGTGAGAAATCCTCTGTTATTCCAATAGTATCTAAAACATTAATAATCTGTGATTTCTCTCTTCCTGTTTTCAAGGGGTTTTTGCTTTGTTTGTTTGTGTTTTTTTGTTTGTTTGTTTGTTTGTTTTGTTTGCTTTCAGCTTTTGGAAGTTTAATTTGACATTTCTTGAATTTCTTCGATTTTACCCTACTTGGGGTTTTCTCAGCTTCTTGGATCTGAAGGCTGTGCTCTTCACTCAGCTTTCAGTTATTACTCCACTGAATACTCTCTCAGTTCCACTCTCTCTTGTCTCTTTCTAAGATTCAGATGATACAAATTTAAATCTTCTGCTATTGTCCCACAAACTCTGTTGATTTTATTTTTAATTTCTGTTTTCCTGTTGTTGGGTAAATTCTATCTGTCTGTCTTCAAGTTCAGATTCTACACTCTGTTATCTCCACTCTACTACTGAGCCCATCCAGTGAGTCTTTTTTAGTGATTATATTTTCCAGTATGATAATTTCCATTTGGTTTTTTTGTTTATAACTTCTATTTCTTTGTTGTGATTTTCTATTTTTTCATTCATTTCAAGAAAATTAATAATTACTTATTACAGCATTTTTGGATGGCTGCTTTAAAATCCTTGTCAGTCTTTCTAGCATGTGATTCGTGTCAATGTTGGCCTGTATTCGCTCTCATTCAAGTTGTGATATTTCTTATTCATGAGATGATAAGTGATTTTGATATTGCATCCTAGTCATTTTTGATAGTATATAAGACTCTGCATCCTATTTAATCTTTTTTTTTTTTTTTTTTTTTGGCAAGTTGTCCCCAGGTTGAGGTGTAGATCAAGGGCCTGGTAGGTGCATAAATGCTTCCTGCTGGGCTCCACAGCCAACTCACAGTGCCTCATTGCAGATGGGTGGGGAGGAAATCCAGTTCCCCCCTTGGATCCACTGGCACTGCCAGTGAAAGTGAGACACCATCTTGTACCACCTGTTTGCCTCCAAATTGGAGCATAAGCTTAGCTCTCCCTGAAAGGTTCTGGACCCAAAGAAGAAAGATTATTCCAGGGCACGAAACAAAGGAAAACAGAATCCCCATTCCGTAGAAATAATCTGGTCTTTATTTCCACCTGGATGCAGGTGGGATGAAATCAAGAAAGGAATTCCATGTGTGAGTTATGGCAGATGGGGATTTAAAGGGTCAGAGAGCGCAGAAATTAGCAGCATTCGTATTTCCTGGGAGGGACATGAATCCGACCCTTCCTGGGTGGGTCATAAACCTGATCATGCCTGGGTGGGGCAGATCTACTTGGGCAGATTCTATGACTCCCCTGGGCCTCACTACCACCAGGAAAAGGAGGAGTGGAAAGCTGACTCATACCACTTTGCTGCTATAAAGTGGGGGCAGAAAGAAGCTCAACTCCTTGCTGGTCCTTGCTGACACCGGAGAAGAGAGGAATAATAGATTGCCAGTTAGTCCCACCTCCTACAACCTCATTCTTCCTCACTGATGCCAGCTTGGGGTAAAAACTCAACCCCCCACCCAACCTCACCTTACATGAGGAAGAGGGGAGGAAAAGTAGAGTTCCCACTAAACCTACCTTGCACCGCCTAATCCTATATCACTGATGACAGATGGGGGTGGCTGGACCCTATTGAGACCACCTCAGCAAGGGTATTAAGGCACAACTTAGGTAGTTTTTGCTGTTATGTCTTCATGTTCACTTTTCTTAGGCAGTGTGTAATCTGCATTAACTCATTCAATATATTTTCTTTATTTCAGATATTACATTTTCATCTCCATAAATCCTTTGGGCTCCTTTTTTGTATCTTCCACGTTCTCCTCATTTTGCGTATGTTTTCCTTTACCTTCTTGATCACATCAAACATATTTACAGTAGTTGCTTTAACGTTCTTGTCTCCTGAGTCCATCTTCTCAGTCACTGACTGATTTTTCGTATTGTCTGATGTTTCTCCCGTTTATGGGTCATTTTCTCTTCCTTCTCCATATGTCTAGTACCTTTTATTTGGTGCTGAACATTATCATTTCAATGTTGTTGAACAGTGAATTTTGTTTTATTTCTTTAAAGAGTGCTAGACTTTTTCTGGCAGTCTATTATTTTACCCATAAGTTAATTTGATACTTTGAGGCTTATTTTTAAGATTTTTTCAGACATGCCTAAAGTAGCTTTTATTCTAGGCTAATTCAATCCCTCTTCTAAGTGGTGGTGCTTCTGGGATCCCTGCTGAATACATTGGTATTCAACAAGTTCTCTTCACTCTAGCTAAGAGCAAGTTGATGCATTCCTGATGTGAGCTCTTGAAATTATTTGTATAGCTTCCTGATAATCATTCTTTCCTTAGAAATTATTTGTGTTCAACCTTATGAGGATTCATCCTATGTGTGCATAGATTTGTGTTCAGCCAAAAATTCCAGGGAAACCTCATGCATATTTCTGGAACTTTTTTCTAGGTGGTTCTTCCTTTCCATAAACCTGTCCCACAGATTCCAGATGACTTGACATCTTCAAACTTCAACCTCAGTCTTCTCAACTCAGTCAGATTTTCAGCCTGAGATTCCCTCTACCTGCACTGCGTTCTAGAAACCTCCATCAAGCAGTAATATGGACCAATCATAGGACTCAGCTCTCTTATCCCACCTTTCACAGATCATGTTTCCTTCCCTGCCTGAACGTAATATTGAACACAATTGTTTTATGTATTTTGTCTTATTTTCTAGTTGTTTACAGTGGTGGTCAGGAAGGGGAAAGTCCATAGTGGTTAACCTTTCATGGTTTGAAAAAAAAATTTATTATCAAATAAATGATTGATTGAATGAATGAATAGCCATGGCTCAATTATATACTTATCATTGAAGCAATCAGTATGTCAAGAGTAAGACAGAACTTTGATCAGATAGTCCTAAGTCATGTGATCTCTCCAAGAGCTGGAGTAGATTCAACCTAAACTTTACTTGAAACACATTAGCTAAGAGTGAGGGTAAAGGTACTTCCCAGAGGAAAATTTTGTTAAAATTACCAGAAAAATAGCAAAGAAATATTGGGGCACAAAAACAGCAAACATTTATTACAGATATCTAGCCTACTTCTCTGTCCATCTGGAATCTTGTTAGTTGTCTGAAGTGATGGGGAACTCACCATTTATATTGGAACTCCATTTTAACCATGGGTTAGTCTTAATCCCTAGGAAATTTTCCCCTACTTTGAACTAGATTCTCCATTCTCACTCTAATTTTCTTCTCTTGCTTCTAATTTTGCCATCTGTAGCCACACCAACAAGTCTAACTCTTCTTTCCATAGAAGAATTCTTTAAAAATTTGGGTCTTCTAGGATGTATGGATGGCCAGTAGGATTAAAATAAAATTAGGTCTACTAATACATTGCAGAGAGGCTACAAATCAACTATGTGAGAGTTACTTGGTTATTTCAATGCTAGATGCATATAACTGGTTATTTGAACTAATTCATTCAAATAAGAATATATTGGTTATGAACATGGACTTTGGACTTGGTTTCAAATCCCAGTTCTGCCATTTACAGGCTGTGTAGCATTGGAAAGTATGCTATGATCTTAGTTTTTACGTTTGTATAATAGAAATAATAATAGCTTCCTGTTTATGAAAATTCAATAAGATAATATTTATAAAATGCATATTTTAAGGCCTATTAAACAATAAACATTTACAAAGTGGTAGTTATTATGATAACAGTCTGAAAATTTAAGCAATTAATTAATTCAGCACATGCCCTATGCTAGGAACTGGAACAAGAGATGAATAAGATATCTTATTGCCCTCTGAGAAGACAATCAGCATTAACATGATGTGTTAATATGATGTGAGATTAGCAATAAAAACAACATGCTAAGAAAGTACAGACAAGAATATTTTTAGAGGAAGTGATATTACATCTAGGCCTTGGAGAATCAGTAGTTTTCTAGGTGGCAAAGTGGGGATGGAACATTGTAGGCAGAAATAACATTATAGGCAGAAGGAATTTTAAGGGCAAATCATAGTGATGCTATAGTAATTTAAAAACACAGCCCCAGAATTCTTTGTCACATTTACTGTCAAGAAGTAGAGTCTGTCATCTGCCCTGGAATCTGAGTTCTGTGACTACTTGAACAATAGAATATAGTGGAAATAAAACTGAGCTATTTCCAAGCCCAGGCCACTTCTTATACCTTTAAATACTCACACTTGCAGACCACTTGGAATGCTAAGAAGACACCAAGCAACCACAAAGACTGGACATGTACTGCTGTTCCAACTAATACCCTCAGCTGAGCCCTCAGCCACCAGCCAGCACCAACCACCATGCGAATATGCCATCTTGGAAGCAGACCCTCCAGTGCCAGGTTAGCATCCCCAGTGGATACTGCATGAAATAGAGAAGAACCTTCTCTGCTGAACCCTGCCCAAATTGCAGATTCATGAGCTAAATTAGCGCTTGTTATTTTAAGCTATTAAACTTTGTAATAACTTGTTGTGAAGCAAAAGTTGGAAGAGTATTTATGAACTGGTAGATACTTTGACTTTGGAAAGAGCATAAAATGCAAAGCAAAGAGTGGTGAAGGAGGCCCTTGATTCCATCTGAAAGAAGAGGAGGACTTTCTTTAAGTCAGGAACATGGGGCCCCAGAGCCATGAAGACCAAGTATAAAGCAGCAATTTCAGACAGTCTCTGCTGTCTTTTTGTGTGTGATAGTTGGAAGAAAATATTCTATGTTCACACAAGTTCCATGGTGACTAACAAAATAAATTTGCATACTAAAGATCCTTTCCAAATAAAAGGATTAATGAACAACCTACAAACATCTCTTCCTCCTGGCTGTTGTTGCCTCGGAAGAATCTGATTCAGAGACAGCAGGTGCAGTCATGCAGAAGGGCTAGGGAGAAAAGAGGGTTTATGTTTTCCAAGCACCAAATCAACACCAGCAATACTTTGACTTAAAAGTTCCACCCCTTTCAAAAAGACTTGTCGGGCACAATCTATTTACTGGCTGGTGTGTCCCAGGGAAAAACAATCCCTATAAATGCATGAGCTTTATCTATCTTCCTTATTTGGACCAACTGGGTTTTCCAAAGTTTCTATATGTTGGATGTCTACTAATTTCTTACAGGTTCTGGACAAAACCGTGTCTGCAACCTCAGCAAAGGTCAAGCCTGGAGGACACACTGTGATGTGGGGGTAGGGTGTCACATAAAATTCAGTTTGTGCAACAAACTCTCAGCAAGCACTAGGAAGGATATAGAGCGCACAGCAGAAAACAAGACAGACAAGGTCCCTGACCTACTGGGGCTTACAGTCTAGGAGTGAAGACAGGCAGAATCAAAGGAAGAAACAATACATATGAAAGAACAGGGGCCAAATGGAGAATATGGAGAAACTGGAATGTATTTTAGATCTAGTGGTCAGGGAAGGTGAATCTTGGAAGGTGAAAGTTGAGGATGAGGAGAAGAAAGAGTATCCCCAGTAGCTTTAGCAACCTCTGTAGAGTTGTTGGGTCAGGTGTACTAATTTTTTAAGGCCTACTTGGAGTAATGTTCTCAATAGGAAAATAACAACCAATTTGGGGACAGTGTTTTTAGTTCTTTTATGGAGTGGTTTCATAGGTTGGATTCCCTCAAAGTAGACCCTGACCCAAAAAAATGCATGTGAAAGTGATTTATTAGGAAGAATTTCCAGGAAAAACCAATTGGAGTTTGGGAATGTGGGAAGGGAAGAGAAGGAAGTCAAGCAAGGGCTCGGCATCAAGCCAAGTGTCACAGAGAAGAGCTTGGGCTCAATCCCACAGGGGGACTTGGGAAAAGCATGGAGCACATCCAAGTTGTCCCAATTAGAGGACAAGAGACCTAGCATGCTCAACCTCCTACACTCATCCAAGTTGGTCAAAAGCTGCCTCCAGGGTGAAATAAATGCCAAAGCACTTCTGCACTTTGCAGGCCACAGGCCAAGCAGTGTCCAACACCCTAAAGGCAACTATGTGATAGAGACACAGGAGCTGGCTGATAACAGTGAGATTACACCAGTCTTCACTATAGTCACAAACATCTTCTGCTACTCATGTATTTATCTATTTGTTTTAACTGAGACTTCCAGCGTTTACTGCAGTGATTACTGCCTATTAGGAGGCAATCAACACCTGGTGAACATCCAGGTACCACGTTCCTAACCTCAGTCAATACTATCTAAGAATTAAGGTCCTTATGAAACCACCAAGCATTCCTAGCATAGCCTAAGAAATTATCATCAGTTACAAAAACTGACCAATGGTTTCTATGCAGCAGAAGATTGTTTAACTGGGACTCCACAATCAAGAGGAATACAAACATAATAACAAGTCTGTATAAAATTTTTTAAACATCATCCATCTTAAAAACTTTGCTACTGGGATAATTGAAAATGGTCTATGGGCAGCACCCATGGCTCAAAAGGAGTAGGGCGCCAGCCCCATATGCCAGAGGTGGTGGGTTCAAACCTAGCTCTGGCCAAAAACTGCAAAAAAAAAAAAAAGAAAGAAAGATAGAAAACAGTCTGCTACAGTGACTGGCACCATGCTGCGCAGGATGGGTACATACACAGCAGCGGACTGGAGTGATTGGGGAGCACTGGAGAGGACCAAAATAGACAGTGTTCTCCTCTTTGGAAATGGTCCTCAGTGACAGTTCTCAGCCATTTTTCTGTTTATCTATTTTGACTACTTCCATATCTAGCATTAAGCTTTTTGGGAGCTAGAACACCTAAGTTCCAGAAACATTATTAATCTAGAAATAAATCAGGTAAATTATTTCCCTACTGAAGTTATTCCTGCTGGCAAATCTCAACAGAAATGTGGCCTTCACCCCACCAAAATAAGGAGTAAATCCATTTCTGTAACAAAATGCCGTAGAATTTCCAGGTGTTTGAGGCCCCATTTGGGGCTAGAAGGGAAGGGATTAGAAGCACAGAATAAATATGAAGCAAGACAATCTGTTCTCACCTAGCACTAGAGACAAGACAGTGAGCATTAATGGAGAGAAAACTCAGAAAGGACTCTCCCTGTCTTAGAATCAGCCTGTGAAGAAGGGAGGTGATTCGGCAAGCAATAGTAATTAAGTGCAGTGCACTTCACCTGAAACGGAAGACTGGGAGCATGTGGCAGGGCCATCTTTCCTCTTCTATAGGGATGGGTCAAGGGGGAAAGTCCTGACATGAGGAAGAAATAGCCAAAGGAGAGGGTAGGCTCAGTGTTTTGAGCAGAGGAAACAGCAAAGTGAAGGCTGAATGTCAAGAGATTGAGATGGTGAGGCTGGAGGAAGGCAATTTGAGGAACTAAAGCAGTCACGCATGGCTGGAGAATGGAGGGTAGTGAGAAGAAAGCAGACCAAGTAGGCAGAAGCCAAGAATGATGGTCCCAGATGGAATCTGGGTTATGTCCTGAGGGTAAAACTGGGACATTAAAGGGCTCGCTTTATTAGGAAGGAAGCCTCCTTATCTTTATATTTGAACAAGCATAAATATAATATAGAGTAAAAAGGAAATTCACTTGCTTTTTAAGGATTAAAAACAGATAGTTAAAAAATTTGAAACTTAATGTAGTCTGTCACCACCTCCACCCTTAAGGGCATTTTTCTGGGGATGGTTCAAAAGCACAGTCTGGACATCAATTAGTCACCTTGAAGGGGGAAAACTGTCAGTAGATTAAGGAATTTAGAAGTCCTGAAAGACAGAAGCCAGACGCCAATTATTTCACTGAGGCTTTATGCTTTGATCTCAGGTATTTGGCACAGATTCTGGCTTCCCAGGAGGAAAATCAAACCCTATGAAATCCTTATACATACTTATGCAAGTCAACCACACTTTTAATTACCAATAACCACTAATGTAGATCCACTAATGATCAAGGCCCCAATGTGTTTGAAAAAGAAATCTAACTACTTTGCATATTAAAAGTGAAAATGAGGGCTCATTGGTTTATTCTGTAAGTGTTTATTAAGTCTAACTACAGGCCCTGGCACTGTTCTAGGCACTTTAAATACATAGGTAGACTAAATCCCCGCCTTTGTGTTACTATATTCATGAGGTCGTTATTTTTTCCTTCCTAGAGACTGAGACAAGAGCTGGAGAAGATGGCACACATCAATACCACCCTTTCATATATCTGACTTCAGGATATTACTGCCTTGGATAAAATGAGCTTTAAAGCCTGCTAAACTATGCAGAATCTCTAAAAACATGAACAAAGTGGATTTTATTCTCAGCATCATTTTTAGCCTTCTAATTGGTTTCTAAACTTACACTTCAGACATCATAAAGTGTGAACAAATCCAGCCACAGCATCTGAAAAGCAGTTAACAATATACAATCACAGTCTAACAAGAATATGCTATTATAGTTCCCTGAAACTTCCCCTAGTCTCCAGCCCACACGATCCTCTAAGGCCTTGGATCACTGGTGAGAATAGACCTAAGCTTATATCTCGCCCTGGGCTATAGCCTGACTTTTGTTATCTGTTGAGTGATGAGGAATTGTCTGGACATTATTTTCTCTACTAGATTTTAAGATCCTTCAGAGAATGTGCCTTTCCAAAGGCTTCACTCTTGGCTTCCACACAGCTAACCAGAGGCCTAGCATTTTCCACTCTGAATCTGGACAACAGAGATCAGTAGAATGAACTGAAATCAGTACTAATAATGATGACAATGATGATGATGATGATGATGACGACAATGATGACAATGATAGCATGACAATGGCTGTAACAGCACTTCACTTTTTTGTAGCACCTTACAGATTATAATGGCTGCCATGTCTAGTATTACACTTGTTTAATTCTCACTCCAATCCTGTGCCGTACGCTCAAGAGGGATTGTTAGCAATTATTACCCAGTGATGGTTTTGATTTGGATTTAGTACAGTTTTATGGGCTCAGTGCCAGCTTTTCAAGCAAGATATTGAGTTTAGGTTCTTGTAATTGTCTTTGTCTTTTTTAAACAAAAAGGAAAAAGTTAAATACAATAGCACAAAAGTCTAAAAATACCACAACCCAGAGATAAGCCCCTGTTTGATGAATAGTCTTTGAGACACTTCTTTATAAATCATCATAAGTATGTGCATATGTATTTAAATGGAATGTATAACAGTTATTCTTCTGTATATTTACTCTATTTTTTACTCTTTTCATTTAATAATCTATCATTGACATTTTCTATGAGAAAATATAGATCTATACAATCTTTATTTGATTCATTATTTTGACAAACCATAATATATTCGATGTTTACATTTTCAGGCTTTTGCTGCCTTATATAATGTAGCAACAAATATTGATGTACCTTTATTGTTGTATTTGTATAATTATGTATTTAGAATAATTGCTTGGAAGTGAGATTTGTAGGTCAAAGTGCATAAACGTGTGTGCATACACATATGTGTGCAATCAGCTATGCTGGAAATATAGGAATACAGCATCATATTTAAGACAGAAACATTGGACAAATACATACTTCTACTGGGAATTCATGAATACGTTCATCTCCTCACATGCAGGCCCAAACTGGATCTTAATAAAAACATGTATTTGTATTTCTTTGGCTTCTCTTCTTTCTTCCTTCCTGAATAATTTACATCAAAATCCATTTGGCAAGCCTGAATGTGGAAGGTGGCCCAGTGAGGATCAGAACCCAAGTGAGAAAAGCAGCCAAGCGGGATGTCAGCCCGGAGGGCTGGGAAAGTGGTGAGATACCAGAGAAGGGGACAGAGAAAAAAATAAGTAAATATTTGAAGACAACAGGAACCAAGCTTCTAAAACTCACAGAAAGGAGTTACAAATATGGGAAAGGGAACACTAAAATGGACCGTGTAGTATTGAATTAGAGACAGAGATCCTGAAGCCATGACACCCCAGTAATGATGAGCACACCTCATGCCCAGTTCTTGGTTTCTGAATAACATTCTCCATTAAATAGAACCTTACATAAGTGCCAAGTGCTGGGGCAGGGGAAGTGTGAGATACATCTGGAATACCTTGCTGTGCTATAAAATGCCAAACACTCAAAGAATGATGAGGATGTGTTAAAAGGATATAGGATCCTGCTTGCTGGGGCCTCCACTGCTAAATCTAAGGCAATCTTAGTATGAAAATAAATAAGGGTAATAATGGATGATATATCACTGAATAAATTAAGAATCCATGTCCTAACATTAATAAAAATACATAAGTGAATAAATAAATGGTAAAAATAGAAAGCTCTTCTTCTCAATAGAATGCCAAGTAATAAACAGAGAAAAAAATCTTGGAATTAGAAAAATTGAAAAGAAGAATGAAGAATTCCTTAACCAGTTGGAGGAAAGTATTTCAAATTGTATATAGAAACAGCACTCTGTACCCCATAACAGTATTAATGTACACAGGTATGATTTGATTAAAAAAAAAAAAAAAGAACTAAAAGTGACCCTTTATTTGATCCCACAGTTCTCTTACTAGGTATCTACCCAGAAGAAAAAAAATCATTTTGCCACAAAGAGATTTGCACCAGAATTTATTGCAGCTCAATTCATAATTTCAAAGTTGTGGAAGCAATCCAAATATCTATCAACCCATGAGTAGATTAACAAACTACTCATATGCATACCATGGCGTACTATTCATCCATAAGAAAAGATGGAGATTTTACATCTTTTATGTTTACTTGGATGGACTTGAAATACATTCTTCTTAGTAAAGTATCTCAAGAATGGGGGAAAAAAATCCAATGTACTCAATACTAATATGAAACCAACATATAAACAATTCTACACCCACATGAGTGATAAAACACAAATATAGTCTAGCAAGGGGTAGGGGAGAGGAAAGAGAGAAGAGAGGGGGTGGAGAGGGCGATTCATGGGAGAAGGAAGGCCAATTGGCGGGATCTCACCTACTATGCATGATGTCAAGGTATTCAGCACACCCCCTAGGTGAAGGGCTCAACTACAACTTGAACTTTACCTTGGAAGTGAGAGCAATGTAACCTAAAAATTTGTACCCTCATATTAATTTGAATTAAAAAAAAAAAAAAGGAAAATCACTATCCGGCAACTGTCAGAGTAAAAATTAATTCAGGCAAAAACTGTCAATGACTACTAATAGGAGAGGGGAAATTGAACAAGAAAGAAGGTATTTAAATAGTCTCACAATAGTCCTCCCCAAAAATACTTATTAATTACAAGAGGGAAACGTAACTTTACAGAGAAGGCTGGCACCTTGATGGAGTGATCAAAGTGAACATCAGAAATGACTCAAAGCAGCGTCACCTGCCACTATGTCTCAGTGAGATTCTGCAAGAGCATAACTTCTGTGAAATTCCTGCGGTAGTGGCATAACCTGGATCTAATCATCAGGATATAGTAGGCAAACTCAAACTGACAGGCATGCTACAAAATAAATGGCCTGTAATGTCTTTAAAATGTTTTCTTAAAAATGTTATCATCCAGGAACACTCAGTGAATCACAACAAAACATTAGATGTTGTAAGTTGTAAGCATTTTTCACTGTCAAAACTTTACAGTGGACCTGGACCTTGACCAGTGTCTACTCTCATGCTAAGGTTTATTACTTACTGAATAAGTGCTGCTGGCATGGAAATAAAGGTATGCTGCATTTAAAGACGGGAACAAATGTTTCTGTGATGAACGTCCAGACAGACCTGAGAAACGGTTCCACCTTGAAGACTGAAGACACACAATGCCTAAGGGTCATTGTGGTTCTGACCTGAGTTCTTTAGTTACACAGGGTGCTAAAGGGACATTTGGTGAAAATTGGATGTATTCCTAGGAGGAGGGGATATGAGAGTTCTTCATACTGTCCTTGCTACTTATTTGTTAAGTCCGGAATTATTTCAAATTAAACAATGAATAATACATAAATTAACCATTCCTTTGAAAAGCACTAAGGTCATACGCTTTGTGGGAGACACGACTTTCATGCATGACTTCTTAAGTCTTTCCTGCTATACTAGTCCAAGCCAAAGTCTCCTCTTGTTATTTTCCTGATGTTCTCTTTATATATATATCCCCATTTTAGTATTTCTTCGGCCTTACCTGGTCCCTTTCACAAGTGCCCATAAATGCCTTTCACCTTGGACTTGATCTGCCTGATGATTTCACGATGGTTGGTCCCACCTCTAGATAGGGTAGGCCACATGAATCCCCACCAAAGAATCTTGCCTGCTTTTTCATTTTAACTGGGACCAGAGGCCTGCCCTTCATGAAATAGCCCTTCGTATTGCTATTTAGAGAAAGTAGACTGAAACAAAGGCTGCTCCTAGGGACATGGGCACATTGAAATGATGGTCTTGTTGTGGCGGCACTATGCCCAGCACTGGGGCAATGATTGTCGCATTTAATCTTCATACGCCTGTGATAAAGATATATTATCATTTCTGCTTTACAGATAGAGGAAAACTGTCTCCAGGAAGGTTAAAAATATTTTATAGTGTAAAGAACAATGGGGTGGGGATCCGATGAACCTAATAAAATCAGCATATTTATTTTCTCAACATGGTCAACTAGATTGCCTTATATTTGAAATCCAGCTCAGGAAATACTCTAATAACTGCTATCTTTACAAAAGTCAGAGCCTTTGTATAACCCAGCTGGCGCAGACAAATCACAATCCTGTGTTTGATAATAACCACTACCATTGCTTGAGCACCTACTGTGTGTCAAGCACCATACTAGAAATGTTAATAATGTTACTTCATTTATGAAATGCTGCTTTCAGCATCTACTGATATGATCAGTTCTTTTCCTCTGCAATTTTTTGTTATAATGGACTATTTGCTCTTTCCCAATATTGACCTGCCCTCAGGGTCCTGGCACAAACCATATTTGGTCATGGTGTATTCTTTTTCTGACATGTGCTGGATTATGTTCCTTAACAATTGATTTAGAATTCTTCCCTCTACATTCATACTGATATTTATTTTTTATATATCATTCTATTAATGCAATGTTGGCCTTTACATGAACTAATTTAATGCACAACAAGCCTAAAAGTTATGTACTCATATATCATAAAACGAAACTTAGAGAAGGCCAGTAACTTATCACGGGCCACACAGCAAGGGTGGTCAGGATTTGAACCCAAGCAGGTCTTCTTGCACTTTGGACACTGTGATTCCCATCCATCCTTCACTTTCCAGACCTAGAAAGAACAGCACCCCCAGTGCCCTGGTCTGGGATTCCAAAAACCCAATGCCAGCACAGCTCTGCCTCCCAGGTCAGAGAAGTGGGCAGACACCCCCCTCACCAGGCCTTGCCTTTGTCCACTATAAACTGAGAGACTTGCTGTAGGCAATCACTGAGATTCTTTCTAGATCTGTATGTCTTCTTTCTTGGCTTATCTTTGTTAGTGAGTCTTAGCTAATGTCCCCTGAGTTTCTACTGTAGGAATGGAAGTGTCACATGTCTTAATTTTGTGTCTCTGTGTATGTGTGGGAGGAGGGAAGAGGAATGGAGAAGTTTATAAAGGAAGATAACTTGTCTAAAGGTTTTAATTCCTTTTTACAGAAATCTTGGTTATATCCATTCTATTCTTAGCCTTTTCTATGTATTTAATTCACCCCTGCAACGTATTTCCAAGAATGTACAGAAGTCCAGCCTCAGAAAGAAGTTTCTGATGCTGATGATAATTGAGCTGCTGCCCTCTGCTTTCTGGGACCCTCTGGTACCTAGAGGACACAGCGAGAAGGCACCATCTATGAACCAGGAGGAGGTACGGGACCTCATTCTGCCCAAGCTACGCAGCCCCACTGACCTGCCCCTCACTTCAAGGTGCCTCAGTCACAGTCTCCTGCAATGTTTTAGGACATGCTCCCCTGGCTTTTCCCAGAGTATTTGCCCTGGGACCTGGCTTGATACTTGTCCTCAGCTTCCACTGCATGAAAGTGACTCTCTTACACTTTCACCTGAGCCAGTAGGAGAACTCTGCACCTAAAGAGATGATCAGACACCCTCATCTTCCCCCTGTTCTCTGCTGTCTGCCATGGTCTGAATGTTCACATGTCCTCAAAATTCATATATTGAAACCTAATCCCCAATGCAATAATAGAGATGGGGCCTTTATGGGGTAATTAGGTTATGAGGGCAGAGTGCCTATGAATGGGATGAGGGTCCTGATAAAAGGGGTCCCAGATTGCTGCCTTGCCCCTTGCACCACGTGAGGACACAGGAAGCCATCATCTACAAACCTGGAGGAGGGCCCTCCTCAGACCTTGATCTGCTGGTGCCTTGATCTTGGAATGTCAGCCTGCAGAACTGGTAGCCTCTGAAAACTGCTTTTATAGACCCACAACGTCTATGTTATAGAAGCCTGAACAGACGAAGGCACTGTCCATTTAACTATCTCTACACTATGATGTTGGAGTCAAAGAACAAATGACCATCATCGGCTGAAAGTATTTATTCCTCAAAGTCTTTAGGGCAAAAATAACAAAGCAACACTGGTGAGTAATAGGCCGGTCAAGATACTGATCTTCTTGGCTCTCAGGCAGCAGGGAGGGTCCTGGAGCTGCTGGAACCCTGGAGTTACTCCCTTCCTTCCGGGGTCAGCTCAGTCAGTTTATCCCACACTCTGTGTTCCATGAGGCTTAGGAAATGTTAGGAAGCCCTGACTTAGAACGGGCTGAAGAGAAGCCGAGGAGTCAACATCTCAATGTCTCTACCTCTCCCTGGGCCTAGTTCTCTGATAAAGTAGAAGTCTGACTTTGTTGTTGTTGTTGACCTTTCCAAGTTCTTTCTCTGATTTTCTGGTCATGATGCCAACTTCTCTAGGACATGCTCCCCCCCATCCCACATGCTCTGAAGGAGCTCTCAACTACCTCGTTCCCGGCCAGGCTATAGGGATGGGCTTCTGCTTTGGGTCTGGCTGGTAGTTCACACATTTGGCAACAGTGATGGGTCTAAGACAATGATTTTCAACCAGTGTACACCGACAGGATCTTAGGTATGCCACAGAAATTTTTAAAAGGTGACTAATTAAATTTTTTCCATAGAAATTCAAAGCACAATACGTATATTCTCTTTTTCATTCTTTTTTTTTTTTGTCAACATAATTTAAGCGTGTTGTGGAAGTTTAACTATAGGCTCAAATGTGTCATGAGATTAAAAAGATTGAAAAATTCCAGCCTAACAGGTCACACGACTTAAGCCAAGCCAGATTTCTTCCCTGAGATTTTTACTGACCCCTTAGGAGAAGGTGTTTTCTCTCTCAAATGAGGTTCCTGCATCAGTATGAGCTTAGACCAGAAGGCCAGGAGCCATCTTCTCCCTGCATGGAAGAATCCGGGCTGTGGGGGGTGGGGGGGAACAAGACACCTGACCAGAGAAGAGCAGAGCAGAGAGAGAAAGAGTGGGGAGGCAAGGAGTGGTGAAGAGAGCTCCATGTGGCCTGATGTCAGATCTACCCAGAGCCTCATCGTTAGTATAATTTCTTTTCTCCAGTTCACATGTTTCGTGTCTCATGAGAAAAATCCCACCCACAGCGTCACACCCAGCTTCCCTCCCCACCCTTTGCTCTCTCCTCCCCAGCATTTGATTGACAAGGTGGGAAGGGACAGATACCTGTTATCACAAGTCTGTCAGATAAGAGGATAGCAGTGCTACCAATTACAATTTCCATGTGGTCTCCCCATCTCTGAAACTTCCTGCCCACAAAGCAGAGATGGCCTTCTCTTAATCTTGCCTCCACAAAGTGTATAAAATGCTTTCTTGTCTATCTTTCCTTCCAGACCAGAGACCCTACCCGGTTTATCTGCATAATCCTAGCACTTACACAGTGCTGCTTACACATGTAGGTGCCCAATAAATAACTGAACTCAATGAATAATAGAATGCACGGATTGCCTCTGGTGACCTTCAAAACTCTATGCGTGTGCTCAGAAGAACAGAATATTTTTGCAGTGAATTTGCCCATATTGTGCCCTTCAGGAACTCATCTAAAAGGGGATTTGCTTTATCTTTAGAAGAGTCAAGAACCAAGAAGTAAAGCTGCACAGCAGAAGAGAACCTTAACCAGAATTTCAATACCATTTAGCAGATAATGGGCTTGCATGCCTCCTTTGTGTGAATGAGCTAGAAATATCCTCAGCTCTCAGGCACCTGGGAGATTTAATTTTTTTGCCTATAAAGCAAAGGTCACCTTGGAATGGATTTGCTTATCCTGATTAGCTAAGGATTTCTGAGTGTATTCTGCCCTTTAATATATGTGTTGAGTTGTCTTCTGCCAATATATGTAGCAATGGTTAATTCACAGTGCATTAGGTACCTTTGACTTGTTCACACTTGGTCAAAATTCTGGCTGTTTTATTATTCTCCATATTATATTTTCAATCAACCACTGATTTATTATTATTACTTAAATAGCACATATTCAGTTTTCCTGATTAGCATGTCTGAAAGTTTCCTGAACCATCTATTTTGCCTTAGGGTGGATGCAGACAGTCTCAGCAGTGTCTGGGTAGGACAGAATGTTTGTTTGCAAAGCAGAAAGAGAAAACAAAGACCCTGCATTTCATTGAGTAATGAGATGTGAGCAGCATAGCATCCAACCTTGGCCATAGTGCAGTGGTACACGGGTGACAGACTCCCAGAGAGCCCTTCCTATCATCTGCAAGATGGAAAAAACTCGAACAAAGGAAAAAGACTCCTGCATTTAGTGGTCATGTAGCCTAGCCCACTGCTGTGTTAGCATCATCAGATGCCAACCACTCTACCAAAGAGCAAGGCAGAAGTGGCTGTGGCTGTAGTAGAAAGATCAGGAGTCTCAGGGCCCAGTGACTTGCATTCTGGTATCTTCTGCTATTAGACCACAGTGAGATGTTTCTTAAATTACATAATCTTTTCTATTCCTCAATTTGCTCACATGCAAAATGGCAAAAGGTTGGGAGAGAGGAAGAATTGTACCAAATCTCCAAAGTCTTCCAAGAGCGCCCATGACCATGTGGATGAACAGCCTAATACTTGCCAAGCCTCTGGCTTTCCTGGGATCTTAAAGGTGCAGGGAAGTCCTTCTTCATTTCCCCAGTGACCCCTTCCCCACAGTGGCTATTGTTCACACCCTGCACTCTTTCCAAACCTCCTGCGATCCATCCTCTTACCTCTCACCTTAGCAGAAGGCCTTGTATCTACAGCAGAGAGGAGCTGCCAGCCGTCAGGTAGGAATTCTCCAGCATCTCATCTCCATACCAGCTCTACACAACCATCTGCATTCTTTCTGTGCTTGCCACCTTTCCTCTGGATTGAGACAAATCCCAGCATAGATCATCCAGCCTCCCACCTCCACGAGTACCTTGGAATGCTGGTGATGGTCTCTCTCTCTCTCTCTCTCTCTCTCTCTGACTCACACACAGGTTGTCATGGTTCTTTTGTTTATCTCTTTCGCTAGAATCTGCAGGCAGATGTCTACTCTTCATCTCTGCGTTCCTTGCACTGTGCCTCGCCTGTAGTAGCCTCTCAGGGTACACTTTGAATGAATGAATAAGAGATTATAAAGGGCAGGCTTTGTTCATTACCATATTAAAATTCTTGTACATGGTCTTCCTGTGCCAGTAGGATTACTTCAATTTAACAATAGCTAATGCTGGATCAGGGAATACCATGTGCCAGGTGCCGTTCTCACTATTCTTGACACATTAATTTATTTCCTTTGAGTATTAGTTCAGAGGTCAGTTTGGAGGTAGGCGCTGCTGTTATCTCCCATTTGCAACTGCAGAAAATGAGGCACAGAGAGGTTCAGGGAACAGCCCAAGTGACTCAAGTAGTAAATGACAGAGCTCAAATTTGCAAAAATCCCATCTTATCCCCAAATCCTTTCTACTCTTCCAAAAACGTACTCGTGAGTATTTCTTCCCATGTGACGTTTACCAAAAACTTGGAAGGTTGAGAAAGACTCAGTGCATTAACTGTTAGTCAGACACAGAAATCATGCTATAGTTTCAAGGAGCTATTAACATGTAATGTGCCTCAGTTTTCACAGTATAATGTTTCCTTCAGTCCTTTCCCAAAAGGAGAAATAATGGATATAATCGGTATGTCTATGAGCAAAAAGCACTGAGCAGAAGAGGTACGTATTTTGTATTCTCTTCTCCCCCTTGCCCCCATCTCTCCTCCTCCCCCCCTGCTAACTTGCTTTTCATTCTTCTCCCAGCTGGCTGCCTTAAGATAAACATTCAGGGCATTCTCTAAATTCAATCAGGAGAGAAAGAGGCCTACAGTTGTCTACCTGCTCCATCTATGGCCTGGTAGTAACACCAGTTCAAAGGGAAGAAGCTTCAGGCTATTTGAGCCTTGTGTCCAAGCCCTGTTCTCTCATATGACATTACCAGCGCTGAAGTTAATTATTTTGATCTCTGTGTAACTCTTGTTTCCATATTTCAATTGCCTAGTAAATCAAAGTAGACAAGGTGGGATTGATAGCCCCTTGAAGCCCATCAGAATTCAAGTGGAATATATTGCGTCTATTCCATAATTCATGTATGTGTAAGCCAAATGCCATCTATTGTTGAATCTCACCCCTTCCTAACACAAAGAAGCCTTTTTCATATCAAAAATTATCACAAACACCCACAAGAGAATAATTGTACTTTTGAATCTATTAGTAATTCAAGTAAGCGAAGGCTAGGGATTCAGAAATGTGTTCACATGCATTTGCATTTGATTATGTGTGATAGCATCTATATTCATTGGAAAGATGCTTATATGAACTTGGCGCATAGTAATCACTCAATAAATACTTGGTTATTTAACAAATAAAAGAACATACACATGATGTTTTATTTATTAGGTCTAATGATGAGATCTGTTGCACAATGAACTTGCAGCTGCAACAACCTTGCAGTAATACAGAGGCTCACCCCACTCTCTCCCTGCTGGGAATCCATGTCTTATGCACAATATTAGATGTACGTGATCTGAGACCAGGGAATGTCAGCATATAGATGGAGCACGTGTACATGCTGGGCTGGAAATGAGCCTGACCCTGTCTTTTGTTCATGGTATTTTCCAGATAAGTAGAACCTATAGAATACACACATGCATTTGTTGTTTGTGTGTATGTATGTGTCACTGGGGGTGTGGAAGGAGAGAGAGTGATTGACTGATTGATTTTTAAAAATTATCCAATGTGATTGTGGGGTGGACAAGTCCAAAATCTGTGGGTTGAGCAGGCAGGCTGGAAACTCAGGCAGAAAACTCAGTCTTGAGACATTTTTTTTCTTTGGGAAACCTCAATTTTTGCTCTGGAAGGCCTTCAGATGATTGAATGAACCTCATTCACATTATGGAGGATAATCTCTTTTACTCAAAGTCAACTGATAATAGGTGTTAATCTGCAAAATACCTTCACAATGCCTAGATTAGCATTTGATCAAATAATTGGGTACTGTGTCCTGGCCAAGTGGACACACAAAATTAACCATCACTGACATTTTTCTCCATTGCTTTATACATAACACAGTACTTAATACACAATGTGTGTGTCCATCTGTGTCAATATATAAAATGTAAAGATAATTTAAACTATATCTGCTTTTCTTCTTTTAATGTATTAGTGTTTCCTAAATGAGACCTATGGAGGAAGTTATAAGCTACTTGCACTACTTACAACATTTTTTAAAGATTGGCAAGGATATCCTACATTTCCTGATTAAAATAGCCTTTTTCACTATTTTTCTGAAATTATATTTTCTCCACTTAGCAAGGTAATTGTTTCATACAAAAATTTTTAAGAAGTGTAATTTAATAAATGCACTATATTGGACGATCTTTTGAAACACACAGTTCACTGTAGGAAAATATTTATAGGTGTCTTTAGCGGAGAAAATATTGGAATTAAGCCAACACATAATGAACTCAAAAAGCTTCCTGCTTTAGGTTGTGCGGAGTCAAAGACTTGGCTGAAACTCAAAATTCAAACTCATTAGCAGTTCCATGCCCCACATCTGTTGGTTCTGTCTGCAAAGGGGAACCCATAGTTTTCTTAAAATGACATGTGAACCACACTGTTCTCATGGTGCAAGCACCCCAGCATGGAGGGGCTCCCTGCTTTCTCACCTCTGACTTGCTCTGCCTGCCTCCTGCCTTCCTGGTCTGTGATTCCCCACTTCTCAGACCCAGGGTCCCCTCTAACCTCCCTCCCTGACCCCCAGGGGCTAACTTCTCCTCTCCAATCAGTGCCATCTCTCCACTCCACTGTGTTGTCTTTACAATGGTTACCAATTGTCTCCATCAGACCTTCCCGATCCTGTCTCTGTTTCCAGGAAAACTGTTCTCAGCTTCTCCCTCCTGATCTGCATTACTCACAAACTGGGCACCAGGCACTACTCGGAACATGGCGCTACATAACTTCCTCTCTGCTGCACCTCACTCGGGAGCATGGAGCTGTTTGAGCAAGAAGCACCTGTCCTGTATTACACGTCGGTGTGGGAGAGTAGGGGTCTGCCTCATAGCTCCCGACTTGGAGTTCGTGTCTGACGTGTCTTCTCATGCTGATATTTTGTTTCTCCCCGTCCCCTCATAACATGTGCTATCTTGTCCTCACCACTGGCCCCATCTCCTCTCACTGTGCCACAGTTTCCCACAGGTCTTGGGCATGTCCATAACCAGAACTCCTGAAAGAGAATTCCGAAGATGCTGTGCAGTCAATATTTAAGTCAAACCATCTCCAATTCTAACCTTAAGAAAAATGTATCCACTCATTTGTGAGTAATGTACTAGTAGGCAGAAAATTAGTGTATGTATCATTAATATGTAACACCATGTATATTACATATAAATACAATATCTATCTACACACATGTAGATATCACGTTCAAGCAGATATGTATAAAATAGTAATGAATTTAGGCCACTTATTTTCTGCCAGACACCAAGATATAAACTCTATATGCTTTATGTTCACCTGATTAAATCTTTATAAAAACTTGATATGGCGGTTGTTATTATTTTCTTCCATTTTACGAATAAGGCATTGGTGGTCAAAGAGTGTTGAGTGCTACCACACGTGTGCTTGTGAGGCTGGTGCCAGATAACCTTCTTGGCACTCTTATGGAGGACATTGGTCTTTGCTTTGCCTTTAGAGAAAGTCGCCTCAGTGCTGTGCAGTTAGAGAGGCGAGTGACAGAGAAGGCCACAGGTTCTGATGGCACACTGCCTGGGTTTGGAGCCAACTTCTATCACTGACTAGCTGAATGAATCTCCAGGATTGTTTAGTCTCTGTTTCCCCACATGTATGATAGGGACAATAAGAAAACCTGTCTCCTAGAGTGGCGATGAAACACAGTGGGCCACAAGTCACATATACTGCACTACTTCTACCTGGTTATGGTGCCTTCGGACAGAGCTCCGGGTCAGTTAAACCTCTGACCACAGGCATCACAAGATTTCAACACCTGTTTCAGATGGCAGGCTTTGGGGACTAGGTGGGGGGAGATTGGTTAGTTACTGAGATGGGCAAAGACAGAGAAGAGCCAGGACATTTGTCCTGCTCATGGGGCATGAAAGAGCCTGGCACAGGGGGTGTTGAGAACAGTGCAGATCCCACTGAGGGCAGGTGAGTAGTTGGCAAGAGGGAAGGAAAGGAGAAGGGAGACCCCATCTGTGATGAGTCAACAGGAGACGGTGCAGAGGAATGGAGAGTGCCAATGTTGTAATCCATGGCTCCCTCGCATCTGAATGGCACGTGTTTGGCAAACTGTATAATGTCTTTTAGATTCAGTGTGCCCATCTATGAAATGAAAATGATGATCTTACTGGCCACCAACCATTGTTGTACAAGTTAAGATAATACAAAAGTGCTTAGATCGGTGCCTGGCTCGATAGCTATTACTATTATATATTACAGCAGGATCTTATTGCTGTGACAGATTATCACAAACATAGTGGCTTAAAACAACATGAATTCATTTTCATACAGTTCTGGAGGTCAGAAGCTAAGACCAGTGTCACTGTACTGGAAGGGCCGATTTCTTTTGGAGGCTCCCAGGGGAGAGAATTGTTTTTCTTGCTCTTCTAGCTTCTAGTGGCCATCAAATTTCTTGGATTCTGTCCCCTTCCTCCACCTTCAAAATGTTTCCATCATCACATCACCCTCTCCTCTTCTATTCAATCTCCCTTGACACCCCTCCTAAAAAGACACTGTGACTACATTTGTCCCCGCCCAATAATACAGAATGATCTCCCCATTTCAAGATCTCTAACCTAATTGTATCTACAAACTCCACTTGCTAGTTATATAAGTGACATTCCCAGGTTCTAGGATTAGAACATGAATATTTGGAGGGGCCATTATTCAGACAAACATGTAAATTAATACTAGTGTCACAGCAGACAGGTGGATAACAGTGACAGGGAATCTGAGGTACACAATAGTCAGGAGAGATGGGTATGCATTGAGAGTACTAGTTATATTCATGATGCTAGTTCATGGTGAAGATTAAATGAGATACTACCTTCCCAACACAGAGAGTCAGCTCTTACAAACCTACAGCTGTTAGTATCATTGTGGTGGTTCCTTGGTCCACAAAATCCCACTCTGAGTAGTGTGGTAGTTGTCTTCCCAACATTACTCCACTTCTCAACTCTCTCTCACTGCATAGCAGATGATTTGAATAGCACTAACCCCAGCTTCAGGATGGGCTGAAAATAACCTAAATGCTATAGTAATTTCTCCAGCACTGGACCTGTTAGCTAAGATGGTCTGATCCAAGCTGACTTGTTCTGGTATGAGAAAGCTGCTATTTACTACATATAGGTATCTTGATACATGAAGGAAGCCAGCCATGAGCTAGGATAGAACTGGATAGGCAGAGGCGTGGAGCCACGCCCTGACCAAGCCGTGCCTGAAGTCCTACCTCTACACCTTCATCTTCTAATGCAATGTTTCCTTTACTATGAAGCCATTTGGAATTGGATATTCCCTTCCTTATCATCTAAGGAAGCTATTCCCTAGCTTATCACCTAAAATAAGCAGATCTTGTTAACCTCAGTTTGTAAGTAAAGCAACAGAGGCTCAGAGAGACATGTGAGTTGGAGAGCTAGTACGGGACATGATGCAGAACTCCACCCAAGCGACCTCATAACCAGTACTGTTTCCCCCACCAACTACCATGTGGTGGGAACTGCTTAACCCTTTTAACTCCCCCTGGTTCCAGCAGTACAAGGGATTATCAGATGATCACCAAAAGAAAGTCAGATGGTCCTGCCTATGGAGGGAGCCACACAGATGAAAACCTTATAGCATCAACAGAGATTACATCTGCAACACCAACCCCCCAGCTGGCACCATGGACACAGGAGGAGTGAATGACCTCAGAGGCTGTGTCACCTGGTGATATTTGACACCCTCATCCGAGACAGCTATTTAAGAAATATTGCTCCTGGGCTCCTCATGAAAGCAGTCTCAGCTGCATTTTCATTCTCTGCAAACAAGATGTTATCGTAAAAGCTCAAGGGAAGTGGGAAGTCAATTGGCTATTTCTGACAACAATTGCTTAGGTTATGTCATTTAATCACCATAACTCTGTGGGTACCATAATTATGCTCACTGGGCTCATGGGGAAACTGAGTCTGTATAGGGTTGGGTCACTTGTCCAGCTGATAAGTAGACAAGCCAGAGTCGAATACCGAGCCTGGATCGCTGAACACTGCACGTTGCTTTCCTGACATCACACAGCTTCCTCTAAAAACGTCACTATGACCTTTGTTTCTGGCATGTTGCCTGATGCAATGACCTCAACACCATCAGGCAGGACAATAGCCCAGGCAATAATGCGAGAGAAAATGCCACAGACCCAGCAGAGGGGAATGAGCAAGCAGCGATGGAATGCTTAGGAGAATTTATAGGGCAACTACGAAAGCCTGCTGGGTACAAAGGTAACCTGGGAACTCTCAGGGCCCAGGTGACTCAAGTGAACACCCCAAGGACAGCAATGATCTCAGATTTAGTAATTACTGTGTTTCCAAAAGAGATTCAGAGGACAGTCACAAAAGGACTAATGAGTCATGGCTGAAAGGACATAGACAAGTTTTTGTCTGTCCCCAAAGAGGCAGCCAAGCCTGGGTGCTGGGGAATGAGGGGAGGGTGGAAAAGGCACCTGAGCACTGAGTCCCTGCACATGAGCCAGCAGCCCACGTGTGAAAACTGCTCTGTAAATCAGCTCCAGGGTCACCTTCCAGCCGCTGGCCCAACTGAGTTGTGATTTATGAACTGAAAGGAATGCGTGGTCATCTCATCGCTTGCCTGCCTCCTGGGATGGGGAATGGGCTGGCTGGTTTTCTCACGTAATTATCAAAGGTGCTATTAATTTTAAATTTAACCAGGGAGGGCTGTTGTCGGGAAAAGAATAATGTCAGCAACCCAAGGGCCCCAGGAGATGTTTCTTTCAGCACTTGACTTCCAGGGAACATCCAAGTTTCTTCTCAGGGTTAAAAGGAAAACTCTGTGTTTGGAGATGCAAACAGAGCCGGGCCAGAGGAGGAGCAGCGGAGGAAACGTTTCCAGGGCCTCTGAAATGGAGGCGGGGCACACGCTGCTGGGGTCGGAGCAGTGAAGAGGAAGATGGTGGGGAATAGTGAGTAGAGGCCAAGTTGGGGCTAGAATGTAACTGAGGCTTATTATATTTACTCATAATATATAAACAACTATTGGGATTTCAGGAATGGATTTTCTTGGTTTGGTTTAATATCCTGATTTTCCAAAGAGAAAAGCAAGCTGGGTCGGCCGCTGGTTTCTCTGATTCTATTGTCCAGGCTTTTCCCTTGTCATTGTTACATCCATCAGTGAGGCCCTGGTTGTCCAGCAGGACTGACCTTCTCAGTGGCCAAGGATCTAAGAATCTAAAAGGTCGATAAAACTGGCCACTGAGACATCTGTGTGGCAGGGCAGTGGAAACTCTCGCTTCCCGCCAGTTCTGATTATATAATTTATGGCATTTATCCGTTCACTCATTTGACAAAAATGTCTTAAGAACCTACTTTGGGTCAGGCACTATGCTAAGGGCTAGAATGTACTTTGTAGTGAATTTTCTTTACATGGAGGTGATGTGGGGAAGTGGGAATGCTGGTGGCAGTGGTGACAGTACAGTGGCGGTGGTGGTGATGAAATGACAGGGAGGAGGTGACAAGGAAGGTGATAGAAGTGCTGGCAGTGGGGAAGCAGCAACCCATGTCCCTGGTGGGGGGAGTGACAGGGATGGTGGTGTTGGCAATGTTGACGGTGGTCGTGGTGACAGTGGTGGCAGCAGTGTTGGTGGTGGTGATGATGGTGACATGGCAATGATGGAGGTGGTCGTAAAGATGGTAGAGGCCATGGTGAAGGTGACAGGGTGGCTGGCAAGGGCACGTGTAGTAGACGCACAGGTGGTGGTCCCTGGCAGTGATGGCAGGGGTGGTGCGACAAGAGGCTGAGGGTGCTGACAAGTGGTGGTGTCGGTGGCGTTGGCAGTGACAATGATGGCAGTGGTGGTGAGCTGCTGTTGGCTATGGACATGGCACAGCAGCAGTGGTGGTAACATGAGTGGTGGCAATATGCTGACGGTGACAAGTGAAATGCCACCTGGCTAAATTTCTGGCATTTTGTCTGACCCCTTATTCTGCAGCAAGATCCCTAAGCACTTTGACTAGCTCAGTGTTTAAATCATGTCTTAAGTGCTTACCATTCAACCCTGTTATCTCACAATAGCACTGTGAGGAAGACAGAATTAGCTTCATTTTACAGATGAGGAGAGCGAGGCACCGAAGGGCTGAGAGAATTTCCTGAGATCTCACAGTAAACGTCAGAGACAAGATCGCAATTGGAGTTCTCTGATTCTGGGTCCAGGATGGTCCTTGCCCCTCCAGATGCTTATTTCTCTGGAAATAAGGAGGGAATGGGTAGTGTGCGTAGTATTCATGTGCCAAGTGGTGCCCTAAAGGAAATGAGTGCAGGGACTTCACAGCTCCTGGAATCCCCCCTCCCCTAGGCACCTAAGTCGCCCGATTTCACCTTAGAGCCAGCTGGCTCAGCTCAGGCATGGGGGCAGATGGGGCCCATCAGGGAAAGCAAGTCCATGCAGAAGAGAAAGCTCAGACCTACAGCACACGGTCCTGGGTTCAAATCCCCTCTCCTCTATATCCTATCTTTGATCCCTGGGCAAGTCCTTGACACCTCAGGGAAATGATATCGACCTCCCAGGACGGGTGTGAGAATTAAAGGTGATGATGTACGAAGAGGCCCCACTCATGGGCTCTGCCCTGAGCAGGTTGTAGGCTCCCAGGCAGTGGTCACAGCAGCCCAAAGCAGGGGGTGAATCCTCAAGGTAGAGACTTGGCAGCTCTACTTGTGGGGAACCTATATAGGAGGAGGAGGAGGAAGTGCCTGGAACCTTCCCTGGTTTGTGGACTCACTGAGTTGTCTGAGTTAAACTCTCAGTCCATAAATCATGTCCCAACCCTCCCATTCTTCCCTGAGTCATTGTGGCAGAAAAGGATCATGAACTCTGATGATTGCTGCAAAACCTCTGTGTTTTGGGGGTCCTTAAAATGTAAACATCTCTCATAGCCCACATAAAATACATAGACTGGTTTGCCCTGGAGGTCCCTGTGGGGCTCTGCCTGGCCCCTCACACAGGAAGGTACTTTTTCTCTGAGTCAGGAAGAGAGGTGCAATCTCCCAGGAACAACTAGAGGATGACCTTGAATTCTTCCAAAAGTCTTATCAACAGCAGTGGCCAGGAAGGGTGTCAGAAGAACCACCAGGCTGATGTCAGGCAGCCTGGAATGAGATTTGGAGCATCCCTGCTCTGCCATTTCCTGGCGGTATGACCTTGGCACATCACTTCACCTCCCTAAATTTCAGATTCATCCTCCATAAAATGGTGATGATTAATGCCTGCCTTGTACAACGGGTTTGAAGATAAATGAAACAATTGGGTCCTTTAGAGAGTAATTTAAATTCCTTCCAATTATTTTGAGGTACACATCATAAATTGGTCCATGATCTTTTCTTGGTTGTGGATTGATATTCTCCTTGGCTATTAATCCATCAGTTCTTAGGATAGTGTAAAAGTACAGATCACTGGCACCAAAATGATGCCAGCTTAATAAACATGTTATAGGACAGTTCTGCGCCTCATGCTGGTTTTAGGCATTAAGCGTAATTTCCAACTTTTAACATACATAAAAATTTTCTAGAGACAATGCAGACTCCAAAGCCATAACTACTTGTGATTCAAGTTCCGTGTGTCTGGGGCAATGACCAAAAATCTGTGTGTGTGTTTTAATTATTGTGGTAATGACACTTCACATGAGATCTACCCTCTTACAAATTTTTTAATGTATAATACATTTTTTGTTGACTACAGGTAGACACAAAAATGTGGGGTATACATAAAAGGAAATATTATTTAGCCTTTGGAAAAAAAGGGTACTCTGCAGTATTCAACAACATGGATGAACTTTGGAGACATTACACCAAGTGAAATATGCTGGTCACCATAGGACAAATAGAGCACCAATATCACACGATCCCACTTATTTTGAATGCAGTCAATTCATAGGACCAAAGAGTGGAACGATGGTTACCTGGATAGATGACAGGAGACCTGGGAAAGGGAGAAATGAGGAGTAATTAATCGTGGAGCATAAATATCAGTCAAGCAAGAAAAACATCTGCATTTTTAACAAGTACCTTTGGCTCAGTGTGCTTCAACCATTTCTCCACAATCAATTTTTTATAAGATTACATGGTGACCTAGTGTTTACAGCTGAAACAAAAGTTGCATAAAATAATAATTACCCAACAATTGCCCTCACTACCTGCAGGGCACACAGGTGCTGTCTATTCTGTGCTCTGGGTTTTTTTTTTTTTAATATTTCACTTTTTTAATGCTAGTGTGACTCACTATGTTGATTTTGTGCCAAAGACTACAGTTTACCAAACACTGATTCTGGTGCAGGTGGTCTAAGACCTTCTTTGAAAAACAATGAACTCTGAATTTAAAATCTTTAAAAAATGAAATAAAACACAATCCCTGCCTTCAAGGGCCTGGAGGATCTCCCAGCCTTGAGGTGGAAACCCACAGGAACTCTTACATGGTGATGGCCTATATCCATCTGCTCAGGCTGTGCCAACGACGCACCGCCGACCGCACCGGGTAGCTTAAATGGCAGACATGACTTTCTCATGAAAGGGGCCTGGAGGCTGAGATCGTGGTGTTAGCAGGGTAGACTCCTTCTGAGAATATGAGAGGAGGATGCTCCCGGCCTCTCTGCTTGGTTGGTGGATGGTGTCCCCTCCCTGTGTCTTCACACCGTCTCCCCTCTGTCTGTGTCCAGACTTCCTCTCCCCATAAGGACACCAGCCCTACTGAATTGGGGCACACCCTAAAGACCTGATTTATCTTAAATACCCCCTTAAAGGTCCTATCTCCAAATATCGTCACTCTGGGAAGGCCTGCTATGACTTCAACATATGAATTTTTTGGCAGTGGGAACTTGGGAGACAATGCAGCCCAGCATCTAGTTTGTGTCAGGCACTTTCTGTGAACACTGCAGTGGAGGTGATTACCTACAGTTCTGAGCAGAGCACCGTCATTAATTCATCAGTTCATTATACCAGCGGGACATTAGGTAGACTCCACAGAGAAGGTAACATGGGAAATGGGCTTGAAGATGAAAAGGCGTCATCAGCTACAAGAGATTTAAAAATAGAAAGTCAAAGTAGACAAAACTGTGTATGCCAGAGCTTAAAGGTGTGAAAGAACAAGCCATATTGAAGAGAACTGGGCAGGACGAGAGGGGTTGAGAGAGAGATGGTTGTAAACGAAGGTAGAAAGACCACTGGAAACCAAATGCCAGTCACTGATGCACGTGGCAGTAGACTTGGCGCCCTGAGCGGCTTCCGTGCACACCTTCTACCATAGCATCACTGAGACCCAGATGTTAGATCTGGAGGGGACATAGAGAACCACTAGTTCAAACTCCTCCCATTACAGATGACAGATGAGAAAAGTGTGACTCAGAAAGTACAAGTGATTTGGCCAAGTTCATACAGAGACTTAGCAGTGGAGAACTTCTCCAGCACCTGGAGGGATCAATTCCATATGCTCCCTGCATCACACTCAGTCCCAGGGACTCTGGAAGTGCCAAGATTTATACACCCCAGAGATTAGAAGTTGGGGGAAATTGCCTCTCCATCATCCTTCCATCACATAACATTATTCTGGGTCATAACAGGGGCCAGGAAAAACAGTTCCTTCGCTGATTTATGATCCAGAGACTGAAGCCACCTACCATGCTCTGGCCTTAAGAAGATGCTGCTTCCACTCTGAAACAATGGGACTGCAGCAGCCTGCTGGCCTATGCCCGTGCGGGTCCCTGCCCAGCAGCAGGACCCAGGGCCTCAGTAGGTCACACGATCTTGCTGTTTATGAGGAACAAGAGACGCAGACTGATAAGGGAGCAGGGCATGATTTATCTTTGTCTCTTGTCTCTGTAAGGAAGTGACTCCGAGACCATCATGTCAAGATGCAAGGGTGATGGCTGAGATCTTTCCTGGGAAACCAAGGGCAGTTACTGACCCTGGAGAGGATTCTGTAATTGGCAGGCTAGAGAACCACCAAGACCCTCCGCTGGAGTGGGACCTTAGCTGATGATGGTGTTAATCTCATGAGTCTGTGTCTGCCAGAGAGTCACTGACAATCACACTCAGAACTTCAGTGGATAGCGTGACCATCTCTCCTTTAGGCTTCAGGGAGTCTGGGGCAAAGAGGAGAAAAGTAACTAGCCCAAGGTCACAGTTAGAAAACTGGCTGAACCAAGTTGCTCAGCTCTCAAGTTCAGTGTGTTTTCCATGATAGCCCATCACTTCCTTCAAGCAAGAATGACTAGAAGAATGGGGGGTCCATCACCCTATTCCATCAAGGGCAATGCAAGGTCCCATCATCCTGTACCCTGTCTACCCCACTTCTCCAATGCAGGCATCCTCACCTTTTGCCTGGATGATGTTTTTAGCTATATTTCAGGTTTAGATAACCAGATAAGTGCTAGTGCTAGATATCCTCACATAAGTAAATTGGCCAGATTAGTGTATCACAACCCTGGACTTGAGGGACCCAGTAAGGTGAAGGCTGGGTGCCAGTGAGGACTAGGAAGGAATGGTGGTGTCAGGTGACAGCAGAAGGCTGCAGCCTCGGTGAGGCTGGGTATGGGTCCTTCAGGTGTCTTTGAGGAAGGCAAGGGACTGGGAAGTGAGGGAGGGGTGGTGCAGATGGCACGGTCGATCTTGGAGCTTGATGGAGGCAGTGCCTATAGAGAACTTCGGGAGGCCAGCAGGTGAGCTTGGATCCAGGCATCATGAGAAGGAGTTGGGCAGGGTGGGGGGATTGGGTGCTAAGCCCTCACGCTCACTGTGCTTTTTGTTTATTCAACTACCAAAACACAATTCTACCAACTGATCTGTCTTCCACCAGACCATTATGAGCAGGGACGCCGGGAACTACATGTCACAATGGTAAGAAGGACATTTTCTCCCAGATTTGATTGTCTAGGCTTGAGGGAACCAATGTACAAAAGTGGCCAGCTGTGAAGTAAGCTTCACAGAGATCTACCTGGTGGCAGGTGTGAAATTGGCAGAGAGGGACAGGAAGATGACTTTAAGAACTAACAGGCTTGAGGCAGAAAACAGTTAGCAAACTTTTGCAGCTGTCTTGGGAAGAGGTAATTAATTCCACTCAGCTGTTAGTCAGAATTCTGACTGTGCACATTGGGATTGATGGGAGTTGACAGGCCCAGTGCTGCTTTGCAGAATAAATGAAAAGTATTCATTCCACAGAAAAACTGATACAGGATCTTTTCGTCTAACTGATCCCTAAGCTCCCAACTTGTTCCTCTGCCCCAGCACTGCTCCCTTGAAACATAGCCCCTAGTCCCTTACCCTACTGCCCAGGCTTCTCCTTCTTAGGGCAAATAGCATGGCCATGGGGTCGTTACTAATTGATTTTGTGTAGCTTATGAAGGTCAGTGAATGGTATAATGTCCTTCACATTTCACCCATCTCCCATGGCACGGCCAGAGACATCAAGCACAGGTAAGCATCTCCAGGGTCCATCAGCCCCCAGAGGACCTGCTCAAGTCAGCTGAGTCCCACCGCAGCTGATGGATACTGTGCATGGGCACCTTGAACAGAGCATCATGGCAGGAAGGCTAGCAGGAAAGGGCAGGAAGGCTAGCACGACACAGCAGGGGACTTCTCCTGGTGGACCCCAACCCCATGCCTTCTGAGCTGGAGACGTGGCCTTGCTGCCTGTCCGAGAGGCTCTAGCTCCCACCGCCAGTCCAAATCCTCACCCTCAGGGCTTGGGGCCAAGCACGCAGGCCCAGGAGTGACTAGAAAGGGAGGTCTGCAGCCAGGGATGGATTTTCTTTCCCAGCCCACCCAGACATTGTTTGGCTGCGTTTGCCTCTGAGCTTTTCAGGAGGGAAAACAAGGTGGGGCAGAGAGAGCCTGGTGGGCTCTGGAACCCTTCTGTTTTCTCAGGGGCGTCGCAGTAGGTCCAAAATGACTTTGGTTTTGAAAGTGAGACGCCAGCATAGGGCAGAATCCTGATGAATGTGGCCCAGATGTTTCTCAACGATTTATTTTTGTTAATGGAAAATGGCTGAGCTAATAACCCTCAGAAACATTTGTGTAGTGAGAGTTGACGTCTGTTTTGCCTCTGTGCTTCTTGTATTTGCTTGTGGTTTTATTTTAGTGAAGTAAAGAAAGAAATTGGATCTAGGAAAAAGCCCAAGTAACAACTTTGTCTATGTGACAGCTGATGCCAAAATCCCAGGCCTAGATTTTTTGACCTGATTTCTACCAATTATTTGCCATTCACAGAAGTGTAAGCTCTCCTTCTCATTATGACCTTTGAGCCCAATGACAAGCAGGAGGCCAAGGCTCTGGGGCAACAGCATGTCCTACCTAGCCAGAGTCACACAACCAGTGTCACCAGGGCTAAGAATTGAACCCCAAGTTTTAGAGTGCAGATCAAAACTCAAGGGGCTAAAAGGGACTTTGGGAAGTCTTCTCATTGATTCATCTGCTTTTTGCCAACATTTGTCATCATGCCCATTTTATGCCCTGCACTTGATCAGCGGGTCCAGTGAGTTTGCTTTTCCTTAGAGGAGAGGTACTAACTGATTTCTGCCCAGCAAGGAAGGGACTATTTTTGACATCCCCACTCCCTGACTTCTGGCTCATGTATCACTGTACTGCAGTCTAATGCTATACTCAAAGTCAAGTAGAAGGGCTTTGAAGCAGATGGAACCAGGTCCAAACATAAGCTGCCCCACTAACAAGCTAGGAAACTAAGCAAATGTTAGTTTCCTAATCACCAATCAGGAAGCTCTCTCCAGCTCGGTCTCGGTAGCTCCCACTGTCACCCACAGGTAGAGTGTTGTGAAGGAAGCTTTAGCATGAAATCAATTCCCCATAAATAGTGGTTATTACTTCATAACTATGGGAATGAGTAAGCAGGGGAGTAGTGGGTGTGCCTCTTGCCCTCTGTGAATATACAAGAGACTTGATGATTCCCACGTTTAACCATAAAGAAAGACACATAATCCTTCTTGGTGTCTTTGCTTTGCTGCAAAGTGGCCACTCTGTACTCAGAGGAATATGCCATTTCAGGAGCAGGGTAATGGGTAGAGAGGTAAGAAGCTTGCCATGACCTTCATCTTCTCTTGTTTCCACATATTAGAATCCTAGGACTAGATGGGATCCAACAGGGTCACCTTGCTCAGAGCATGCATTTAAGGGGGACAGGACCTAAACCGTCTACAGTGGTCAACTGTTGCAGGTTAACCACTGTGCCAGTATGCACAGAGAGATAGAATGTTGAATCTTCTTCCTATCCCACCACAGAAGCAGAAGAGAGCATGCACTTTGAAGTCTGGATGAGATGGGTTGAAATCCTGACTCAGTACATTTCTCTCTGTGTGATTTTGGGCAACTCCCTCATTGTCTCAGAATCACTACGGGGAGAGATTACATCTACTCATGTGAATTGCTTTTAATCAGATAAGATTTCTACAATACAGAATACTCCCTGGCACAGATGACAGTCACAGGTATGCTAACTCTCGTTTGCTCTACAAAGCTCTTGCTGTCATCCTAGTGTTGTAGGTGAGAATGTTGGTCTCTAAAACAGAGAGAGACTTGCCCAAAGACAAAAGATGAAGGGCAGGCATGGAATTAACTAAACTGACTGTCCTGTATCCAGGTCCTATTTCTGTTCAAAGGTGCATTAAATATGCACTGAGCACTTAATGATGTCCCATGCAGTAGGAGACAGGCTGGACATTTCCAGAGGATATTTCTAGAAGGTCTAGGATTCCAAGGAGCTCACACCCCTGTGGGAGATTTGGCAAATATTCATTTCACCCATTTTGTATTTTCTGTACTATGGAAGGTAGTAGAAATACAAGGGTGGACCTAACAGGCATGGCTCTGTCTTTACAGAGTATACAATTGTGAGGATGGGCATGTCCATGTATTAAAATGGAATGTGTTAAGTGCTCTGATGGGGGAATAATAGAGCATGAAGACGCTCCAAGGAAGCGGCACTTGAGTAAAGTTGAGGCCTCAGAAATGGCAAGGTTAGGACTTGGTTGGGGAAGCCTTGGTCAGAAAGGGGGCAGGAGGTCCCAGGAGTGGTCTGAAGAGGTGAGACCATGGACCCTTGGAAGAGATGGAGAGTTCAGTGCAACTGGAGGAAGAATGGACAGAAGGCTTCACTGAGGTTGGAGAAGAAGAGCTGGGGCCTCCTGGCAACCCAAGTGAAGAAGCCTGAATGCTATCATGAGGCCAGTAAAAACCCTTCAAAATATTTTAAGCAAAAGAATAGTAGGACTTACACTTTAGAAATATCACTCTGATTGCAGCTTGGAGAAAGGACTGGGGGTGAGGGAGACACAGAAATAAACAATTATCCGTAAAGTAAGGCATTGATGTGATGGAAGCAGGGAATATTAAAAATATTCAACATGGGCATCAAGTGAGCATCAGCCAAATGGAAGGGGAGGCAGCTGCTGGAGACAGTCCTGAAGGCCATTGCCATGCCCAGCATCCATCGTACAGGTCCCAGCAAGGGGCTGGGCTGCTGAGTGGCAGGGAACGGCCAGTCATGGGAGTGGGGTTTGTGTTGATGTCAGTGTCTCTTTTTCTTATTTCAATATTTTCGCCACTAGTAATGTCCCCCTGGTGCATTTCATTGTGAATGTCATTCAGGGTGGGGGTAAGAGCTAAGGATCTGGGAGTCTGGAGGGGGCTCAGCAGATTCTGTACATCTCACCTGTGAGCCCATAACCAAGAATAGGACTTTCCTATACTCCTGGTGTGAACCCTGAATCCTGCAACCCCTGGTGAGACAATTGTGACTTTGAGGAAGAATGTTTCACACTGAAGAACGGGGACATGACTGCTTTAGAAGGGACACAGTCTCTCTGAGGACTGTCCACTGATCACAGCCACAGACAGAGAGCATGTTCAAAGCCACCTGCTGTGGCTGACCAGACTCTGCCTTGGATTCATCCCTGACAACTCCTGCTCTTGAGATTCTTAACATCCTTCCTGGGTCCTGACCCTGACCAGGTTCTTGCAGAACGATTTTT
Organism: Otolemur garnettii; assembly: GCF_000181295.1. Lineage (NCBI taxonomy): Eukaryota > Metazoa > Chordata > Mammalia > Primates > Galagidae > Otolemur > Otolemur garnettii. The sequence goes on from NW_003852399.1 coordinate 859,550, forward strand.
CTGATTCCCCTGTTTTTGTTTTGCCTTCTCTGCAAACACCACACCTTCCCAGCTCCTTTTTCATCTCGGTCTGTGTCTTACAATTTCCTCTGCTCAACCATCCAGCTGAGTGTACACCCCTCACTCCCCGCTGCCACCCCAGCTTTTTCTCTAGGGGAAACTACTCCAGGGAGATCTTGGGCTTAAGTGTGGTGTTACTGCTTTGCAAACAAAAACTAAGATAGTCAAATCAACAAATCTATTCATTCATTCACTCACTCACTCACTCACTCATTTCAGCTTTCCTGCCAGGGCAGAGTAAAATTTTGTGGGGTCCATCACTATTTCCATAACCAGCACACTGCCCAGAGCCCACATGCCCTCAATAGTGACTGACAGGTGGTTAACTGCCTGAATTCACTGGGCCTCTAGTATGTGCCTGTCTGTGCTAGGGCTGCTGAGGATACAGGGATGACATGATTCTGTCTTTAGTGAACTTTAATCAATTAATTAGTAATTAATCAATTCATTCCATGAGGCCTTTCATCACCAGGCACTCAGAGCTGACCAAACACCCATTTTGTGTCAGGCACCATGAATAAGAAGCCATCACTAAACTCACGAAGGTCACGGTTAAAAAGAGGTGACAGATAAGAAAGCAATCGCAGTGGGAGAGGTATCTTTGACTAGAAGATTGCGTCACCCACAAAAAATGAAGACGGGAAGTAAAACCAAAGTTTCTGAAGCTCTCTTAGCATTAGGTATTGACTTTGGCAAGAGCATGGAGAGTGTGTGGTCCTGCTTGAATGATGAGGTCCTAAACCCTGGGCAAGGGTTTTCCAAATCCATTTCACTTCAAAGATTTAAGTCTAATGAGTAAAAAAAAAAAATAAAAACGCAGTTGGACTGTGAGCCAGACCTGGAGTTCCTATGTAGGACTTGTGCTCTGTAAACAGCATAGACCCTACGTGATTCACAGGCAGCGCCTTGCACAGGCTTGCTGTACCAGCTTTCTCCACTGGCCAGCCTCAAACTTAATACGAGAGAAGTTGTTCCTTCAACAAAGTCATGGCCAGACAGATGAAGGTATTAAGCATAAGATAAACATCTATGAGCGCCAAGCCTCTACATTTGTTCTTCATTCAAAAAAAGTATTTACGGAGCCTGTGTGTGTGCCAGGTACTATTTTAGGAGCTCGGTGGAGAATGGTGAGGCATGTCCCTGCTATCATGGGCTGTATAAACAGATGAGTTCTCGTTCTGTGCCAGGCAGTGTTCTAAATAAGCCATATATAAATGTGGAAGCTGAGGCACAGGGAAGTAGCTACCTTGCCCAGTGGTGCATTGTTAGTGAAGGAAGGGCTGGGATTTGAACCCAGACAGTCTGGCTCCAGAGGCAGCCTGCAATACAGTACATATATAGATGAGCGGGCAATGTGGGTGTCTTTACCAAATGCCACAAGCCACAATTAGACAAAACTGGGAATGGGGAAGTAACTGTGGTGGGTGAGCAGGAGAGAAGAGAAACACTAAAAGTGTCTGGGGAAGGCCTGGATGAAGACAGAACGGTTAAGCTGGAACACAAAGGGTGGAAATAGCCATCTACACACTCAGCTCCCCTGGGCAGGGGCTCCAAGGATGGACAATGGTATTCAGGGGCCAAGAGATGGGAGCTCAGAGAATGGGAGAAGCAGCAAGAGGGTTTCTAGAGTCAGGGCCAGGTCATGAGCCTTGTGAGGGAATGAAGGGTAGAGTGTGGACAAAGAAGAGTCATTCCAGACTTCAAGGGGAAGTGTGCCAGGGCCTCATTTGTGTCCTCAAGGATAAGGCTAAGATGGGAGCACTGACAGCATTCAAAGCACAGCCCTGGGGACTGGAGGCCAGAGTGCAGACCTTGACTACTCTGCTTTGAGCAAGTTATTTATCTCCCATGCCTCAGTTTTCTCTGTTTATGAGGAAGAGATAATGATACCTCCCCTACAAGACTGCACTGAGTATATAAGAAGAAATTAAATGGGAACTGCCTAAAACAGTGCCAGCCACATGGCCGGCCATCTGTAAATATCAGCTCTTGCACCCCCCGCCCCACCTTCACTTCCTACTAAACACAGCTTATGGCAGTAGCATTTTGGCAGCCCCTGTAATTACAAGTAATAAGTGCTCAATTCAGGAAATTTGGAAAGTGCAGAAAAGTCCAAAGGAAAACAATTATTCATATTCACACCATTAACAAAATGTCGTTAATATTTCATAGCTTTGTCCTTTCTCTCAATCCAACTCATATAAAGCACAAAAATTTGATTGAGATTATGTTCTAACAGCTGCTTTCCTTTCTAAGTCAGAAATTAGTGCAGGTTGGGTTCCCCAGAAGCAAACACAGAGACAGTTTTGGAGGGGTGCAGAATGTCTATTAGGAATGATCAGCTGAGGAAGAAGGATCTTAGGCTGAGGGAGAAGTCGAATTTAATGAAGGTATTAAGTTTGTGTGTTTATGCATATTTACAGTAGAAGCTCTGTGAGGTGACCACTCAAGGGACTGTAACAATGGTCCACATTCAGAGGTGGTCTACGTAAGGAGCTAGGCCTACATGTGGTGCATGTCCGGTCTATGAAAATTCGGTTAAGTTAAGGAGGTGGTCAGTGTAGGGAGATGGTTAACTACGGAAGTTCCACTGTGTAATATACATAGACATGCATCCATATATGCATCCATCTATTATATAGCAAGGTGGGGGGAAGAGAAGAGAGAAAGATAGAAAGACAGAAAGGTTGATTCTGACAAAACACATGAAATCTCTGGTTCAGAGAAGTGGCCACTTTTCACTCCCAGAGCACGCTAGCATCTGTTCCCCACTCACCACTCCCCAGATGTTACCCTAGGCATTCAACAGGGGTGCAGTACAGGTTGTAACCCCAAATCATAAAACTCAGAACTTATATAGGCTAGCTAGTTCATCTGTGCACCCTCCCCTCTAAAGAAAGGGAGATATTTTTGATCTGGAATACATGTTTCGGCAGTAGAGAAAAAGGCGTCTCCAGACTTATTTATTACCCTACAATGTGAGCAAACGTTTTCAGGGGAGATAAGCCTCTAAATCTCTTTATTTGCAAGGCATGTTAATAATTCAGTCATTTTTCAACCAACTTTGCCGGTGCTCTGTGCTCAGAAATTCCAGACTCTATAGGATATATAAAAATATTCACGAAGAATTGTTTCCCCACACCAGGCTTGACACAAACCAGGCCAGCCTCACCGGGAGCAGTCCCCAACCTTTTTGGCCCCAGGGACCAGTTTCATGGAAGACAATTTTTCCACAGACCATGGGCAGTGACGGAGGTGAGGGTGGTTTGAGGATGATTCAAGCGCATTACTTCTCCACCTCGGATCATCCGGTATTAGATTCTCATAAGGAGCACTATAGCCAAGATCCCTCACATGCAGTTTACGCAGGGTTTGAGTTCCTATGAGAATCCGATGCTACCACTTACCTGACAGGAGGCGGAGCTCAGGCAGTAATGTGAGTGATGGGGAGTGGCTGAAAATACAGATGAAGCTTCCCTCACTTGCCCACTGCTTGTGTCCCACTCTGCACCTTGGTTCCTCGCAAGCCACAGAACAGATCTGGTGTCAGTCTGCACCCCAGGGGTTGGGGACAGCAGCTCTAGAGCATAAGTGCTCTACTAGAATGTTCTGCATTGGGCACTAAAGCCTGGGATTTATACCCTACCTCTAGCAACCACTGGATATGGGTAAGCCACAGAGGATGAGCCCTTGGCAATGGCTGCTCTCTGAAGCTAAGCCAAACCTTGCAAGAGCTAACACATGAGGCAGCAAGTGCTTCCTTGAATGAGGGTCTGAGCAGCCTGTCTGCATGTCTACCACAGCAGCACTCTGTGGATATCTTGTCACAGCGGTGATTTCTTTATTTTTTTTTTTTTATTTTATTTTTTAGACAGAGTTTCACTCTGTGCTCTGGGTTGAGTGCGATGGTGTCATCATCATAGCTCACAGCAACCTCACACTGCTGGGCTCAAGCAGCCTTTGCCTCAGCCTCCTGAGTAGCTGGAACTACAGGCACCTGCCACAATGTTTGACTAAATTTTCTATTTCTTTTAGCAGAGATGGTGTTTCATTCTTGCTCAGAAGTCTTGAACCTCTAAGCTCAAGTGATCCACCACCTTGGCCTCCCAGAGTGCTAGGATTACAGGTGTTAGCCGCCGCACCAGGCCTACATCAGTGATTTCTAACAGCTACATGGGATGTCATTGCTCTGATTATTCAAATTAATAAACTCCCTATTAGTGAATTGTTACTTTCTCCTGTTCTAAGTAATGTTGCCATGAATTCCGTAGCATATTGTATCTTTGCATCCATCCCTGGTTTCTTCTTCAACAAATTCCTAAAAGTGGAATTCTAGGTCAAAGTGTTTGGGAGTTTTTGAGGCCTTTAATACATATTACTGCACTGGCCTTCATTAGGGCGGTGGCAGTCGACCGTCTCCCGCAGTGGCCGAGCCTGTCTGCTTCTGAGTTCTGCCAAAACTGATTATCATTACTCTTTTAAGTTAACTTGTGGATTTGATGGGGGGAAAAGGTATTCCACTTTTGTTTTCCTTTGCATTTTTTAAGTACTGTGGATAAACCTTTTTCACATATCATTTGACCATTTTGATTTTTTTTCTTCTCAGCTATTTCCATTTGTTCTTCGTTTTTCTAATGGAGTGTCTTTTCCTTCTTGATTTGAAAGGCGTCTTAAGCACATCAACCCACTCTCACTCTCATATTTGTTGCCATTATTTTTCCCAGTTTATAGTTTGCCTTTTCATCTTATTTATGGTGTTCTTGACATGCACATTTTATAGTTTGTTAGAGCCAAATCAATCAATCTTTTCCATTTTCAACTCAGTCCTTGTCATAATGTTTACAAAGCTTGATTCATTTTATAATCTAGATGCAAGACCTTGATTTTTCCCCCTTTAAATTTGACCCAGTTCATTTCAATTCATTGTTACAATCCGCCTAGACCTTTTAGAATCTTGATGATGTCAGCCAGTATTTCAGCTCTGCCCCACCCCCAGCCTTGGGTCAAATGCAAATGTGATCTGCATTCTCTCTGTGGCTTCATCTCAGTCATCCATCATCCTTTCTCCATTTCTGTAATGATGTTCATTCAACTTGTCTGAAATGGAGCCAAATGGAGCCTTCTCTATCACCCACACAGCAACCAACTGGCCCTGGGGACTGATGGCAGGAGGAGATTCACTGCCAATGGGACACTTGTGCTGTTCAGATCAGCATTTTCACAGAGCCTGTCACTCTTACAGCCTTCACTTCAGGTCAAAAGGGTTTATATGTATGTTCTTCTCCATAGACATAGCTGTCTTTTGTCCCTTCTTAGCCAACTGAACTCTTTGGGGAATGATAAGGGGCATAAAAATATCAAAAATCATCATGTTTGATGAGGCCTAGAATGGCAGTACAGTGCTCAGAGTCACACTAGAATATCGGAATACTGGACAAAACATTGAAGATTATCTGGTCCCTACTTTCTCACCCTCCCCCACCTGACCCAAAGATCCTTCTTGCATTGTGTGAGTTGATTATAGATACCATGCTAGAAACCATCTGGGAAATAGACAGTTTACTTCTTTAAAAAAAATGCAAACAGATGTTGTTATTTGCCTTTACACATGAGAATGAAGCTCAGAGGACTCAAGACTTTACTCCAAGATTGAAAGTGTTGGAAACTAGATTTGAATTCACATTTATCTGGATTGAAATCCCATAGCAAGTTGCCTCCCAGATGGTGGCCAGTCAACTTGCATTCTTTGAAGACCATTAGGGTGGGAATTTACTCCTGAAAATAACTCCAGGAGTATTCCAGGGAAGAAATTCTGGATGTTGGTCTGAACATCCCCTTCTATATCATCTCTCCATGAAGACACACAAAGGTCTTCTTGCTATTCCTCAGGATAGGTCTTAAGATCATATGTGTCCTGTCGCTCTCCCTCAGATCTGTCAACAGTTCCTTACACAATAGTTCTGGGAGACCCTTCAGCCCCTGCCCACTCCCATCGAATGCCATGCTGCAGATGGGCTCTCTGCCTACAGCAGGTGCATCCCCAGTAACAGGCCTGGTTCTCTTTCCCTTCCAGGAAGTTACGAAAAGAGGAAATGACTCCTTTCCTCACCACCTACTCCAAACTTTCTTTTACTCCATTCTCAGGTGGGAGAGATTGGGAGCAGATGTTTGCTTTTTATATTCATGCCAGCCTGGCCTCTGAATCCTGGGAGGTACCAGGAGTGATAACAGAACCCCTTTTCCACTATATAACTTTTTATCTTCTTTCAAATCAAGATCCTGTCCTATTTGACTGCTTTTTTCTTACCTACCAGCCTCACTCCAGAATTCCTTCCTGCCTTCACTGAACATTCACATGTGGAGATGTCATCCTGTCTTCTTGGTGCTCACAGGGTGAAGAAGAAAGCTGAGCAGAGGAGCACAGCTCAGGGTTTCTGATCAAGGCTTCCAAGGTTGGGAGCCATCTAGCACAGAGCCAGGGAGGATCCTTTCCAAAAATGTCTGCCCCTGTGGCTGGCCTCACTCCTATTGAAGCATCTTGGAAGAAGCCAGGAAGGGAAGATTAAAAGGGGGGCACTTAAAAGCAAGGCCAGTCCACGGCCTGTCTCATGGCCCGGTTGCTGAGCTATGTCTTTCCTTTGTGTTCTGAGCCCCACACGCTCACTTCCTTCACACATAACATGGGGATAACATTGCTTTCTTCATGGGCTTGTGATGAGAATTAAATGACATAATGAATGTAAAGTGCTTAGAATAATAGGTATTCCACAAATGGTGACTATTTTTATATTCCATTTACCCTTAGATTTATTTATTTCAATTAATAAAACACCAGGCCATGTTTAAGAAAAATATCCTTGCTGTTTTACCTCTTGCTTCAGAGCTTTCTCGTACACCACCTCATCGGCGCCTTACTGTGACCATGCGAGACAGAGCTGGGCAAAAACTCCATTGACCTTCATGTAGCAAGGATGTGAGAAATATTTGCATGCATGGAGGGTAGTGCCAGATTTTGTCCATGGCTCTCAATCACCATGCTTTCTCCCACCACACTGTTGTGTTTTTAATGAAAGTTCTTGTGCAGAAACAAGGCTTGGCAGAGTTGAGTCTTACTTCCTCTCTGAGAGCCCCTGCTTCCCTTGTACCTTTCTTCTGCTTCTCTTACCCCATAGGAGGACTCAGTAATGGCCCTCAGTTTGAGGCTAAGACTTGTTCCAGTCCTACATTATTTGTGAAAATGGCAAGAAATTGTTCAGTCCCAGATGTTGCTTCAGAGTTTTGACCTTCATTAGCAACCCTGGATTCAGTCCAGACCTCACCTCAGGACTCGCATCTTGCATTAAGAACTGCAAAGCATCTGGGATCTTATCCTACCTGAAATCTAGCAAGTTATCCTACCACAATTTGTGGATGCAGGAAAAAGATACAAAACTCCTGGGTCAGAGATGAAGATCAACTTATTACTCAGCAATAGCAGTAGCCAGAATATCATCTTTAGTTGTTTCCTGACCCGCAGTTCCATCAGGGCAATCTGAGGAGGACCAGGTAACTCCTGTACACACAGTGGGAACTCTCAAGTTAGGAAACCTCAATCTTTCAAAGGGGCTATGAGAGGGCCTGCCCAAACTTCACTTGAGAGAAAGACATTACTGGTCAACAAATCAATCTTCCCTCTACCCCAGAGGGAAATACTTTCTCTATGTCACAGCAGTATTTATTATTAAAATAATTCCTAAAACAATAGTGGTGAACAAAGCTCTCAGTGCCTCATGCTCACAAAATGTGCAGAAATTTGAAAGATGCTTGGAGAACTGACTCAATATCTTCTTTCCCTACCTCTGGCATGTGTCTGGCTATTCTGGCTATAGGTCTGGGACATTATCAATAGCCACAGCCTTTCTGGGCTCATCATAGGAATGGCAAAGAAGTCAGAGCCAAGAGATAATTAAAAGCTGATTAGTTTTGAACTGCATTCTGGCATTATGGACACAGCCAATGTGCCTGGATTCTCAAGGAAGAATGAAGTATGATCCATGGTTTTGAAACTGGTATGGATATGAGTATGAAGTCTGAGAGTAGAGAATACACTAGTGTGAATTGTATAGTGATGATCAAACACATTTCTCTAACAAAAGAAGTTAATGGGTCTCTAACGATGAAGATTAATTAACCTCAAGGTGTGAGGTTTTAACCAGTGTGGATTCTTTCAATGTTTGTGCCCTTCACTTGAAAAGTATGAACACAGGTATAAAAACACAGAGCCAGCTCAAGTCCAGGCAAGTTCACACCATTGAGCTGACCTTTTCCTGCCATGTTCATCTAGACATTCCTTCATCCTGTCACCCAGTATTTGAAGATTTAGTGCAGTGCTTCCTGTGGACTGGGTCCCTAACCTTGTATGTTTCATGCCACAGTACAGACTGTACAACAATTTGCCTGTTTAACCTGGAGTGAAGTTGCCATGGTGTTTCAAGAGCTTTCCAAACACATACACTCCTTTTTCTAGCAAATTCCACATGTAAAGATGTAACTCCTAAAGGAAGAATCAGAGATGAACAAAATGGCTTTGCTGAGAATTAAATAAGTTAATACAAACAACATGAAAAGAATAGTATCTAGCTTAATATATTGTGTTTAAATGCTCAGCTTAGCTTTGCTTATAAGTAAGCAGAATAATCTAAATCTTTAAATAACCTAAATCTCTTAGCTGGGCAATGTGGAAGGTGCCTGTAGTCCCAGCTACTCTGGAGGCTGAAGCAAGAAGATCACTTGAGCCTAAGAATTTAAAGTTTCTGTGAGCTAATATGCCATAGCACTCTACCAAAGGCAACTGAAGGAGACTCTGTCTTTAAAATAAATAAGTAAATAACCTAAATCTCCAGCAGTAAAGGATTATTTAGGTAAATTACAAAACACACCCAAAATGAATTGTAAAACTCGCACTAAAATCACACTGTACCTTGATTCTGCTTAAGTTTAGGATGCAAAAGGTAGTTTTCTGTTGCTGTAACAGAATACCCAACACTGGGTAAATTACAAAGAAAAAGAATTGCTTGTTTATGGTTCTGAAGTCTGGGAAGTCGAATATCAAGGTGCCAGCCTCTTGCAAGGGCATTCTTGCTAGTAGGGACTCTCTGCAAAGTCCCAAGGCAGCTTGGAGCATCACTCAGCAAAGGGACTCACAAGAAAGCCATACTGGCCTTTAGATCCACTTTAACAATGACTAGCCTATGGCCATGATAACCCAAGAAGCCAGTAAGCCATGAATATATTGATCCATTCATGAGGGTAAAGATCTCATGACCCAATCACCTGTTAAAGACTCCACCTCTTAGTATTGTCACATTGGGGATTAAGTTTCAACATTAGTTTTGGAGGAGACAAACATTCAAACCACAGCACACTGACAAACTAAATATATCACAAATAGGAACAAATTAACAAAAGATATGAAGATGTCTACACTGAAAACGACAAAGCATTGCTAAGAAAAATTAAAGAAGACCTCACATAAGAAAAACATACTATGTTGACACACTCAAAAAGTTGATTTTTTAAAATGCAAATTCATCCCAAATTGACCTCCAGAGTCAATGATAGTCCTATGAAAATCTCAAAAGACTTTATAAACATTAATAAGCTGATTGTAAAATATACATGGAAATGAAAAGAACCTAGAATAGCCAACATAATCTCAAGAAGAACAAAGCTGGAAGACTTGAGTTATTGTATTTTAAGACATACAACAGTATGTCTAAAAGCAATAGTAATTAAGATAATGGTTAATTACAAGTAGACAAATAAATCAATAGAAATGAAGACAGAGTCTAGGAAAGGTCAACAGATATCTGATCCACCTGTTTTTGATAAAGGTGCCAGGAGAAATCAAGAGAGAAAGAATATTCTTCTCAATAGGTAGTGCTGGAACAATTGAATATACGCATGCAAAAAATAAACCTTGATCTCTGTCTCACACTGCAAACTAACATTAATTCAAGATTAATCATAGTCCTACATGTGAAAGCAAAACTACAAATCTTCTTGGTGAAAACATAGGAAAATATCTTCTTAAACTTAAGGTAAGCAAAGATATCTTAGGCTATAAAAAGAAATAACATACTAAAAACTTCATAAATGGGACTTTGTCAGAATTAAAACTTCTGGTCATCCAAAGATATTGTTAACAAAGTAAAAAGGCAAGATACAACCTAGAAGAAAATATGCATAACACATGTATCCAGAATAGATAAAGAACTGCTATAAACGTAATAATAAAAGACAAATATCCCAGTTTTTAAAATGGGCAAAAGACATGAACAGGCACTTCATGAAAAAAGGTATTTGAATGGCCATTAAGTGTATGAAAAGATGCTCTATTTTATTGGTCGCTTGAGAAATGAAAATTTGAAACTATAACCAAAAAATACCCATCAGATGACTAAAACTTAAAAGGCTGATAGTACCATAGTTGGTGAGAATGTGGCTGAATACAGAGGCTGGGAGCTCACACCTATAATCCCAGCACTTTGGGAGGCAGAGACAGGAGAATTGCTTGAAGCCAGGAGTTCAAGGCCTGCCTGGGTGATGTAGCAACACTGTATCTCCACAAAAAATAAAAAAAAATAAAATACCTGGCCATGGTTTCGTGAGTCTGTAGTCCCAGCTACTCAAGAGTCGGAGGCAGGAGGATCTCTTGAGCTCAGAAATTCAAAGTAACAGTGAGGAATAACTGCACCACTGCAGTCCAACCTGGACAACAGAACAAGACTCTGTCTCAAAAAAAAGAAAAAATAGAGAACATAGAAGAATATGGAAACTTTCATACCTATAGGAGGGAAAATTGGTACAAACACTTTTGGAAAAGATTTGGTGATGTCAAATAAATTTTAAAATATACTCACCTAAGTTCAGCACCTGTAGCTCAGTAGTTAAGGTGCCAGCCACATAAACCAGGGATGGTGGGTTCAAAACCAGTCCAGGTCTGCCAAACAACAATGATAACTACAACAAAAAAAATAGCTGGGCATTGTAGTGGGCACCTGTAGTCCCAGCTACATGAGAGGCTAAGGTAAGAGAATTGCTTAAGCCAAAGAGTGTGAGGTTGCTATGAGCTGTGACACCACGGCACTCTACCAAGGGTGACATAGTGAAACTCTGTCTCAAAAAAATAAAAAAATAAAAATAACCGCCTAGTTCCTCTATTCATAATTGCCCCAAACTGGAAACAACTCAGTATCTATCAATAGGAGAATCAGTAATCAATTTGTAAAATATTCATACACATTATCAATTGTTTTAATGAGGTCTGGATATATTCAATAACAAAATGAATATCAAAAAACACTATGCTGAACAAAAGAAGGGGGACTACAAAAGAGTATACACAACATGTATAAAGAAATAACTAGCAAAATTCATCTAGAGAGAGAGAAGCAAAATAAGTATTTGCTTCCCTTGCAGATGCTCCGCCCTAAAAAATCTGGAAGGTCATGAAGCCTCCTTAGACAAGGAGGGAAGAAGAGAGAAGAGAATGAAAAAGACAAAGAAGAGAAAGTAAGAGAGGAGAATGTGCAGAGCAGAGAGTGGGGACCACAGCAATAAAAAGGGGGCTAGCTGGTCCCTGCTCCCCACTCCAAGCCGGGCTCTGCTGGCTGCAGAATGACTCACTGAGGGTAAAGAAAGGAAAAATGCCTCATCTTTTGGACTCCGCATTTGTTCCTGACCGGTTACTGGTTAAACTCTTTTTCTTGTTGGCAATGGGCTGCCCCATAGATCGTTTTAGAAAATCTGGATATAACTGAAGAGTAACAAATGAAGGGGGAAATGTCTGGACATCCATGGACCAGCGTGTTCCTAGCTGCCTAGATCCTGTACTCACAGTGAGCACCTGAGCCAGCAGGCCACCTTCGGGGAAGCTCTGGAACCCCAGGGCCTGTTAGGGTAGACAGAGTGTAATAAAAAAGACATTAGCAAAGAAAATATGAAAGCAAGCAAGGTAAACAACCAGGATGCTGAGTAAGAGAACACACGGTAACCATAACAAGATAAGGGCAGCCACAATTGTCACACACACACAAAAAGTAACAGAAACAACACAGGCACATCATTATACATCACAGTTTGTCCCTCCCAGCAAGGAGCTTTGGACAGTAAAACTTCCCCCCACCCACCCAGTCAACAAAAGAAAGGAGACAACGTCCCCATTGGTGAAGAAAAAGGAAGAGGGGAGACAACATCATGAAGGAGAGGCCAGACTGGAGGGAAAGGGCTGGCAGGCACGGAGACCCCGTCCCGCCTGCTGGACGTGTGCCCTCCTCCTGGAGTGCGCTATCGCTGGCTGATCTTTCTTGGCAGTCCGCCTCCACGTCTGCAGGTCTACTTGCTTAATAAGATTTGCTGCTTGTTGTTTCAAAACTGTCTCTTGGATGGTGAGAAAGCAAAATCCCAGGAGTTCAACAGCCAGTAACAGGTCTGCCGTCTCTACCCTGGGTGCTCTTCCTCGCCCTTCACTGCCTGCCCTTTGCTGAACCCCAGGATTTGTCATTAGTTTTCATGCTCTCCATCCATCTGCAAAAGGGGCCACTTCTTATCATTCCCAAACAAGTTTCCCACCCCCAAATCAAAAATACACAAAAATTGAGATTACAGCCTCATTAATCTAGATTCACATTGATAGACTGGCCCTTTTATTTATCAAAAAACAGAAGAGCAGAGATCAGTCTACAAGGAATTATTCCCTTTACCTGATGCTCCTCTACTCTCCCCAGACCTCTAGGTTCCAATTCTGTAGAAGTTCCATTTAATTCCAACTTCAAATCCCATTTCTGCCAAGATCTGTCTCTAATTTTGGCTAGTATAGACTCTCCCCCTCTCTGGCTGCCTGTAGCAATTATGAATTTATGAGTCAGAATATTCAATCTGAACTGACACAGCTCTCCTGCCAGCTCCCACAGCACCCTGAGTGGCAGCCATAGTGCCGCCATGGCTGATGGAGTTGCTATGTATTTATGTACATTAACTCACTAACCTTCAAAACAAGCCTGAATGCCAGGTAGTATTACCCACCGTTCAAATGAGGCTTAAAATGTCAGTGCCTGGCCCAACATTGCACCACTACAGAGCTGGGATTTGGGGCCAGTCTCTACCATGCTACCCAGTCATCTCATTGTATTACCCTGAAAGCTTGTCTTGGGGATTTGAGCCTCTGAAGGGCAAGGACTGAATCTTATTCATTTTTGTATTTCCAAGTACCTAAGATAGTTTAGAGCATGCACAAGCTGTAAACAAATCTGGCCTGAATTCAGTGATCACGTAGGTGCTGTGCTTCCCCATTGTCCCTCCCGCAGAGGACCTGTTAAACATGCAGCTTCTCATACCCTTGAGACATCCTGACTCCTGTTTCTCAAACTCACCCCAGTATTTGTAATTTAAGATGCATGGAGATTGTTATCAGCCATTCTTCTCATAGTATAATATGCACACAAATCACTTGGGGATCTTGCTGAAATGCAGATGCTGGTTAAGTAGAGTTAGGGCAAGGTCTGCATTTTCAATGGTCTCCAGCTGATAACAAATGCCCGATGTCCCTGGACCACACTTTGAGTAGCAAAGCTAGACCAGACCAGAGGCTCTGCACCCTGGTTTCATATTAAAGTCACCTCAGCACTCTTAATTAGGAAATCTTCTGATGGAAAGAGAATACACAGGTATATGTATCTGACTTATATTTATAATATACTATATAACTCGTACAACTTAATTTAGAAGATCAAACACACCAATTTTAAAAGTAAGCCAAAGTCTAGTTAGGACAGTCTCACTTGCTTGTCTAAGTATTAGATAGTGACATTGAAACTAGAGTCTCAGCCAGAGAGCTGCAGCTGTGTGAAGATTGGGGGAAGGATAGTCCCAGCAGAGGGAACAACTAGGGTAAATACCCTAAAAGTGGGGGGATAATAAGAGTGGAGGGAACAACTAAGCTAACAACCTGGCAGGAATTTGTAACCTAGAGCATAAGGGATTTGAACACAATCTGGTTGACATTGTTAAAAGAATAGATTTGGGGAGGTGGGCTGGGAATAAAGCAGAGAAGAAAAAGGCCATTTGAGAGAATATTGCTAGCAGAACACATGAGCAGGACTATGCATTTGATTACAGCGGAGTGGAGGAAAGATGATAAATTTGAACTAAGGCTGGGTGGGATATCTATGTGGAGATTTCCAGGTCTGAGCTAGACCTTAGACATAATACCATTGATTCATTCTCCCAATAAATAATGATTTAAGTTTCTTCTCTGTTCCATGTATAGGACTAAGGGCTGGAGCTGCAGAGACAAAAAAGGTAGTCACGGTCTTTGCTCTGATTGAGTTTCCACTGGGAAACAAATAATTAAGCAGTCAGAGTCTGGACAGTTTGATATTAAACAACTTAGTAAACAAATAATGATTTAATTTCCATTGTGGGAAGTGCTACAGAAGAATACACAGCCTCATTAGATTAGGCAGTTCACAAAGAGTGAACAAAGGCTCTGATCTTGTTCAGGTCCCTTGTCAGGGAAGACTTGTTGAGGTGTCCTTTGAACTCAGCTGGTAGGAATTAACCAGGGGGAGAAGATGGGCAGAGCATCCCAAGCAGAGGGACCCAGTCTATGCAGAGGCCCTAGAACAGGGTTCAGCATGCCTTGTTTGAGCACCTACGAGAAGAGTGACTAGGGCGGGGGGGGGGGGGGGGGGGAGGAGTAGAAGTAATAGCTAAAACCTTGAGAATAGATGACATTTTCCAGGGAAGTGAAGAGAGCAAAATGTCAAGGTAGAGTTAAGAGAACCCAGATGTTTCAAGGTTGCCATAAAGTTGCCACCCAAGCCTTTGAGAAGCCCCCTGAGCCAAGGGTCTGGAAAATTAGAAAACCCACAGCTTCTTAGGTAGTTGATTTTGCAAAATTAAGTCTACAGATTGATAGAAATATCAATGTGGAACTTAGGTGTAAATTAGGAATTTAGGAATAAGTTAGTGTAATTCAACATTTTAGGAAACAGAAGATGCGTTTCTACTTTTAATTCCATACTCTTCCTTCTTGGCCGTATTGCGTGCCTGCCCCATTAAAAAACTCTGTATGTTGTGTTTAAATCTCTGGTTTTCATGCTACATAAAAATCAGTTCATGATGGGCCATCTGAGAGTCATGGCTGGACTCTCTCCACAGGGATGTCCGCTGATAGATGCTCCAGATGAACTGTGAGGCACTAAATCCATTTCAATACAATACAATAAATCCATTAGATGAAGGATTCTGCGGATGTCATTAAACTCTTCAACCTGCTCACATTCTCCTGACTGATACTTAGTAAGCTTTAAATCTGATTATTTACTCTGTAGATGGGGCAGGTACTCGGGGAGGTCCAAGAATTGAGCAGCAGCCTTGCTCTGGTCCCTGATATTACCTTTTCTGAGCAGGAGATTGTTAACTGCAGCTTTGGGTGTTCTGTGGTAACCGTGGACAGAGGAAAAGTCCACATAGCCCTAGAGCAGTGGTTTCCAAAGTGTGATCTGAGGATCCCCAGGGGTCTCAAAGACCTTTACGGGATGTCCACAATTTTATTTGCCTTCTTAGCTGTGTTCAGATTTGCATTGAAGGTGTGAATCAGTAATGGGTAAAACTTTGACAGGAATCAATGCAGGGACACTGTACCATGCTGAGAGTCATTGTATCCTTTGCCCCCATAAACTCACAGTAAAGTAATAAAAATGATAGCGATAAATTGTAAACATTTTTAAAAGCCAGTTCCTTTTGGAATGTCATTGATGAAGCTGTAAAAACTACTCACTTTATTTTATCTTCACCCTTGAGTACATATCTTTTATAGATAACGTGTGAAATGCATATAAAGCACGTCTACTGCCTAGCAGTATACAATGCTTTCTCAGTGAAAAGCACTTGTGTAAACATTTGAGGTGTAAGCCGAAATAGCTGCATTTTTCATGGCACACCTGTTTCACTTGAATGAACACCAGCAGACAAATTATGATATTAAGATTTAGGCATTTGGCAGACGTTTTATTGAAAATGAATGAAGTGAGCCAGCCACTTCAAGAAAAACAACTGACAATATTTATTGCTCAGGATAAAATTCAGTTTTTCAAGGAAAGATTAGAATTTCAGACAGCTTTCCAATGCTGACGCATGATAAGATTGGTGATGATTGTGGGATGAATATGATTTTTGCATATTGTATAAAAAAAATGTTAACAATTGAGAGATCTGTATAAATCAGTGAGGTGATACTTTACAGATAACTAAACTTGTGCGTGGGTGCAAACCCATTCAAAGACCAATAGATTTTATGGAACAGAATACAAAAAGGTTTTAATTGCAAAGTAGCTGAATGTTCTGCATGTTTCTGAGCAAATCTAGGCAATGATAAAATGACTGTCCCAAATTTTACCCTGCATTTGGGGCCAACATGGCACTTTTGGAGAGGCTAAATTTGGATCCATATGGCTCGTTCACAAACTTAAGAGTCATGCTCTATGATGTGGTCCCTAACTGGATTCAGACTATCTAATTTTACATGAAGGATAATCTTCTCTAAAGACAGTTTCTTCACCCAAATCAATTCCATAACAAGATAACACTGAAACAGTGACTGCGGTGATCTGGTACTCACCAGGATGGCTGTGCTGATCATTTACTGATAGCATCTGTTCCTATTGTCACAAAAGTTAAGTTCATTCATTTCACAAATATTTAGTGAGCTCCTACCAGGTCCCAAGCAAGGGCAGATTTGCTAATCAAGTGTAACTTCAGGGCCTCTCACTTGCAAAGGACCCTCCCGAGGATTCATGTGTTCACGAGTGTCTATAAAGTGCATCAAGTAGGATATTTTACCTACAATTGATTAATATCATTGTCTCTTTCCACTCAACCCTTTCCTCATTCACACTATTCCTTTTGGGTAAAAGACTCATTGGCATGGGACTAGTTGCGGCTTAAGTTAGGGAGTGGATTCATTTAGGGTGAGTTTAGCATGATATTTTCAGGTTGTTGCAGTCACTTCCATATATGTTACATTATTGTTACCTATGCCAGAAGAGAATGATTTTCAGAAATACTCTCGCTGGGCACTATACTTAGTGATCATGATACAAATAATGTCCAGGGCCAAAAACTGCTTCTTGAAATATGAATATTTTCTATGGTACCTGGTGTCAAAATATGAAGAAAAAACAAGGTGGAAAAGCAAATCGGTGAAAAATCCTTCCTCATTTTATAACTCACAGATGGAAGAAATTTGAAAGAGATTTTCCCAAGTTTTAGATTACCAATAACAGATTGGGAAGTTGAAAGAAACTTTCCTGAAATATCATCAGTAAAAAGGTAAATTTCAAGAACCATAGTAGAGGAAAGACTGGATTAACTTTTGCTGCATTTTTTTTTTTTTTGTCTGCTTATTGTATTAGTTACTGGAGGAATATGTGGAAGTTTCTCCTTCTGACAATAAATTCCTGTATTTTTCCTTGCAGTTCAGTCAAACTTACCTCTATACATACTTTATTCCAGGCTATGTTATCTAGTTTACATAGATTTAGAACTGTTTTATCTTCCTGGAAAGTTAAGACTATTTTTATTACAAGATATCCTTTTCTTATATGTTGTAATTGCTCTATAGTTTTATGCCTTAAATGTGATTCTTTTTTAAAGCGCATATGCCTGGGGGTTGTTTTAAATACATTCTGATGATCATTGTTTTTAAAAGGAATATTTATTCTGTTGATATTTAATCAATGTGAAAACTGACATATTTGGGTTTTAACTAACCATCTTACTAAGTACTTT